>NC_137826.1:32994690-33194690 GCF_963921795.1 Nannobrachium achirus
GGTCGATTTTGGTTTAATTTTTCACTCAAGAAGAGTTAGAGATCTATAAGGGTCATTTGGTTACCAACTCCATCATTTAGCTGGGGGACTGCCTGGAACCCCCTCAAGGACCACTGGTGGTCCCCGGACCGCCGGTTGAAAACCACTGGTATAGACACTCAGGCCAAACTGGATACACTGCGGTGGATTTTAACCCCTAGACTCTGTGGTGGTGAGCAGGCACTTTACCGCTACACCACCCTATCATGGCACTCTCTCAGCGTCTGTGTGTCGTCCAATGAAAACTAATCTGCCACAAACAAGAGGCTGAAGGGGCCAAACACGGTGTACCTGTATGTGTGCTCGACTGTGCGTGCACAAGTGCGTGCGTGCTGCATGCGTATGTGTGTGCAATGCATGTGTGTGTCAGTCTGTTGTAACCCTGTCAGGTAAGTACATATTGTGAAAAAGGGTTCTCAAGATGAATGGATGTGTAATTGACAGCTGGTACACTAACTGGCTCCGCTCACTGACAGATGGGTGAGTTACAGCCACTGGACACCTGAGTGCTTCACGCGTCAGGCTTGTTGACGGGGAGGCGGTTTGCGGTTTGTTTCACCTCACTGTCATCGCAGCGTTGTGCTCAGACAAACGATGTGAATCTGTGAATGTATGCTGAGATGCTGAGAGGTGCAACATGACTAATAAAAGCACAATCGGGTCCTTTTATTGGTGCAAATAAAACAACAATCATCAGAGTCGCGAGTGAGACAGTTTGAGGAATTTGATACAGTTATTATGCAGCCTATAATCCACTATTCACATGCTTTAGAAACAGCTAAACAATTCAATCAGCATGAATCCTACTTAGCTCCAGAGTGGACATTATTAAGTAAAAAGTATATTCTTTATTGAGGACATGTTCTACACTGAGCCCACCAAATTCTGTTTGCATGTTCTATACTTTCTGTTCCCTCCCTTTTAACTTGATTCTTTCTTTAGTTAATTCACACACAAGGTGTTATACAGTATATCTGCGTGTCAAACTCTGTCACTTGGTCTCTACACTATTCTGCTAACCTCCAGACTCTTCCAGACGCTCTCTTGTAACAAAATGAGCAAGTGAATTAACATTTTGTTCACATAAAATAGCATTTTGTGCACTCAATGCAATATAATATATATATATATATATATATATATATATATATATATATATATATATATATATATATATATATCACTAAGTGTCTACTCTAGGGATCTGGTTACAAATATTCATAACTTGAACGGTTGAAACATGTCTGTATGCTGTTTGATTGATAAAAAAACAGCAAGTGAATCTGTGTAATGCTACAGTATATTGACTAATAAGGTTCTCTGTGTTCATCTACAGCACCTAAATAACCTATATCACATATCCAGCTTTCACATATTCAGCCCTGGATGAGGGGAGTGATAAATGGACAGAGAAGGTGATATCTGATAACTGATAAACCCAAGGGATGACATGGCAGTTGCTGACACGCTATTGTGAGCAACCTCACAATGGAAGGAATTCACCATGTAAAACATGGCTACCAAATCAACTGCTATCGGCTCTGTGACTAAATAATGCTACTGCTAATGCTAAGGTACAGTATGTGACAAATGGTCAACCAGGCATACATTGTCACCTGAGGTTATCCAACCAATGGGCCGCCGATCAGTTCAAGCCATATAAGCCAGGACTATTGCATATTGCAGATATTTATATACCCAGGTGCTAATCTAGAGTTTAACCCTATTAACTCATTTAACTCTAAATTAAACTAATCTAAAATAAAACAACAAAACTAGACATAAGACATAATATAAAGACAACAGAGATCAAAATAATTTGTCTAGAGGAGCCAATGTTTCTTTCTCTCTTCGGTTTATTTATATTTTCTTGAGTTTTGCTTGTTTGACCGTATCTCGATCCTTGATAACCCCACCCACCGCACCGTTTGCCCTCTCTCCTCCTCAGTTGGCATTGATTGTCTCAGACCTGATGTATAACCCCCCCCCCCCCCACACACACACACACACACACACACACATAGCTGTCTCTCCTCTTCAGTTGGCATTGATGTTCTCTGTCCTCCTCAGTTGGCATTGATTATCTCAGACCAGAGGTATTGCTTATCCGAGGACACACATCGTGTGTATGTGTGTGTTTCACCTTCCGTTGTCGCTGCATGCTGAGAAGGCAAGAGATCTCTCCAGAGGTTCACTAATAGAGTGGGATATTGTTACATGCTTTACATGGCCATTGGAGATGGAGGGAAGGGAGGAGGGATTGGGGGAAAAGACGTCTGTCTGTATGTGTGTGTGAGTGGTGGGTGGGTGGGGGGAGCTGAGGGGGCGTCCATTACTGCATGAGGATATGAATGATATTCAGTCTGTTTGCACTGGTCTCTCACTCCCTCTCGTACATCGCAAATCGGCCCTGCTTGAGAGATAATTGAATTGTACCTCTCCAAGAGAGCTGTGGTGGGAATGTTCTGTCCTTGGACCGGTCCTGCTACACACACGGGGGAGGTGTTTGGCACCCTAGGAAGCCAGGCATTCTCCGCTTATTATCTGAGTAGAGAGTAGAATATTGATATTACAAGGGGAAAAAAAGAAAAATCTGGACTTTCCTGTCCATGTTTCCTTGATGCCAGAACAGAAAATCAATGGGGGTTCTTGTTCAGTTCAAGGACACCCCCCCCCCCCCCCTCCCTTTTTTGTAATTAAAGCTCTCAATTTACCACAAAGTGCATTGAGAATAGAGAAGTACCCATGGAGATATGTGGACACAGGAGAGCAGCACAACCGAGTGTTCACATAAGAGTGTAAGTGTACACATGTAAGCGAATGGGCCGCTACAACATTTGGTTATGGTCTCCCAGAGTAACAAATGGAAAAATTAAGTATTTCAATGTGAGGCTGATATCTGGTATCAGATTGGCGGTGGGTGGGAGATGAATGGCGACAGATTCACAGTTCAGTGCTCACGCTGCGGGGAATGTGCTGTGCATTGTTTATAGAACACATATCTCTGCCATGTTTCATGCGCCTCCCTGTCACTCCCCCCCCCCCCCCCCTCCCCCCAGTTTGCTGAACAGCAGAAGATGCTCACCAACACCAAAACTCCCACCAGTCTGTGAATGTTAGCCGCCACGCCTCCATGAACACCATTAAACACCAGACACCGACCAGGTCTAATCAAGGAAGCTTCCATATCAACAGCCCTCATCTTTCATTGTAAATTACTGTACAACAACACCAGGAGCACGCCGGCCTCTCTTATCCCAGACTCAACCCCCCCCAAGCGCTCCGCTTGTGTAGCCGAAACAGAATGGAAACCACGGTGCATCATGCAACAAACCAATTAATTTGGACTCCTGCTGGCGAATGAGACGTTGAATTTAAATTAACTAAATGGAAAGCCAACCATGGGTGGCCAGGGAAACCGGTTCTATCTCTTCTGTGGTTTGGTTGCAGGGATGTGTTGCTATTAACAAGCCAGGTATCGGACCAGAAGTGATTAATTCAAACTGAGCCAGAGAGTGGACCGCGCTTCCTTCCTCTAAACTGCTGAGATATGTGGGACGTTGGGCTTTCATTGGGTTTTCTGGTGGAGCCTGGAGATTACTAGATTGTTATTTCTGCAGACTCATCCACTTTCCCAAGGGCTGCACCAGAAAATGTTCCATTTGACCCTATTATACTGAGACATCTTCCAGGGAAATGTTATTCCCATAACATTACAGCTCTCCTTTACATTTTATGCAATTTAGACCCAGTCGCTACCGCATGTACAAAGACGACAGCTTGGAGGGATTACACCAAGCTAATATATGTTATCTATTTATAATTTAAAAAGTGGATTATGCTATTATTCACTGGGCATAACTTGAGTGGGAGGCCCTTATTCGATATAGTGATTTGATTAACTAACTTAAATCCCTATACATTATTCAGTGTTTGTACTGTTGGAAATTAATTTAATAGGGATCATACATATGTAACCCTGCCAGGGGGGACGGACGAGTGAGCAAACCACATTAGAGTCCCATTCTCCAACCGAAAAAGAGTAGCTCCACAAGCTCACAAAAGCATCACGATACAATTCCGTTGTGAGCTTGTAGATCGGCTGTTTTCAGCATGCAACGCTGTGGGACGATAAAGTATAAATTAAAGCATAACACATCAGTGATGACTTCATCAGGCTTGCGTATAAACACGGCTGTACGGAGAGATGAGGGATGCCCTGGTCCGCTCTGATAACAGGAGATGAGGTTAATCCCGAACCGTGATTTGACCTAAGAAGACGATGAATGCGTTGCCCTTACCGAATAAATCTCTTCTTAACAATCCACTTAATCTGCAGAAAAGAGGCTGCTTATCGTTTTGAGCAGTGGCGTAAAGTACTTAAGTACACTTACTTAAAGGGGGCGTGACACAGCCAAAACAGCTAATTATGGCTATCAAATTAGCATTTTTTTTTATGATGTCATGTACCCCCATGTTAAATTATCCAATCAAATTATGCTGCCGACACGCCCATACAGCTACAGTAGCTGTATGGGCGTGTCGGCAGAATAGGCTGTTGATTATACTGCATACTTTGAGCTCCACCCCCTTTCCAAACCGTTTCAACAAAGACCACGTGACCTACTGTACCATAATGTTACATTTCGGCCGGTGTCACCACTCCTTTAAGTACTGTACTTAAGTAAATGTTTTAGGTAATTGTACTTTACTTTAGAATTTCCAATAATTTTACTTCTACTCCACTACATCTCGGATCCAAATATTATACTTTTACTCCACTACAATTATTTGAAAGGTTTAGTTACAAGTTACTTTGTAGATTTGGATTATTATGACCACTTCAACCCTATATGCATTTTGGACATTTGAAAAATAGATCTGCTATTTTCAAAATATTTGTACACAGTTGAAAACTTGAAATGGGACATTCTACATAATGAGTACTTTAACTTTTTGTACTTTTAAGTATATTTTAATACCAATACGTTTGTACCATTAGGGCAGCACGGTCACACCAAAGTATGGTTGCCAGCTGATAAGCGGATTCTGCTGACCGTGCCCTTACTCAAGTACGTTTTGAATTCCGGACTTTTACTTGTAACAGAGTATTTCTATATTGCAGTATTGATACTTTTACTTCAGTATAAAATGTGAGTACTTTTTCCACCACTGGTTTTAAGTATGCACTAGAATTCTACTCAGGTTGTGATTTGCTCAGCAATTAATCAATAAACCTCCTTTTTGCTTTCTCTCCTCACACTGCTCTTTGAATTATAAGTAACCCAATTGCCAGAGCACAGGTTTTCAAAGTGGGTGCCGTGGCATCCTGTGGTGCCGTGACGGCAGTCCAGGGGTGCCGAGAGATAATTTGATCATAATTGGAATTTAATTGGAAAAAAAATATTTTGTATAATTTTAAACTTGAAGTACAAAGTTATTTTAGGTCAGTTCTAACCAAAATGGCTATTATCTCAACGTTTTCCTCGCAACATAAGCGCTAAAATATGCCATAAATATAAGGTGCTTGGAGAAAATAATGAATAGATTGTAGGGGTGCTTCGGATGAATAAAATATTTATAGTGGTGCCCTGAGGCAAAAATGGTGGGTACCCCTGGGCTAGAGAGTTGAACTTAAAGGCTGGAATGTGCCAAACTGGCTGGTCTGCCTTTGAAAAAAGTACCCCATCACACCGCTGAAGATATTCAATGTTCAACACCAGACAGTACGATTGTTAAATTCAGAGTATTAATTTAACCCTGAGACCAGGGTTAAATCAATTGGTGCAAAATACACATGCGTGTCAATTTCCCAGTGGTTCAGTTGTGACTTTTTCCATGTCTGTGTGTGTATTGTATTTCTGGTGTGAATTTGGCATTGAACTCCAAGAGGTTGGGGCCAAAACTTGATATTACTTGATATTTGACCAAAAAGGCTAGAAAATGTATCAATAGGTTGGTCTTGTATTTGAGGTTAGATGGCTGGGTTGGTCAATTGGTTGGTTTGGTTGGAGTGAGATGGGGGTTGAATTCTTTGGCTTGGAGCAGAAATGGGACTTGGAATTACAGCGTCTATATTTGTAGAACTTGTAATTCACAGGAAACGATATATACTTTATTCATGTGCTCCTTCCCATGCTTGTAGGCAAAACTTAAATTGGATCACCTTATCTCATTCAGGATTTTAAGAGGCGCAAAATGGATATGCTGTCCACGTCCTGTTCGTGTTTTTAAAGGGTGCTAATGTTGTACTTTATAGTTTTTAGTTTTATTTGTTACATTCTTTGTTATTTATTCTCGTAACCTTGTTGTACTGCTATTATTCAGCTATTATGGCCAGGTCTCACTTGTAAATGAGGTGGTTTCATACCTCAACGTGACTTTCCTGGTAAAATAAAGGTTACATAAATATATGTCATACATATACAGTACATTAACAAAGCGTGACGGGGGATGTGGTCATTCCTTCTGAACCTCAGTTACTTTCATAACTTCGTAAAAAGTAATTTAATTTCCCATGATTGATAGCACCTGCAACACACCCATTCAGACCCTTCTCGTCCCCTACACCATTGGTACTCTGAGGAGGCTGTTTTATTTGCATCAAATTGCTCAAGGGAAGTGAGGAAGGGAGTGAGGGATGGATGAATGGAGGGAAAAGAAGGTATAGGCGAGAGAAGGGAACAGTAGCCGTTAAAATTGGGAGGAAGAGATGTAGAGAGGAGGACGATTATGCTCCAGCAGTCCTCAGAACATTTTAATTGGTAGGAGACCAGAGGCCCCTCAGGAGAGGGAGTGTAGTCACATGAGAGTGTGAGGATGAGCGTGCACATGTGTGCAACTCTGGCGCCCCGTGCAACCACGCATTGTTGTAGCCATGATTTGATCAACTGTTTTCATGATTGCCAATTTCCCCCCCATCTGTAGAGTCCCTGCTAACTCCTAGCGTTGATCTGGGGACAACCAGTCGTGGAAAAAGTACTCGCGTGTTTTACTTAAGTAAAAGTATCAATACTGCAATGTAGAAATAGCTCTGTTAGGGTGCCCTCACACCAAAATACCTAGAGTGGAATCCGCCAATGCATTTCAATGAGAATGGAGCGTTTTTTGCAGAATTCTCTACTGGCAAAAAAACGCTCCATTCTCATTGAAATGCATTGGCGGATTCCACTCTAGGTATTTTGGTGTGAGGGCACCCTTACAAGTAAAAGTGTGGAATTCAAAATGTACTTGAGTAAAAGTACGAAAGTGTTGGCATCAAAATGTACTTAAAAGTGCCAAAAGTAAAAGTACAACATGTTTGAAAATAGCAGCTCTACAAGCTCACAACGCGTCGCAATGTGACGCGTTGTATTTTCAAATAGCCTAGGTATAAAATAGGGCTAAAGTGGTTAATGTATGTTTTATAAGATTATAATGTATACCTGCAAAGTAACTAGTAACTAAAGTTTTCAAATAATTGTAGTGGAGTAAAAGTACAATATTTTCCTCAAAGAAAATATTGTACTGGAGTAGAGAAGTAAAAGTAAAGAAAATTGGAACTACTCCAGTAAAGTAAAAGTACCTCAAACTGTACTTAAATAAATGTACTTAGTTGCTTTACGCCACTGGGGACAACCACATTTCTCATCCGACACACATGGAGTCACCAGCCACTTATTTTCACATGATGATATGACTCATGCCCAGCTAGAAGTCTGAGGCTCAGCGGAGGAGGATTCAAAGCCCAGTCTCCTTAGTGGTACGTAGGAACTTTACGCCCCCAGACACCCAGTAGTCAACTCGCTTGTTTAAAACAAATCCATGCTGTGCCTCCCCATCCAGCTAAAACAGCTGGTCCTGCAGCAAAGCTATGTGTTCACTAAATTACTGATTACATATGCTACAAACAAACTGCCTGATCACACAGAATTGCAAAGCTGTCGAGGTTATCTCTCCGAGTCCCCAGTCTGTTTATACACGTGTGTGTGTGTGTGTGTGTGTGTGTGTGTGTGTGTGTGTGTGTGTGTGTGTGTGTGCGTCAGAGAAAATTGAAAGCTTATTGGATGGGAATGTGACAAATATTATTTTGTGTGCGCGTGGGTGCACACCTGGGCCTGTCTGCATCAGTGAGCCTGTGTGTGTGTGCGTGCGTGCGTGCTTGCTTGCAAGCGTGCGTGCGTGTGAGAGAGAGAGAGAGAGAGAGAGAGAGAGAGACCAGCTGAAAGTATTTCCATATGGATACAGGTCTAATTAAATCCACCAGTGCTCCCATTCACCCCACTGACTACCTGGCACCAAGTCAGTTGGTGTTCTGTAAGGCAATAAAACCACCACTGTGTGTGTGTGTGTGTGTGTGTGTGTGTGTGTGTGTGTGTGTGTGTGTGTGTGTGTGTGTGTGTGTGTGTGTGAGTGTGTGTGAGTGTGTGTGCGTGCGTGTGCGTGCCCACGTGCACGCTCGCCATGCGTGTGCGTGCACATGCGTGTGAAGACAAGGGGAAATGATGGTCGGCTCACTCGGCTGTTTTAGGGTTAGCGTTTAGATTTAGGGTTGGGGTTAGTTGCGACCGAAGGTCGCATATACTCTGAAGAACCGTGTCACTTGAGTGTCCTTCCTTCCTTCCTTCCGTATCCTCGTGACCGTCCTTCCTTCCTCTGTGATGTCAGTGTGATGTCAGCGAGTTGTGACATCACTTCCTGTACAGGGCGGCTACACAAAATGTGGATAACACTATATATGGAGATAGTCCAGTCCATCATGTCATATGGGACTACCGTCATAGAAAGTAGCCATTGTTAGGCCGGAGTCATTGGCTGTCTAAACATGGAGATGTGGATAACACTATATATGGAGATAGTCTAGTCCAATATGTCATATGGGACTACCGTCATAGACAGTAGCCATTGTTAATCCGGAGTCAATGGCTGACTGTCTGTACAGGAAGTGATGTCACATGACATACTATTTATGCCCATATATGAGTCCTAACATGGAGATGTGGATAACACTATATATGGAGATAGTCTAGTCCAATATGTCATATGGAACTACCGTCATAGACAGTAGCTATTGTTAGGTCGGAGTCAATGGCTGTCTGTCTGACTGTCTGTACAGGAAGTGATGTCACATGACATACTTTTTATGCCCATATATGAGTCCTTCTGTACATCTCCATGTTTAGGCAAACTCCACACAGAAAGGCCCTATCGCCAACCCAACCTAGGGTGTGAGCGATAGGGCCTTTCTGTGTGGAGTTTGCATGTTCTCCCCGTGTCTCCTAGGGTTGATACCCTCACAAAAACATGAACAAACTCCCCCCAGAATGACAACAACTAGAATCGTCAGAGAAACGCTGTGGTTGGCCAGATGGTCAAGAATTGGCGCGACCTCGCCCTTTAGGGCGAGGTCATTTGGACCTATACATGGAGAAATGGAGCAAACCTGTTTGGCCTAAACATGGAGATGTGGTACAGAATGACTCATATGGGCATAAAAAGTATGTCATGTGACATCACTTCCTGTACAGACAGTCAGACAGACAGCCATTGACTCCGGCCTAACAATGGCTACTGTCTATGACAGTAGTCCCATATGACATGATGGACTGGACTATCTTCATATATAGTGTTCTCCACATCTCCATGTTTAGGCCCTATCGCTCACACCCTAGGTGGGGTTGGCGATAGGGCCTTTCTGTGTGGAGTTTGCATGTTCTTCCCGTGTCTCCTAGGGTTGATACCCTCACAAAAACATGAACAAACTCCCCCCAGAATGATAACAACTAGAATCGTCAGAGAAACGCTGTGGTTGGCCAGATAGTCAAGAATTGGCGCGACCTCGCCCTTTAGGGCGAGGTCGCATGTCAACCTGAGGTCGCATTCCACCCTCAGGTGTCTTACTAGTAGTATATTGGTGATGTTGGTTGGTTTTAAAGGTTTGATTGATTGACTTTATTAGCCGTTTGCAAAAAGCACAAGACAGTAGCCTACAGTTCAGATACAAGGTATGTCTACTAATAGGATTTAGACACAAGAAAGCACTATGACATGTTTATATTGGGTTCCTTTGTGCTCTATTCATTGAGATGAATTGAATATATGCTCTGGAAATCACCTAAAGTCTTCACAACTGTAGAAGTACACGGATGTGTTTGTGTGTGTTGTGGAACGAGACTGGAAGTGATTGTGAAGTATAAGGAGTGTAATAGACGGACGGACAGAAGGACGGGCGGACAGAATGAGAGAATTTAGTTTTCTGTGTGATGTGAGGCGTGAACGAGACAGGACGTGATTGTAAAGTAATGCCTCATTCACATACAGAAAAGCCAAGCTAATGGTTTGCTTGGTAATTCAATGTATTATCTATGCAAACCAGCTTTTGAAATTTCCAAGCTGGAAAAAAAAGCTTGGAAATTTTTAAAGCTGGTTTGCATAGAGAATACATTGAATTACCAAGCAAACCATTAGCTTGGCTTCTCTCAGTGTGAATGCAGCATAAGGAGTGTAACAGACAGACAGACAGGCAGGCAGGCAGACAGACAGACAGACAGACAGACAGACAGACAGAGAATTGTGTTATCGGTGAGATCCATTTGGAACACTGAGAGCATGCAACTGAACAAAAACAACAGCAATTTGTACATTCTCAGTGTGGGTTATTGTTCAGAGTCAGACGCGGATTCAGAGAGGAACGATGCAGCCCCATTCCTGGCTGCAGACACATCTATGTGTGTGTGTGTGTGTGAGAGGGGTTGCACCGTGTCAGCGAGTCACGCAGGCTAATAGAGCAGGGCCTTCATGTCATCAGAGGTCTCCTTACTGAGTCGTGACAGAGAGTCAGTCTGCTGCGGTCCCCGAGCATCTCTCAGCCACTGTTATTTCCAGGTCTCAGCAAATATAAACGGAATATTCTGTGCGTGTGTGTGTGTGTGTGTGTGCCACCCCACTGGCTCCGTCATTCCTCCTGGCTCTCTCACCGAGCCTTCCGGCTCAACAGCAGAAACAAATTATTGCATTGTAAATGGCGTGACCTTAGCCTCACACTGTGGTCTGTGAACGTGTCTACATCGTGCACGTCTGTTCTTTCCATGGGTGCTTATAGCGAGATAGTGTGCGCGGTGGGAGGGGGACAATGCTATACATCATGCACATTAGTGCGGTACATTGTATGTGTTTGTGTGTATGTTATGTGTGTGTGTGTGTGTGTGTGTGTGTGTGTGTGTGTGTGTGTGTGTGTGTGTGTGTGTGTGTGTGTGTGTGTGTGTGTGTGTGTGTGTGTGTGTGTGTGTGTGTGTGTGTGTGTGTGAGGTCTCCTGTCTGCCATGCATTTTTAATTGTGTTGTTGGAGATTTGCACCGCGAAATGTGTGGTGCTGTTATTTATTCAGCAGTGTGTGCACAGCATGCTTGATTAATCTGCATGGGGAGGCTGATATGTTTGTTTATTGGGAGCCCCGGTTAGCATGATAAAGATTTATTGAGGGGGGGCAGGATTGCATGTGTTGCTCTGTCCACACAACGGATAGATAAATAAATGGAAATTGGGTCCATTTGTCACTGCCGGTGTGCTGCTGGTGGTGGCCTGGGTTGCAGGGTACCTGTGGCGAGTGTTGGGGACCAGCTGAAGGGTGCCAGTTTGTCAACATCAGCCCCATATATGAAACCGTCCATCCGTTCAGTCCCTGCAAGCAGCATCCTGCCTTCTGCCGTCTGCCTCCAACACCACCTCATGTGCGCTACCAGATTTCTACCAAATTAAAGATATTTTCTTTTGGTCACGCACTAGTACAGTGCACTGCACACTGTATCTCAGCCAGACTGGTGGCCTACCCAGGACTGTGTCACGTCAGTCACATGACGTATTTTGGACAAGGTTTCTTGACTTCTCTCTCTCTCTTCCAAGTTAAATATTTTTGCGACCGTCAGGGAGCAGTTTACTATGAAAACCTCCACCGGCCGTCCGTCCGTCACACGTCACACGTCACACCTTTGTTTGTGTACGGTGTGATGTCATATATCTTCAGTATGACATCACACCACATGTGTACACAAACCTTTGTGTACGTTGCTGTGGCAACAGTCTGTTGTTGCTGGTCTGTTAGTGTACGTTAGCAACCACCTTAGCAACCATGGTTTTACCCTAGCAACCAACTGTTTACCCTAGCAACCAACTGTTTACCATAGCAACCATGTTTTTTTACCCTAGCAACCAACTGGGCATAAAAGGGATTCTGTTAGGGATCTCCATATATGGGCATAAAAGGGATTCTGTTAGGGATCTCCATATATGGGCATAAAAGGGATTCTGTTAGGGATCTCCATATATGGGCATAAAAGGGATTCTGTTAGGGATCTCCATATATGGGCATAAAAGGGATTCTGTTAGCTGTTAGTGATCTCCATATATGGGCATAAAAGGGATGCTGTTAGGGATCTCCATATATGGGCATAAAAGGGATTCTGTTAGGGATCTCCATATATGGGCATGAAAGGGATTATGTTAGGGATCTCCATATATGGGCATAAAAGGGATTGTATCCCAGATGATGCCCTGTTAGGAGATCCACACTAACAGAATCCATATATGGTCCTACCGACAGCTGCTATAAGCCAACCCTGGCGATAAGGTCTGAGTCGAAGAAATGCTTCTTTCCTGGCAAGAATTGCCCCTTTATACTGTAGGGCTCGTTTGTGTATTGTATGACATCACGCCACATCATCGGCTGAGGACTGTGTGATGTCATCATATCTCCATATATGGAGACATAAGTTGCTCATGCCCAAATATGGGCTGGTGAGGTCAGACTTAGTGTGATGCGTAGGTTATCTCCATATATGGAGATTCAACTTCAATGAGTAACCATGGCAAACTGTCAACTGCCCGTATGTCTTGATAATTGGTAAAACAAACTTTTGGCCTATTTGTGGAGATAAGCGACCAACGGTCGCTTATCTCCCGATTAGGGAGTCTTACTGGTATATGTACTGTATATATATGTATACAGTATATATATGTATCCATACAAACACACACACACACACACACACACACACACACACACACACACACACACACACACACACACACACACACACACACACACACACACACATTTCTTTCAAGAAAAAAGAAAGAAAAGCTAAACAAAAACAAGACCGTCCAGCAGTTTGTGAGATTAGCCCCAGACAAACAATCAAACAAACAAACTGGGGGTGAATATCAAATATTGTCATATTTGATATTATCAAAAGTCGGACGAATCCTAACTGTTCAAATTGTTTTTCAGCTGGTGATAGTAAATGTCTTCTGCAATCGAATGGACATAATATTGTACTGTAGCCTAATACAGTGGTGGATTTCAGGGACTCTCTAGGTTCCGTTATGGGGGTCTAAATTGACCCTTACAAGTCTGTCACTTTGACAGTTCGGGTCCATTTGGTTCCATTTGTACACTGTCAAAGTTAAGGAGAGACCTTCAAATTATAAAGTTTGAGGACCACTGCTGTAATAGAAAATAATAACGATGGCAAGGGCAGGGAACCAGATGAAACGCAGACCCTGAATCAACTACAGTGAAAGTGTGCTATGCTGTCTGACTCTGGTTCCTCCTGCTAGGCTTTGTGCGAGTTGTCAAGCCTCCCAGCAGGCAAATTAAATTCATTTCTTTGCTGACGTTAATGAGGACGCTTTTCTTTTTTTTTTTGCTTTTCTTCTTTTTTTTTTAAGATGTTGAGACAGACGTGAAACCTCAAAGAGCAGATGTGCGGTTCACCATTGCATTCCACAGACACGAGAGAAATTAGGTGGGGGGGGATGCAGGAAGGGTGGAACACACAGCAGCACTGGCGGAGAGAGAGAGAGACAGACAGACAGACAGACAGACAGACAGACAGACAGACAGACAGACAGACAGACAGACAGACAGACAGACAGACAGACAGACAGACAGACAGACAGACAGACAGACAGACAGACAGACAGACAGACAGACAGACAGACAGAGAGAGGGAGGGAGGGACAGAGAGAGCGAGAGGGAGAGAGAGAGAGAGAGTAAAATTGCTGAAGGAAATCCAGGATCAGGGCAACACACCACAGCAGCTTTGAAACATCAGAGTAGAAAGTAGAGAAGAATATGGGAGGGGCCAAGCCTTAAGAGACAAAGAACCCCAGCAGAAGAAACAAAGGGAAGATTTGAAGTTGGCGACTGGTAAAAACTAGGGAGAGAGAGATGTTCTTCTGTATAGTATGGAGAAACAAAGAAACAGAGAGATACAGTATATACAGACGGAGACAGAGGCTGAAGCAGAGGCATTGGTGGCAAAGGTGTTGAATTCTTGGCTGCATTGTGAATGTGTACCGGTGCAAAGTGTCAGAGTGTACAGTATACATACCATTCTCTGGTATTTGTAGTACCTTGACTCCAATATCGAGTTATTCAGCATAGTTCAAATGTAGTACATCTCTTACACACACAACATTGACCTCGCCCTGATTACTGGCATACCCAGTCTCTGCTATTATACAATGCACTGAGTCACCTAGTGTTGCTGTGAGTGTCTCAGGGTAAGGCACACACACGCACATCTCCTATGAGCTAATTTGTGGCGTGTGCCTGAGGCTAAGGATAAGTCAGGGTGTTGATACACAAATACTAAGTGTTCATTCCTGTGGGTAAGCAAATGACAGCCTCTGTACTACCCAGTCATCACTGCAGGACTGGCATGGCAACCGGTCGGAGCATCGTCGTCGAAACACCTGGAGGCTTAGCATCAGCCAGCGCACATCAGTCAGTCTCATTCAGTGTGGAATCAAACATTGACATGTGGATGCCTGTAGCCGTGGGGACGCAGTCCGTGCTAGACGAGTCATGAGGATTTACCGAATAGAACATGGCAGGGAATGTTTCCAAACCCAGCTAGGTTGGAAGTTCATCAGCAAAGTATACACCATACGCATGCACACGCGCATGCACACATGCACGCGCAGCTGGTGTACGTATACTGTACATGCACGCACACACGCACGCACACACACGCGCACACGAACAGACTCAACTTGAATGCTAATGTCCAGTCTTCCCAAAAACTTGCCTCTGACCACAGCATCAAACAGAATACGCAATCAGAAACAAGACAGGCAGAAGCATCCAGTATAAATTTTTCATATAATCATAGGTTTTCTCTTGCCTGCTGCATATGATTTGGTGCTCTCCACCTTATCCCCCATATCTATCCATAGGCGGCCCTCAGCAAGACAGATTACCCTGTGGGCTGCTTTTTAAGCTGGGCTTGCTCAGTCTACAATAATCAATTTGAAAATGAGCAAACGAGCAAGAGAGAGAGAGAGAGAGAGAGAGAGAGAGAGAGAGAGAGAGAGAGAGAGAGAGCTGGAGGAACCTAGCCTGTGAAATTATTCATCAGGGTTCTCTGGGTATCAGGGCTGTAGAGGTGCGGGGGGATGGTAAGGGGCTACCACCACAACCCCATGAGATAATTAGGGGGAAAGACCGAGGAGTAGAAATAAGGGAAGAGAGTATGTGCCAGGAATGAGAGAAAAAACGAGAGGGAGGTAGAGAGTAATAGGTGCTGAGATGGGGACTTGTGGGGGACGGAGCGGGGGGGGGGGGTGCAACACTGCTGTTGCTGTTACAAGGATTGTTGATACACTGAGAGAGAGAGCACACATGCAGACACAGTGGACGGAGGCTCGACGAGTGAAGGGGAAGTGAGGAGAGGAGGCCGGGAGATGTAAATGACGCGCGACCGCGCGGCTCGACCGCCGTTCAGTCAGGGGAGGGAGAGGCTGGAGGAAGAAAATGAGGGAGTCACGCACTTTTTTTCTCAGGCGACCCTCGCCATGGGACCGCTCTGTTGTCTCACTTCCCACCAATTAAACGGGGCCAGGGAGGACTCGCTGCGAGAGACGAGTCCTCTCCTACTCTCGCACTCCCCCGCTCTTTTCACTGTGTCTTCACTCTTTCTCTCTCTCTCTCTCTCTCTCTCTCTCTCTCTCTCTCTCTCTCTCTCATTTGACCCAGAACCCCCCCCCCATTCATTCATTCCTCCCATTCCTCCTCTCCGTGCTGCAGCTTGGTCCAAACCAAGCAGGCTTCTTGCTTTACTTATAATACTCCACTGTGTCTGTGTGTATAATTGCGAGACGTTAGCCTCCATGTAACTGGTGATTTGGTGGGTCTAATGTATGTGGGGATGTGGGGACATTTTGTGTATTATTCATCCACAAAGAAACAATGTAATGCCTTCACATCGACACTGTCGGGCAGAAACCTTGTATCTACAAATTTCATTTGTCTGTTTCTTCGTAAAGTAAAGCCCTGCATACATACTCATACAAGAGTGTCGCACAAAACTAGTGAAAAAAGCAGATCTGCAAGCACACAACAGCGTTGTGTGCTTGCAAAACGCCACACCAAGCGCCACACCAAAACGCTTTTTAAAATGATAAATACAAAACAAACGGTTTTGGACATACAAGGTTTCCACCCGACAACAAAGATATAGAATTCTAATCACAAAGGCATTCACAGTCACTTATTTACATGATTATTTTGGAATGATTTTCAATTTGTGACGAGAGAAGGAGACTAGAGAGTGTCCAGTTGTTCAGGCTGGTTGGAATTAATCATTCTTTGCACACTGGTTAAACCGATGTGGAGTTAATGTGGCTTCAGTGGTGTAAAGTAACTAATACATTTACTGAAGTACTTAAAGTGATCGTTCACCTATTTTTAACACGAAGCTGTGTGAAATATTTGCCATTAAAATAGTGGTTACAAATATATTAATTGATTACCAGAGTCCCGTGGTCAGAGTTCTGGTCAGTTTTAGATGAATATAAAGTAGTTCCAGTGATTTGGCAGGGGCTCATGGCCCAATCATTAAAAATAGATGAATCCACAAAACTAGCTTCATTTGTATTGTTGACCTATTTCTACCAAATAGACCAACTTTCGTTCAACTTTGACCCCTCTGTCATATGGTACTATTTTTTGTGTCCAGTATCACTACGCCGCTGCAACGTATTTCCCCAAAACAAGGTGCTTTGCAGGCAGCTGATCAGAACGAAACCTCGCTCTATATATGGTAGAAATAGGCCAACAATACAAATGACGCTAGTTTTGTGGATTCATCTATTTTCAATGATTGGGCCACGCCAAATGGCCCCCACCCCATTGGAACTACTTAATATTCATTAGAAACTGACCAGAACTCTGACCACGGGACTCTGGTAATCAATTAATACATTTTTAACCACTGTTTTAATGGCAAGTATTTCATACAGCTTTATGTAAAAAATAGGTGAACTATCACTTTAAGTACAGTTTTGAGGTATTTGTACATTGCTTGAGTATTTCCAATTTCCAATACTTTTACTTCTAGATATAAATGCAGATATAAATTATATTATTATAAAACATATACACTTTTTCCACCACTGATGTGGTGTTCATACTGTACATCATCAGTGCACACACACACACACGCACGCGCACACACACACACAAACACGCACACACACACACGTCACCTTCCAATCAAGCTCACACATGACAGCAACCTGTGACATCTCCGTTGGTGACGTTTTCTTGTTTTCTTTTTTTCATCCCCTACCTGGCTCTGTGAAATAATGATTTTCTTGTTATCACTGATCCATCTCCGCTGGTGAGGAAATGGTGCGTGGGATTGTGTCAAATGCAAGCCCTGTGTGCACAAGACTTTTTGAGTCATCCGACGTCTCTCCAGTGTTTCTACTATCAGTCTCTGCATTGTCAGCAATCTTCCCATTCCATGATAATGGAATTCCCTCCGCCTCGATGCAACGTTGCCCGGTTCCATTCTGTTATCTGACTGTATTATTGGTACGCGTCTCTGTAAATCAGAATAGCTTCCCTCGGAAAGCAAACAGCCTCAAGGGCTCTATCTTCTCTATTTCTTTTCTTCGCAATTGCATTTCTGTTCTATATTTCTGCTACAATGGAAAGAGTTAAGGTGTGATTTATGGGTTGTTGGCGTGCACACCAAAAACAGCAGATCTACAAGCTCACAACGTGTTGCATACGCTCAACGAGTGATGTAAAGTAACTATTTACATTTACTCAAGTACCAATACCAGTTATTTTGAGGCATTTTTACTTTACTTGAATATTTCCAATTTTCTATGCTTTTACTTCTACTCCACTACATCTCAGAGGCAAATATTTTACTTTTACTCCACTACAATTATTTGAACACTTTAGTTACTATACTACGATAGTTACTTTGTAGATTTTCACTATTACTACAGCCATTTGAAAATAGGCGATCCACAAGTTCAGTGAGCTTGTAGATATTTTTCAAAGATTTTTATACATTTGAAAAGTTGCGAAATGGGACATTATGTATAATGAGTACTTTAACTTTTTTACTTTAAGTATATTGTATACAGATGTTGATACCAACAGTTTTGTACTTTTAAGTACATTTTGAATTCCATACTTTTACTTGTAAGGCTGCACCCACACCAAAGTACCTATGAGGGTGGATTCCCCACTCCGCCAATGTATTTCAATGAGAATGGAGCGGTTTCATGCCAGTAGAGGATTTCTGCAACAAAAAAAAACGCTCCATTCTCATTGAAACACATTGGTGGAATGGGGAATCCGCTCTCATAGCTACAGAGTATTTCTACATTGCCGTATTGATACTTTTACTTAAGTAAAGAATGTGAGTGCTTTTCCCACCACCGCGCTCAACCAGGTATAATTCAGTTAGTTCCAAGCCTATAGCTGCAGCGTCCTTCCCTCTAGGGCCCTGCATACTGTCCCAGATTGATGACAAGGGAAGGACCAGGGGAGGGACCTCAAGGTACATTAGTGTGTGAAACATAGCTGGTGTTTGAGCAGCATGTGTGTGTTGTGTGTGTGGGTGTGTGAGCACGTGTGCTGTGTGTTTTTGTTTTTTTATTTCTCTGTCTCCGTGTGTAGTGTACCCATCTATTAAGGAGTGGCTCCACCTATTTTAGAAGCCTCCTTGGGATTCAACGTTGCCATCTATAAAGCACACGACTATACAGTGAATCTGTGTTTGTCTAGTTGAGTGTTGGATGAATGCGCAGGCGTGCGTATAGCAGCTCTTTGTCTCTTTGTCTCTACTCCTTTCTGTGTGTGCGTGTGAGTGTGAGTGTGCGCGTGCGTTTGTGTTGATATTGTATGCTTTCTGCTTCTGCACACTTTTTCTCTCTTTTGTTAGCACACATTCCCACCTCCTCCTCTCCACTCCTCGCCTCTCTTTGTGACCTCAGTGCACTGTGTTCCTGGAGCATCTCTCCTGGGTGTTTTTTCCTTCATTATGTTCTGTCTCCACCCAAACAAAGGCCAGGTACGTCCGCTGTACGAATCAAATGAACACTCGGGATTTTACAGTGGAGAATCTGTGATTTCTTCAGGAAGACATTTTGTGTACATTTTCACCTAATAATAACATGCCCAAAACAGGGACAGCGGGGTTCATGTGCTTAAATGAACACCCAGGATTCTGCTAAGCAGGATTAATGCGCTTAAATGCATCTTAAACAGGAGACTTGCCTATTCGGTCCAAAACAGAATTTCCTCTTTGTTTGGATTTACATGTACAGTACATGTACTCCCTGGGGTTTGCCTCACACTGCAGTGGGTTAGTGTGTGTGTGTAGTCCATGCATTGGGAGCTAATGTCAATTTCTATCCTAGCCCAAGGTGTGTAGTCCTATCACCGTCAATGAGGTCCCACTGCTCAAAGCAGTACACTACCACACGGCCAAGTACATTTCTGCATGCATTTTCCTCAAGGTCTGTCTGGTGCCTGGTGTCTGCTTGCCGATTCTTTTGTTTTTCCTGAACAAAGCCCGTGAAAATCTCTGGCAAAAAAAAAAAAAAGCTTTCCTCCTTGTCAGTCCAGGAGAACTTGGCAGTTTTATCAGTAAATAAAAAGGAACGAGGTAGAATGAAGGGATTTTCTTCATCAATACGCAATAAACGTGGACCCCCCCAGACACCCTCCCACACACACCTTCCCCTATTCTACCCATATTTTCCCTTCCTGTTAATGATCCCAATTACTCTCTCTAACAGTGCTGCCGTTTTTGCCGTATGGCGCGCTTATTGAAATGGTAATGCCACCATCTCAAAGCGGGACTCTCATTCAGTGGCCTCTAAGTGGATTTATTCATGATGATATACCCTTCTCTGATGTAGAATTCCTCTAATGAGAGGGTTAAAGGCTGCCGCGTGCGTGGCCTTTCGCTGCGTTAATGGGAGGGGCCCTCGGCCCTCAGAGAATGTGTCACAATGCTCAATGCCTGCGGTCCTGTCTATTATTCAGCAGCAGAGGTGGGAAGAAGTACTCACATATTTTACTCAAGTAAAAGTATCAATATTGCAATATAGTATCTGTAAAGTAAAATTCTAAATGTACTTGAGTAAAAGATCGGCTATTTTCAATTAGCCAAGGTATAAAATAGGGATAAAGTGGTGTGTGTATGTTTTATAATATTATAACGTATTTCTGAAAAGTAACTAATAACTAGAGTTTTCAAATAATTGTAGTGGAGTAAAAGTATTGGAAATTGGAGTCACTCAAGTAAGTACAAATACCTCATAATTGTACTTAAGTACAGTACTTAATTAATTGTACTTAGCTACTTTACACCAGTGTTCATCAGAACAGGAACCTGTTTAGTTTTGTTTCCTATACTAAATTCTCAGTCTCATTAGTGCTTCCCTCCTGCCATCTCATGGATCCAATGTGTCTATGGCAGCTGTTAGGGGGAAAAAAGCTATGAGCAGCCTGTTTGGGGTTTTCATTGTGTGTGTTTTGGAATTACAATCTCAATTTATGCTGGCCCCACGCTAGAGGATAATTGGACAGATTTTAGGCCTGACAATCGCTGGGGCGTTCCCGTTTCGAGGCTGATCTGAGCCGATGATCTGCCCAAATGATTCTGTAATGGGAGGGGTTTTACAGACTTGTCTTAATGTTACTGGCGGGATCAGAGTCTCTCACCCATTTTGAAGCTTGGAATCCTGTAGTGTGAAAGGAGCATTGATGGAATGTTGAGCAGAAACCGTAGCCAATGACAGCAAGCCGACGGGGAAGCATCTCACCTCCAGCTCACACTGTAAAATTGATACAGTATGCCTGCCCATGCCGATTCCTGCTCCAGCCATGGCTTCATCCACAGTTGTTGTTTTCATAATTTGTAACCAAGTGCAACCGGCTGAGTGTACAATCTGTAAAATACTAACTCTTGATTAAATCTGTCATTTATGTCTGTACTTTTTAAATCAGTTAAGATTTGAAAATCCTCTAGCGTGCACCCAGCATAAATTGAGTCTGGGATATTCCTACGGAACTGGGGTAGATGTTAATGCTGCTGAAACAAATCTTCTCTCAGATCGTGAATGATCCCATCTCCTTGCAGAAGGCCATATACATACAGGCCCTCATAGTTAACGGTGACTCTGTCAGTATGTAGGTCACTATGCTTTGAGCCGAACCGCTTCTAGCTATCAGCTGTAGTCTACCTGCCCCGCCCTGCCCGCGTGCCCACTAACTGTCAACACTGCATGTCTGGCTGTTTCCCCTGCTGGGTCCCTTTATTAGAGTCATATGGTCAATGCGTTGCTGTTGCAGAATATCAATGCCATTTTCAGGAAATCATGTACTCTAAAGCATTGGTTCTCAAAGTGGGGTCCGGGGACCCCCAGGGGTGCTTGAGGGAGTTCCAGGGGGTCCCCAGCTAAATGATACTTAGGAACCAAATGGGCCCTTAGGGGTATGTAACTCTGAGAGAGTACAAAATGGACGGGTCCATTTGATTCCATTTGTAAGCTCTTTGAGTTAAAATTAACATTGATTTTACTATAAGAAATTGTGGTCTCAGAGATAGAAATGTCATAGAATAGGGATCCGTAGCCTAATGCATGTCAAACTGGGGGCCCTTGAAATTAAAACAGTTGGGAATCACAGCTAGAGCCGTAGAAATCCTCTCTTGTGGCAGTCCCAGGGTTATATTTTCAAAATGGGGGTCTGCGGGCTAATAAGTGTCAATTTGGTGGTCCTTGACATGAAAATGTTTGAGAAGCACTGCTGTAAAGATCTAAGTTCAAATCACAGGCAGCCCAGGCAGGATTGCAGTTTCTGTAGACAGACAGAGAGGCTGGCTTTGTGTGGACAGGAGTCAGGGAGTGTGGTCATGCGGGTTGGTTTATCACATCTCCGTGAAGCATGTCGGAGCTCGCTACACTTGCTGCCCAGTCACTGATAACTGTCATATGATCATAACACTGATACTGGGGAAAGGAAGGGAATTTAACCCACACAGCAATAGTGAAGAGGGTATTCGTTGTGGCGGTTTGAATTCCAATTTGATGCTCTACTGTTGGGAAGTCCTTACTGTTGGTGTCAGTGGAGAAATATGAGTTGAACTACAGGCTCCTTAGTAGAAGCTATCGCCTATTGGAGCTACGCCATGGTCTGAATAACAAGCATGTTGGTTCAAGGGCAACCCTCTCCTTGGCGTTCTTAATAGCAGAATTCACCTTTCCTCCCTTTCTCGCTCTCTCTGTCTCACACACAGAGGAAATGACTGTAAGTTATGTGTGGGAATGTTTTCTCTAAAAACACAATGAACCTAGAGCCTAGAATGAAATGGAAAGTGTATGCGGTTGTATTTAGCATGTGCACTTACTGTATGCTTGTGCACACATTTCCAATGGGACTCTCGTTCTTTCCGTTATAACTGATTGGAAAATCTCTACATGCCATAAGGTTGTCCACAGAGCTGGATCTTTAATAATCACAACTTAATCTCTGCACATCTCTGATTTCCCTTTGCTACCTTATTATTACGTTTCCACATCCTTTCAGTGCAATTCCGAGGCATTGAGCATCAAAGTCTTAACTTGGTGTGTAATTTGGAGATAGAACCTACAAATAAATACATGAATAAATAAATGCCCCTCAATGGAGGATGTTACAAAAGAGAAGGATCCCTTTTACACCAGGCACGTATGACAAAGCCATACATACCTGGTGTAAAACAAAAGTTAATCTCTTAGGCATAGGCCAGACGAATCTGGATATGGCCAGATTTTCAGATATCCATATAGAAAAATATCTAGGTCCACACGACAAAGATATCTAGGTCCCCAGACCTCCACTAGGGGGACAAGCACACACACAGTAAAGTCTTCAGAGATATCCGTGTTCCATGCCTACATGGATCCAGTGAATCGGATATATTTCAATATATTCAGATTCTTCACTCATTTATCCAGTTTCAAAAGTATCCAGTTTCATGGCCGAAATATCCAGCTTTCTGTGGCTGCAAGCCCCAATCGCAAAGAAATGTCTAGCTTCAGAAATATCCAGATTCGTGTAGCCGGCTAGTTACTCCAACTGTTCTTGTGGTGCCACTTTGGGGACACTGTTTGACATGCCCATATTGACACATGGCTTTGACAGATCTGTTACTGGCATAGGAAGCCAATGTCAGGTGATTATTACAGAAATTACGTTATGGTTTAACTTGTCATAGTCCACAACCGGGACATGACCAAATCTTATGCAATGACCAAACAACTCTTACAGTAACTTGTTTGTAAGCTGTTATTCCACATGGTCTCCATAAAATTCATTATACACACATGTGGTGTTAGCATCCGTCCAATGGATAAGAACTAGCACTGAACCACTGGCAGAGACTGGCCAGGCAGGCAATAAATGGTGAAATGAGCCCATATGACTTGGCTTATGTAGTGGTGGCCTAGAAGAACTGCTACAATTGCACTATTTTATGACAATTCGTCACTCTGGTAGTGCTGACTGCTGACCCCCCAAATATAAATATAAATGTATTAGGGTTGCAACAGTCGATTATTCTATCAATTACTTTTTTTTATGAATTGAATAATCAAGACATAATATTCGAACAGATTTTAATCAAGTAATCAACTTAGTCTGATTAACCACTTAGTGCCTTCCCCATACGGAAACTTGCCAATCTATATCACAATGTGCCACCAAGTGACCTTTACCTTAGAGTAGCTCACTCCAAGACCATCCTGTCATTCCACTGATGTCGCTGTCTGGCTCAATTCACCCTTTGTCAAGTCCCGCCCATTGTCCTGCCCCTCTCCACACCCATTGGTTGCTGTGTCTTGGTGGGACATTCAGTGGGACATTCCATCCACTGCCATGTTAATTCAGTTGCTTCATATTGTTATTCTGTGTGCTCAATTCTAATTTCAAACTTTGTTTCAGTCAATTGGAGCTGCTCAGTGGCAGTATAGTGACTCAGCATGTTTTAAAAAAAAAATATTTCTCCAGAAATTATGTTTTAGCTAATTCAACATAAAAAAGGCGGGACAAGGCAGATAGAGCCTGCTGGTTGGTCAGTCAGGGACCAACCAGGAGGCTAACAAAGGGTGAATTCCATCTGCACCCTGACGGCCAAATCGGGAACTCATTTACAGTTTACAGTTTACAGTTTAGGCATTTAGCAGACGCTTTTAATCCAAAGCGACTTACAATAAGCAGATACAACATTGCAATAATAAACAAGATAATAGGTCAGTACATTAACAGCAATATAACAATGTAAATGGATATCTATCTAGAGAAAAACACAATATAATCAAGTTCTAAAGAAACCTAACAAACAAATGCTTCATGTATGGTCATTTTGTATGCTAAGACTCCAATATTTAACAACTGTGAACACGTTCTAGGGTTTCAGTTCCTCATTGGATCTGGCTATTATATTACTGTGAGAACTGGTGCCAATGGCAGATTCTTTTCCCACACTAAAGCTGCCAGGCCAAGCGAGGACCACTGCCTTTCATGGCTTGTTTTGGACAGCTCCAGTGACAGCTGCTTAGGCCTTGACACATAGGTTAATACACTGAAGAGGATCTCACAGTACGGAGGCAGAAGGTCCATTTAGCCTACTCGCTGTGACTGACAACTTACCTGATGGTCTGAATTGCTGAACTGCTGTTCAACTCTGGGCTGCTGTCAGGGCACTAATTCTCTCGGTGTACCTCCATCTTTCTCTCTCTCTTTCTCTCTCACACACAGGCACATGCACACATAGATATCTAAGTGGGCTTGAGCCCCTGCCCTTTTATCCATCTGTAAAAAGTGCCCTCTCCAGACCATGAATTCAGTTTTCAGCTATGGTGAAATAAATGCAAATGCTCCTCTTTCCATGTCACACCTGAAGGCAGCATTCAAGAGAATTAATTTCCTTGTCCAAAATCTCCTCGACTTGAATGCAGTATCAAAGAATTGCCCTCTTTTGTGTAGAAATCCATGTTACGCCACATCTCCAGGATTGACTTGATTATGCTTAGTTCAGTGTGGTATCAAGCACCGAAAATAGCAGACCTCCAAACCCACAACGCGTCGCGCTGCGATGCGTTGCGAGCTTGGAGGTCTGCTATTTTCGATATTTCCACCAAAAGGCCCTTTTAGAAATGTCAGCCCCGGCCTCTCTAACATTCTCTGCGGGCTAATAAGTGTCAATTTGGTGGTCCTTGACATGAAAATGTTTGAGAAGCACTGCTGTAAAGATCTAAGTTCAAATCACAGGCAGCCCAGGCAGGATTGCAGTTTCTGTAGACAGACAGAGAGGCTGGCTTTGTGTGGACAGGAGTCAGGGAGTGTGGTCATGCGGGTTGGTTTATCACATCTCCGTGAAGCATGTCGGAGCTCGCTACACTTGCTGCCCAGTCACTGATAACTGTCATATGATCATAACACTGATACTGGGGAAAGGAAGGGAATTTAACCCACACAGCAATAGTGAAGAGGGTATTCGTTGTGGCGGTTTGAATTCCAATTTGATGCTCTACTGTTGTGAAGTCCTTACTGTTGGTGTCAGTGGAGAAATATGAGTTGAACTACAGGCTCCTTAGTAGAAGCTATCGCCTATTGGAGCTACGCCATGGTCTGAATAACAAGCATGTTGGTTCAAGGGCAACACTCTCCTTGGCGTTCTTAATAGCAGAATTCACCTTTCCTCCCTTTCTCGCTCTCTCTGTCTCACACACAGAGGAAATGACTGTAAGTTATGTGTGGGAATGTTTTCTCTAAAAACACAATGAACCTAGAGCCTAGAATGAAATGGAAAGTGTATGCGGTTGTATTTAGCATGTGCACTTACTGTATGCTTGTGCACACATTTCCAATGGGACTCTCGTTCTTTCCGTTATAACTGATTGGAAAATCTCTACATGCCATAAGGTTGTCCACAGAGCTGGATCTTTAATAATCACAACTTAATCTCTGCACATCTCTGATTTCCCTTTGCTACCTTATTATTACGTTTCCACATCCTTTCAGTGCAATTCCGAGGCATTGAGCATCAAAGTCTTAACTTGGTGTGTAATTTGGAGATAGAACCTACAAATAAATACATGAATAAATAAATGCCCCTCAATGGAGGATGTTACAAAAGAGAAGGATCCCTTTTACACCAGGCACGTATGACAAAGCCATACATACCTGGTGTAAAACAAAAGTTAATCTCTTAGGCATAGGCCAGACGAATCTGGATATGGCCAGATTTTCAGATATCCATATAGAAAAATATCTAGGTCCACACGACAAAGATATCTAGGTCCCCAGACCTCCACTAGGGGGACAAGCACACACACAGTAAAGTCTTCAGAGATATCCGTGTTCCATGCCTACATGGATCCAGTGAATCGGATATATTTCAATATATTCAGATTCTTCACTCATTTATCCAGTTTCAAAAGTATCCAGTTTCATGGCCGAAATATCCAGCTTTCTGTGGCTGCAAGCCCCAATCGCAAAGAAATGTCTAGCTTCAGAAATATCCAGATTCGTGTAGCCGGCTAGTTACTCCAACTGTTCTTGTGGTGCCACTTTGGGGACACTGTTTGACATGCCCATATTGACACATGGCTTTGACAGATCTGTTACTGGCATAGGAAGCCAATGTCAGGTGATTATTACAGAAATTACGTTATGGTTTAACTTGTCATAGTCCACAACCGGGACATGACCAAATCTTATGCAATGACCAAACAACTCTTACAGTAACTTGTTTGTAAGCTGTTATTCCACATGGTCTCCATAAAATTCATTATACACACATGTGGTGTTAGCATCCGTCCAATGGATAAGAACTAGCACTGAACCACTGGCAGAGACTGGCCAGGCAGGCAATAAATGGTGAAATGAGCCCATATGACTTGGCTTATGTAGTGGTGGCCTAGAAGAACTGCTACAATTGCACTATTTTATGACAATTCGTCACTCTGGTAGTGCTGACTGCTGACCCCCCAAATATAAATATAAATGTATTAGGGTTGCAACAGTCGATTATTCTATCAATTACTTTTTTTTATGAATTGAATAATCAAGACATAATATTCGAACAGATTTTAATCAAGTAATCAACTTAGTCTGATTAACCACTTAGTGCCTTCCCCATACGGAAACTTGCCAATCTATATCACAATGTGCCACCAAGTGACCTTTACCTTAGAGTAGCTCACTCCAAGACCATCCTGTCATTCCACTGATGTCGCTGTCTGGCTCAATTCACCCTTTGTCAAGTCCCGCCCATTGTCCTGCCCCTCTCCACACCCATTGGTTGCTGTGTCTTGGTGGGACATTCAGTGGGACATTCCATCCACTGCCATGTTAATTCAGTTGCTTCATATTGTTATTCTGTGTGCTCAATTCTAATTTCAAACTTTGTTTCAGTCAATTGGAGCTGCTCAGTGGCAGTATAGTGACTCAGCATGTTTTAAAAAAAAAATATTTCTCCAGAAATTATGTTTTAGCTAATTCAACATAAAAAAGGCGGGACAAGGCAGATAGAGCCTGCTGGTTGGTCAGTCAGGGACCAACCAGGAGGCTAACAAAGGGTGAATTCCATCTGCACCCTGACGGCCAAATCGGGAACTCATTTACAGTTTAC
Source organism: Nannobrachium achirus (assembly GCF_963921795.1). NCBI lineage: Eukaryota > Metazoa > Chordata > Actinopteri > Myctophiformes > Myctophidae > Nannobrachium > Nannobrachium achirus. Next base: position 33,022,701 of record NC_137826.1, read on the forward strand.
AGTTTACAGTTTAGGCATTTAGCAGACGCTTTTAATCCAAAGCGACTTACAATAAGCAGATACAACATTGCAATAATAAACAAGATAATAGGTCAGTACATTAACAGCAATATAACAATGTAAATGGATATCTATCTAGAGAAAAACACAATATAATCAAGTTCTAAAGAAACCTAACAAACAAATGCTTCATGTATGGTCATTTTGTATGCTAAGACTCCAATATTTAACAACTGTGAACACGTTCTAGGGTTTCAGTTCCTCATTGGATCTGGCTATTATATTACTGTGAGAACTGGTGCCAATGGCAGATTCTTTTCCCACACTAAAGCTGCCAGGCCAAGCGAGGACCACTGCCTTTCATGGCTTGTTTTGGACAGCTCCAGTGACAGCTGCTTAGGCCTTGACACATAGGTTAATACACTGAAGAGGATCTCACAGTACGGAGGCAGAAGGTCCATTTAGCCTACTCGCTGTGACTGACAACTTACCTGATGGTCTGAATTGCTGAACTGCTGTTCAACTCTGGGCTGCTGTCAGGGCACTAATTCTCTCGGTGTACCTCCATCTTTCTCTCTCTCTTTCTCTCTCACACACAGGCACATGCACACATAGATATCTAAGTGGGCTTGAGCCCCTGCCCTTTTATCCATCTGTAAAAAGTGCCCTCTCCAGACCATGAATTCAGTTTTCAGCTATGGTGAAATAAATGCAAATGCTCCTCTTTCCATGTCACACCTGAAGGCAGCATTCAAGAGAATTAATTTCCTTGTCCAAAATCTCCTCGACTTGAATGCAGTATCAAAGAATTGCCCTCTTTTGTGTAGAAATCCATGTTACGCCACATCTCCAGGATTGACTTGATTATGCTTAGTTCAGTGTGGATCAAGCACCGAAAATAGCAGACCTCCAAACCCACAACGCGTCGCGCTGCGATGCGTTGCGAGCTTGGAGGTCTGCTATTTTCGATATTTCCACCAAAAGGCCCTTTTAGAAATGTCAGCCCCGGCCTCTCTAACATTCTCTGCACGTCCCTGTTCCTACCTCTCTTTCCTTACTTTCAATCTTCATTTCACACTCTGTCTCTCTCTCTCTCTCTGTCTCTCTCTCTCTCTGTCTCTCTCTCTCTCTGTCTCTCTCTCTCTCTGTCTCTCTCTCTCTCTGTCTCTCTCTCTCTCTCTGTCTCTCTCTGTCTCTCTCTCTCTCTTTTCCCTGGTGCAGAAGAGATGTGTTGGACGGATTAAAGTGAAGGTTACACAACCCTTTTAGCTGGCTTTAATGTGCACCCCTCCTCGCCAATGATCCACTCTGCAGTGCACGTACATCAACAGGATTACAGTGTCAGAAGGGCCAGGCGTCCAATAACTGATGAACCAACGCAAGGGTACATCCTGATTCACGCACGCACGCAGGGGCATCACACTGGGGGGGGAAAGTGGGACTGAGTTACTAGGGCCCAAGGTGGAGGGGCCTTGAATTATTTTATATACTTTAGCTATTGAAAAATAGCAGATATACAAGCTCACAGCACGGCACCGAGTGCCGCGCTGTGAGCTTGTAGATCTGCTATTTTTCAATAGTTAACATGGGGGGCCCGCAGTGAAGCCTTGTATCCAGGGCCCAGAATTTGGTGTGACACCCCTGCACGCATACATGCACACTCACACACTCACACGGCAGACTCAAAAAGGTGTGGATTAAATTTGCTAATGGTACACGATAGAGTTGAGTGTTAGCCTAATTTAACCACTTACCGCTGAGTCACTTAAGCACTAAACCACAAAAAAATACTAAATTATTTTGTAAAGACGCAATCTAAAAGCTCATAGCTTGTAGAGCTACTATAAATAATTGAATACATGTTATTTATATACCGCATGTAAATATAATTATCGTTGGTGGAAACCTTGTATGTCCAAAATTGTTTGTTGTATTGATCATTTTAAAAATGATTTAAATGAGTGAAAATAGCTGAAGATCTGCTATTTTCACTGCTTTTGTGCGACAGTCTGGTATGATGAAGCAGGGCTTTACTTGACGAAAAAACATACAAATTTGAAACTTGGAGAAGTTTTCTGCCCAACAGTGACGATATATATATTTAATACCAAAATATATACTGTAAATAGTAGTTGAAGGGAACCAGATAGTGTGCTCTGGTTCAAAGTAAACGAAACGTGTGATAAATCAGACCCCAGTACAGCCCCATGAAGTTGAGGTAATTGGCGCTCCAAACTTTAGTTGGATTTAAAAGCTTATACTGTATGTATGAAAGAGTAAAGTTTGCCCTGGTACATTGTTATTGAGTAATGATGATCTGTTTGCAGGAAATTTAATCTGTTTCAGTCGGGGAGGAGATACAGTAGAAGTATAGCGTGTGGTGCATTTCGTTGTGGATGCGTGTGTGGATTCTTAAAATCTCTGTGGGTGTATTTATGAGTGTGACCTTATACTGTACATGTATCCTCATCTGTACATATGTGTGCTTCCCTTTTTTATTGGATTTGCTTCACTGCAGTTCCTATATTGGAGCAGGAGTTCCAGTGTGTGCGTGCACGCACGTGTTTGCGTGCATGCCTGTCTGCCTGCTTGTTGACCTATACTATACCACAAAGTGTACAAATTGGTACTTACTGCACTGTATGTGTGTACGTGTGTGTGTGTGTGTGTGTGTGTGTGTGTGTGTGTGTGTGTGTGTGTGTCTGTGTGTCTGTCTGTCTGTCTGTCTGTCTGTCTGTCTGTCTGTCTGTCTGTCTGTCTGTCTGTCTGTCTGTCTTTCTGACAGGGTGTCAATGTTGGTGCTGTATATGTCCAAAACCGTTCATTTTGTATTTATCATTTAAAAAATGAACGAAACTAGTGAAAACAGCCGATCTACAAGCACACAACGGCTCGCACCGCTACTTACTTTGTGAAAAAAATATATACAAATTTGAAACTTGGAGATACAAGGTTTCTGCCCGACAGTGACGATATATTGATACACATGATTGTGTGAGGGAGATGGAGGAAACGGGAGAGAGGTGCATGGAGGAAGGTATAGAGGGAATTGGAGGGGGGGGGGCGGAGGGATATGGAAGGAGTTGGAAAGAGGTGGAGGCAGATGGAGGAGGAGGAGGAGGAGGGTGGAGGAGGTGGAGGGAGATGGCCAGAAGCAGAGTGGTGGTGGGGGAGTGGAGGGAGGGAGGGATGGAGGGAGGGAGGGAGGGAGGGAGGGAGAGGTCAGACCACAGATTGAGAGAAAAAGCAAGGACTTCAATTCTACTGGGACTGGAGGGATTATCTGTGTATTTTTGGGGGGGTGAGTTTAGTATCTGTTATATTGTGTTATCAGCTCACGGCTCGGGGGTATTTTCATCAGTGCAGGGTCAGGGTTGAGCTGAAACTAACTGTACTGTACAGTACAGTACAGTACAGTGCAATACAATAAAACACATATTGCACTGTAGCATCACTGATGTTTACTTGCTATTAAAAGTTTGGGCGTTTCACCAAGTCACTCCATGATGGAACACACAGTAGTATTAGCCATCGTGCCAGAATCTGCTTCTTTTACGTTCCCGTTATTGTATATTGAAGTCCATCGGTTTCTTTTCCCAGTCCGATGATTTCAGAGACATACAGACTATGACCCTTAAAGGTTCATTTTTACCCTTTCAGAATTAGATTAACACTCAGAGTCAGAACACAGATTTAGCTGAAAGTGATGAATATATAAATCAAGGACTTTGACCCTGTTACACTGCCCATGAGGTAATTGGCGCTCCAAAGTAACTTAAAGTGGGTTTAAAGGCTTTATGTATGTACAGTATGAAAGAGAAAATGTTGCCCTGGTACATTTGTATGCAGTAATGATCTGTTGGTAGAAGATGGGATTTGCATGGGTTCAGTCAGGGAGGAGATAGAAGTAGCGTGCTGTGCATTTATTGTGGAAGCGTGTGTGAATTTTTAAAATCTCTGGGTGTATTTATGAGCGTGACCTTAAACATCTATCCTCATCTGTATTCTCGCCTCCTTCACTTTATTTTTTTATTAGATTCACACATGAAAGAGGTAACGAATCTAAAGATAGGATCAATTGTAATTTAGTTATGAGATGTGTGGCACAGTGGCTCAGTGGTTAATATTGTTGCCCCACAGCAAGGAGGTCCAAACTGGACTGCAGGGCCTTTCTGTACGGAATTTGAATGTTTCTCAGCGTATTCCAGCGTATGTTGGTTTCCTCCAGGTCAGGGATGTGCAGAGAATGTTAGAAAGGCAGGGGCTGAAACTTCTAAAAGGGCCTTTTGGTGGAAATATCCAAATATCGAAATATCGAAGCTCACAACGCGTCGCGCTGCAATGCGTTGTGAGCTTGGAGGTCGGCTATTTTCGGTGCTTGATTCCACACTGAACTAAGCATTATCAAGTCAATACTGGAGATGTGGCGTAACGGCATGGCTTTCTACACAGAGAGGGCGATTCTTTCAACATAAGATGCTGCATTCAGGTTCATGAGTCAGTTTGGACAAGACAATTCTCTTGAATGCTGACCTCAGATATGGCATGGAAAGAGGGCAGTTGCATTTCTTTCACCATTGTAAAAACTGCATTCATGGTCTGGAGAGGGCACTTTTTACAGACAGGTAAAAGGGCAGGTGTTCAAGCCCCCGTTGATGTATGTGTGTGTGCACGTGCCTGCTCCAGTTGTTGTGGTTTCTTCCCACACCAAAGAGGACATGATGCATGTGGGACATACTCCTGCCAGTGCCCTTGACTAAGGTATCGACCGTAGAGCTGGAGCTGGTCCCCGGGCACTGCTCAGTGGCTGTGCAGGGACCACAAAAAAGAAACATCTGCTCCACGAGAGGAGATTAAGGCCGTGATGAATAGAATATACTATGGATAACCAGGGTGTAGTGGCCCACATTACCTGCGTTTTTCTCCCCTTATCTAAGAGAACTCAAGCTGTCGTGATAACTTTGTAGCTAATTATCCTTATGTTCACAAACTGCTGAGAGTAAAACATGGGGTTCTTCTCTTAATTAGTCACACTTCCAATAAATCTATCAACGCCTCATACACCCTGAGGGTTTGCATTGTCATATAGCTACTATAACACTTTCTGTCAAGAATTGTATTGTTATTCTATAGAATCTATAGAAATGCTCAATTATGACGCCACTTTACAGAATTGAGACCAATTGAGATCTATATTGAAAATGTGCAAGCAATTAAATGTAAAGAAAAAAAAAAAACACAATTTATTGGTTTAAATGAGGTTGTTTGGCTTGCCAGATAAGTTGAAAGCAACACACACAGCAAATTGCTTTTTCTCTTCTGTGGAGCAGGGAATAAAAAAACTCTGAAATTCAAACTTCAAAGAACAACTGAATTCCCTCACACACTGGTTACCTTATCTATTAAAAACACATCAACATTTCAGTCGCAAAGACCTTCCTTGAGAAGTTAAGTTGCTGACATCAAAAATACTTTAATATCAGCCCAACTACAGACGTAATATTGAAACCATTAGATGGCTAAGCGCCATCAGAAATGTTTGAAGGGACCCTTTAAAAGACAAACTATTGATCTGGCTAGAAACTCCGCAAACATGACATGAGGAAGTAATGTGCATACCTGAGTGTCCTTTTTCTTTAGAGCGCCTCCATATCAGTTCATCAGTAGACTTCCTTCATGTTACTAGAGGTTCTGCCTTTGCTACATTTTGGGAGATTGCTTTATCCACACGGTACTCCACAGCTAAATGTGGAGTGTTAATTTAACTAAAGATCTTACCCGTAAGAGCCTGCAAGAAACAGATTTAGCTGTGTATTTGTTTACTGGTGCTTGCATTAAATTAAAGCACTATGAAGGCAAAACAGGGACAAGGCTGCATGCTGAGCTTTGGTCATAGTTACAGAAATCATTGCCGAGATACAGTGTGATAAGGCCGCTCAGCGTGCCCCAATCACCCAGTATGTGTAGCTAGAATGCTCTTGTTAGGCCTGGTTGTGTATGTGTGTGTGTAGTAGGGCATTAACGAAAAAGTCGACAAGTCGACTGAGTCGACTTCATTACTAGGGATGGGTATCGTCTGCGATACTTTTAATGGTATCGATTGCATGACGTCGATACTATCGGGTATCGGTTCACGTAAAAACAAACGATACCTCGTTTCGATACTCTGGAAGGCACCCCTGGCCAGTCGCATCTGTAACAGTTGGGCTACTGAGAGTTTAATGACTGCTTTAGTAGGCTACACTCGTTACTGTGGAAAATAGCCGACAATTAGCCTATAATGTTTATTATTATGATGATTATCCATCCAACGTCTATACTCTCCGCTCCGCCACACTGTGTGATCATCATCATCACCTCTGCTCTACTGCAGCAGCGGTAGAGCAGTTAAACTTAAATAAAAAGTATCTAAATGGTATCGAAAAGGGTATCGTATCGATTCCCAGGTATCGAAAAAGGTATCGTATCGATTCAAAGGTGAACGATACCCATCCTATTCATTACTCAAGTCGACTCCCACCAGAGAAAATCGAAAGTCGAAGTTGAAAAAAAAAAATCCTTTGTATTTTTTCTATCATTATTTTTGCTCCATGCGTGCGTCTGTACAGCATTCAAACAGTAGGATTGCTTATTGGCAAGGACGGAATGATCCAATATTATAATGCTACATTACATTTGGTATAACATGGTTCTATTGTGAAAATAGCAGATCTACATGCTCATGTAGATCGGCTATTTTCACAATTTCTGCCTCTATATATTTGACAATTTGAACAATGTTTAATTTGTCATTTTAGAGGTATTAAAAAGTCCTTAAATTGGCACTTTAGAAATGTGAAGATACCCTCTATACACTTAAACTTTATGTTGGTTTGCTTACAGTTAAGTGAGAAAACAATAATCATCTGGGGACCCCCCAAAATAATTGGGGGGTTGTGTGTGATGTGATGATGTCATCAAACAATAAAGTCGACTTCAACTCAACTTTTTACTGAATCGAGTTGCAGAAATCACAAGTCGTTAATGCCCTAGTGTGTAGAGCAGATTTTCGGTCCTCTGCAGCGGAGGGGGCTTCACAAGATCTGACTAAGACTCCATATAGGCCAGCAGTCAGACACGATCAAATCCCAGGGCATCAAGGCCAAGGACTGCTACTTTGAAGTGGGCTGTGAGCGTCTCTGCTGGAGGGATCAGATGGATGGAGCGAAAGAAGAGGGCAAGACATGCAAAGCTTCAGTCCTGTTGCCTTGGCTGGGGTGGCGTCATTATGGGAGCCTTCACGGACAAAGGGCGAGCCGTTTGAAGACTGGCATGTCTAAATAACGTGAGGAGGTTTTTGAAAGCGAGCAGCAAAGCCGCGCAGTCAGGTTGAGATCTGAGGATCACTGGGAGATCAAAGGTAAACCCCAGCTACAAGTGTGTTGTTTATGCATCGGTGTGATTTAAAGAGTCGTTCTGTTTCTGAGATTCGATCTTATTTTATGTGTGGCATATGTCGTCACAAAAGAGTGCGTTTCAATTATTCTCAAATTCTTAGGTCATTTCCATCTAAAGACATTTTTGTCAAGCGATCCTTAATCAAAAGAGTTGTGTGATGAAGTATAAATTGCCATTAACCATAATTCTACTACAAGTCATGAATTTAAAACTCTTAATCATCTCCTAATGAGATCAGGAAATCAGTTGAACCAAAGCTCTCCATTGTTTTGGACATTTGGACCCCATATGGGAGTTTCTGTGTTCCAGTTATACAGTACATTGAATATATTACTTTTTGAATAATCAGATCAGATAACATTGATCAGTGAGTCAAGTTTCACACACACACACACACACACACACACACACACACACACACACACACACACACACACACACACACACACACACACACACTGCACACACACACACACACACACACACACACACACACACACACACACACACACACACACACACACACACACACACACACACACACACACACACACACACACACACGTACACAGAGGGGGAGAGAGAGTTCCCGTGCTTCCACTTTCTTCCTGTCTAAAGAAACCTCAGCCGTGTTTCTGTGTCCCATAAGGAATGCCTTTTATCATGTGACACGGCAAAAAACGAGGGGGAAGGGGGCTTGGGGCAGCTGTTTCCCATCAGGACTCAGTCAACTGCAGTACAGTAACACCAGCCCTAACCCCGTGCGGAGCGGCACGGCTCAGACCGGAGCGAGACGGGGGCCAAAACGTTTCCAATTAGAGGGTCATCCCAATTTGTTCTCATATCCATGGTGCTCATCAGGCATCTTGCCCCCCCCCCCCCCCCCTTCGCCTTTTGTTATACACAAATCCATAGCCAAGGGTGAGAGGGCTGCAGCCATCTGGGAACGATTACGCCTGTTCCTCATTGTTTCCTGTCTGTTTTCTCCTGGCTCTGCTCTGCCCGAGCTCTGCTCTAGTGTACTGTACTGCACCACTGCTCCACAGGGACGTGCAGAGAATGTTAGAGAGGCAGGGGCTGGAATTTCGAAAAGGGCCTTTTAGTGAAAATATTGAAAATAGCCGACCTCTGCGACGTGTTGTGAGCTTGGAGGTAGGCTATTTTTAATACTTGATACCACACTGAACAAACCATTATCACACACTAGGGCTGCCAATATTCCTCAGAAATGAAATTCGAATATTGGTCTTAGAAATTGGCCTGAATATCGAATATATTCGAATATTAATATTAATATTAATATTTTTTTATTAAAAAAATATAATAATTACAGGGACAATAGTAATATTAGCCCTGGGTTTCTTAAATCCTGTGTTTAGTCACACAAGGTAAAATGCACTTGATAAAGTTTAAACAAAAGTTAAGAACCAACCAGTCTGCTTGATAACAGCAGCCAATTTACAGTGCAGAGACATAATTGCCTTCCTTTGATGCATTAAGTGGCCATCAACTACTAAATGGCATCAGCTGAGCTGGACACACACACACACACACACACACACACCTTCCCTCTGCAGTGCTCTGAAAGTGACTGTCTCATTTCTCTCCAAAAGTCCTTAATTGGCCTTGAATATGATTGAAAATGAAGGATTACTGTGATTATGGTAAGCTTACATTTCATATCCCACTCACCATTCCCGAAACTTTCACTAGCCCACCTAAAAATAAGAAATAAAACACTGAACAAACCATTATCAAGTCAATACTGGAGATGTGGCGTGGTTTCTACACAGTGGGCAATTCTTTCAACATAAGATGCTGCATTCAAGTTCAGGAGAGTTTGGACAAGGCAATTCTCTTGAATACTGCCTTCAGGTATGGCATGGAAAAGGAGGCATTTGCATTTCTTTCACCATAGTAAAAATGGTCTGGAGAGAGGGCACTTTTTACAGGCGGGTAAAAGGGCAGGGGCTCAAGCCCCCTCTGATGTCTATGTGTGCACGTGCCTGCTGCTCCATGTTGGCTCGGCTCCCCTTGGCCTGTTGGAGCCTCTAAAGCTCTCTGCGTTATTTAAGACTGGTGGTTAACGCTTTAGCGGCGGTGGTTGCCCGTGCACGGGCATTCAAATTAGCACACCGCCTTCATGTCGGACGCGCAGCAGTCTGCTCGCTGATATGGAACGACAAGGAGGAGATTCCAGGAGATTAGCTTTGCATACGTTTCGTACTGTGTACCCCACTCGTCCCATTCATTCACCATCTCACGTCTCATTCTGCCTCGGAGCCCATTAGTCGTCCTCTCTATTCCCCATTTGTGCATCTTTCCCTGATCGTATAGCTTGCTCGTACAAGACTTTGACTCTCGTTTCCAATTTTAATGTGCACTGGGCCATGCTAGTGTGCGAAACCCTAAGATTATCCCAAGTACATTTATTGCCTCAGTGAAAAAGTTCTTTTTTTTTTCTCTCTCTCTCTCTCTTTTTTTTCAACGCTTGTGGGGTCTCCAATCCTCCACCACTAATTGCAGCCCTGTTCCTCCTTATGATGCTTGGATCTTGGGGCTAGCAGTGGAGACAGGATGGGGCTGCCTGTGACCACCAGAAAGCAGCCAGTCCTATTGGCCCATCAGTGCCAGTGTGTTGTCTTTGTCTCCAGTTCAGCAGTGGTGTAAAGTAACGTAAAGTAAATTTACTCAAGTACTGTACTTAAGTACAATTTTGAGGCACAGTATTTGTACTTTCACTACAATTAAAGTTACTATAGTTACTTTGTAGATTTTGATTATTATTTCAAAACATACATAACCACTTGAGTTCTGTATACGTTTCGGGCATTTGAAAATAGACGATCTCACAAATAGCCGATCTCACAACACGTTGCATCGCAATGCGTGTAGATCTGCTATTTTCAAATATTTTTATACATTTGAAAACTTGTGAGCAGCATAATGAGTATTTTCTACTTTGGTACTTTAAGTACATTCTGATACCAATACTTTTGTACTTTTATTTATTATTAAGTACATTTTGAATTCCGGACTTTTACTTGTACAGTAAGGCTGCAGCCACACCAAAGTACCTATGAGAAGGGGGCGTTTTCATGTCAGTGGAGGATATATATGCGCCGCACCGACCTTGCGTTTATGCTGGAGCTCCGGTTTTTCCCCTCTGTCCAATCGGGTGAGTTGAAGGCGGAATGGGGAGGGTTCTGGATGTGACTGACAGGCGCGGCACTGGCTTTGGGACAGAATGCACTCGCTGCGTTTTTTGTCTGCCGCGCACAAAAAGAGTTTATCCACTGGCGACCATATTTTGGTGTGTGTGTGCACCCTAACAGAGTATTTCTATATAGAAGTATTGATACTTTTTACTTAAGTAAGAAATGTGAGTACCTTTCCCACCACTGGTCTCTAGTTCAGCCCCTGGCCCTCCCAGCCCTCTCTCTCTCTCTCTCTCTACACACAGGCTGTGGTAGTCTCTCTCCCTCCACACAGGCCCAGCACTGTCCATGTGGAGAGTTGAGAAATTGCTGTGGTAGTTTCCCCCGTTTCCTCCCTGGATCTCACCTCTCTCTGGGCTGCTCTGCAGCAGCATGGCTTCCCGTCTTCATTACTGTCAGCCATTAAGACAGCCAGGAGTTCTGCCTTCTCAGCAGCTCCAGTCAATAATATCCCAGGTCTCCTACTGTAAGTTAGTGTGTAACAGAGTTGCCCGGAGAGCGGGCGGGCAGCGTGCTGGCAGTGATGTCGAAGTGCTCGTTAGAAAAGCAGTAAAGTAAAGTTTATCAATGCAAATGCATTAAGATTAAATTGGAACGGATGGAATGGACTTTAGTTATTCAGGAGAGAGGGGGCTGTTCTAAAATAGATAACTATTTCCTCCCGCGAGGGAAATTCAGTATTTTCAGCCCAAACAAGGAGCGCATGAGCAATTAGGGGTTAAGAGTCTTGCTCAGGGACACACAACGACATTACTACCCTGGCCTGGAATCAAACCTGGGACAACCAGGGCCTCTGTTTTCCCAGGCGGGCTCCCAGTCCATTCAGCTATGCCGCCCCATACTTAAACACTTTAGGATGTCTCTAATTTGATTAATTACCATAATTTCGGTCTGTGATGCATATTAAACTGGGGTCCAAATCCAATGCCTGGTCTACAATGGTTCGTGTCCCGATCCTTACGGCCTTTGGTGTGTGTCACTCCCAATCTCTCTCTCCCCGTTTCCTGTCTACCTATTGGCATAAAAAACCCAAAAATAGATCTTTAAAGAGGCAGTGCCATAGTTTTGTACTTTTTCTGTTTTTCATGTGTCTATGAGGTTGACAGTACTTCATTAGACCCCCTCGTGTGGTTGTTATGCGCAATTATGTATTCCCTTTGTATTTGGGGCTTCTTCTTTGAGGCTGACACCTTGTGGGTGAAAAGTGCTGATCCAAAAACAGTGATTAAATGACATGATATAATCATCCCCTCCCCTTTTACCATTTACCCAACACTGTGGGTGTGGCTAACTTCAGCTGGGCTACCACCCACCATGACAACCAGGCATACTTATTGAACTGGTGGGTGTGGCCACCTAAAAACAAATTTTAACTCTTTCTGTACATTTATAAAAAAAAAAAATCTTCCTCCTAGTATAATCATAATACATGATAATCATGTTTAGGGGGGGAATAAATCATGGCACTGCATCTTTAAAAAAATAAGAGCGTTTGAGACTCACTTTAGACATTGTTTTACAATGCCAACAGGTCTTTAGTTGGAGCATCCTAATCTTTAGGCTTTAATTCTCATCTATGCATCTCATTCTCTCTCTCTGTCTCTGTTCCACAGTTCTACGTGACGACTTCAGGCAGAACCCAGTGGATGTTATGGTTGCAGTGGGTGAGCCTGCAGTGCTGGAATGCCAGCCACCTCGAGGGCACCCTGAGCCCACCATCTCCTGGAGGAAAGATGGCACCAACATAGATGGCAGAGATGAACGTATCACGGTAAGATAGTGTACAGTATTTTCACTCATCACGTTGTTGGCGTCGGGCAGAAACCTCTGTCATACCTCCATCTTTCAACTTTTTTCATAAATGCCGTCGTACAACAGTGTCGCGCAAAATCTAAAAAAAATTGCCGATCTACAAGCTCACAACACAGATAGATAGATAGATACCTTTATTATCCCAAGGCGGAAATTCAGTTGTCCAGTTGTAGCACAGCAGTATACAGTTATTTACAAAGTTACAGAGAAGTAAGAAAAAAGATAGATAAGAGGAAAAAAACAAGAGCAGTACAGTACCAATAAAGAGAAGGTGCATCAATAGAGGGGGCGAATAATATACAAGTATATATACATAAAGTGTCTTACAAAAAGAGACCGTAGCAGTCAATGCTAGTTAGTGCAACAAGTATCTCACTGTCATTGTTAAACAAAGCAAAATACTCAGAAACTACCAACATAACCTAAAAGTGCAATGTCAAAAATCAGTGCGAAAAACAAAACAAAAAAACAGCTCAGAGAAGAAGAAACTAGGAAGCGTGTCACCGCAAGACGCACATGAGCACTCTCCCTGGAAGGTCCTTAGGGGTCAAAGTCAATACAGCAATAGTTCTGTCAGTACATAATGTAACATAATGCTGTGTTCTGAGCTTATAGATCTGCTGTAGTGAAATTGTGGTTTAGGGTGAATGTGTGTGTTTTATAAATATTAACAGCTTCATTTGTGCCTAAATAAATAACTACTTTGGATCCTTTGGAACGCATGTTCTTTTTTCCATTCACTGAAAGGTACGGTCATACACGGTTTCTGTCTGACAGTAACAAGTTCAGGACATGTTGTTTTCAACTTTCCGCTACTATACCATGGCCAACTATTGCTGGCAAGGATCCTCACAGCATTGTTGTCCAACTTATATGAAGCCAACAATTATAAAAAAAAATGGAACGAAATGATGAAATACCCTCACAAAAATATCCTCATAAATAAGAAAACACTCATTAGAATCAATCAAAACAGATTATTTATTTATTTTCCAACCAAAGACTTAAAAAAAAAAAGCCAAACACAAATTGAGTATGGCGACAATGGCGAGAGGAGGAAAATAAATCAATGATTTGGAAAGTGTTTGCATATGTGATATAGATGGATACAAAACAAAGAGGGAGAAAATCTCCAATAACAGTCACAAAACACATCTACACGTGATTGTTTGGGGCGGCTGTGTGTGTGTGTGTGTGTGTGTGTGTGTGTGTGTGTGTGTGTGTGTGTGTGTGTGTGTGTGTGTGTGTGTGTGTGTGTGTGTGTGTGTGTGTGTGTGTGTGTGTGTGTGTGTCTATGTGTGTGTGCGCGCTGTGCGCGTGCGTGGTGCACTCGCTGCATGCATGCGGATTGATTTGTTTGTTTGCATGCCTGCGCATGTTCCCGGGGACTTACGGGAACACATTCAAAGCCCCTCCCTCTGTAGGATGACAGGTAGGACGTCTCTGGGGGACTGTGATGGACAGAGCAGCTCTGTGTGAGTGAAGGACAGGACAGGATCAGAGCCAGAGAGTGAGTCCTCTGAGGCTCCTTTATGCTTTGTACTCGTGTTTATTCTGCTCCCCAGCCAGGCCCTTTGTTCTGCCAAATCTTCTTCATGTATGGAAATGTGTCTTCTTTATACCGTTGGACTCCATGGAAGTCGGTCCCTACCAACACCAAAGCTGTTACGCTACAAGTGATGCAGTTGCAGTGCTATCAGGCAGCCCCTCTGTTTTTTGTTTTTTTTACCCCCTGGGACTCTTTCTCAATGCTGCATGGAAAAAACATTTTATTAGGAAGCAGATTTAGAAAGGTTTGCGCATACAGCCACAATAACATTTTGCAGCACACAAAGCAATGCTCTCTGCATGAACCCCATCATCTCTATTCTGGGCATGTCATCCATAGGCTAACATTCGGCACAAATAGGCGAACAGCTCAGGAGGTAGAGTGGGTTGGCCAAAGATCCATGGGTTGGCGGTTCAAATCCCAGCTTCTCCTGTCTACATGTCGACGTGTCCTTGGGCAAGACACTGAACCTCAAGTTGCTCCCGGTGAGCTGGTTGGTGCCTTGCATGGTTTCCACTGCCACCGGTGTATGAATGTGTGTGTGAATGGGTGAATGTAATGCACATTGTAAAGCGCTTTGGATAAAAGCGCTATATAAATGCACCATTTACCATTTACCATTTAACAGTTATTCAAAAGAGCAGCTCTACAAGCTCACAACATGCCACGCTGTGAGCTTGTAGATCAGCTATTCAGTGTAGAGGGAGAAAAGGAGGGGGGGGTAGGTACAGCATAGCCACCTGGTGGACTCTGGTCAATTAGTACTGGTTTAAATCATTGTCCTTGGGGGTTCCAGGTGGTCCCCAGCTAAATGATGGAGAGTTGGTATTAAACCTGATTGACCCTTATAGATCTTTAACTCTTGAGAGTGTATAATGAAACTAAATGGACCCTTATGGGTCCATATCTCTCCTATGGTACCAACATCAATACAGCATGGAAATGTGGACAAAATCTTATCCAAAGACAACAAAATATTCTAAGTCTTAGAGCAAACATCTCATCAAATGGTGGTCCGCGGCTCAAATGCCGAATAAATAATGGACCTTGATATGAAAAGGGATGAAAACCACTGGTTTAAATGGTTAAGCATGTTGACACAAATGCTTAGTGGAGGGCTGGAGGCAATGCTACAGAAAGAGAAAAGCCATAGACAATAGACATGGAAGGAAGACAAGACACCAACATTTTGGTTTGAGGTGATTTGGACTGGACTGGCTCTCAGATTCAGCCCCTTAGCACTGTCATTATACAACACAATCATGCATAGAAATATGCAAGCCACAGGGCCAATAATTGATGATCATTCTAGTGAAGAAAACCGTAAGCATAGTTTATGTAGACATTTCTCTGGATGTCACAATGGTTAACACAGAGAATAACGTTTCCACCTCGTTGCTGTGCCATACCTCACTGGTAACTGTATATAATATACGTTCAATTATTGAATACCATATGACAGGGTTCCCCAAAAGGCGGCCCGCGGGCCATTTGCGGCCCGCGGGGAGGTTCTGTCTGGCCCCACCAACACCAGTAAAAAAAAAAAGAAAAAAAAATGTTTGGGGGACTAGTGAAAGTTACAGGTATGGTCAGTGCGATATGAAACGTAAGCTTACCATAATCACAATAATCCTTAATCATTTCAATCAAGGGCTTTTAGAGAGAAATGAGACAGACTCCAGTCACTTTTAGAGCACTGCAGAGGGAAGGTGTGTGTGTGTCTGTTAGCCTAGTAAACTGACTCCTCCTACCTTCTTGAATTCGAATCAGAATGCAGGAGGAGCCTGTTTTTTTTTAACCTTTATTTAACCAGATAAAAACACATTGAGACATGATCTCTTTTTCGAGTGTGACCTGGCCAAGAGGCAGAAATAAAAAATTACACAATCCTTGCTTACATACAAAACATCACAACAAAAATAGAACATCCATGATACACAAACAGATACCTAAGAACTCCAAAAATACAAAATGTACACTAAATAATAAACTAGTTTGCAATTCACAGGTAGCAGAACACGCACAGTGTGCCCAAAGTACCCAAAGGAAGAGATCAACAGAGCAAATTAATTACAGGTCTGAACAAGTGCAAACGTTTGTAGATCTGTCTAGATTGATTCCCTTAAAACTTCTCAAAGGAATTAACACAGCCAATTTTTTGAGTCTGGACTGAAGGTCATTCCATGACCAGGGGCCAAAAAAGGAGAGGCTTTTTTTGCCTCCCTCAGATGAAAATGCAGGTACTACACAGCGTAACCAGGCATTTGATCTGAGATTAAGCCCATTCTTGACCAGTACAAATTTGAAGGAAATGTGAAAAGGAAGCTCCCCAAGTAACGCTTTGTATACAAAATTCAACCAATGTTGTAACCTGCGAGATGTCAATGAAGACCAATCAACTGCAGCATACAACATGCAGTGATGAGTCCTGAAAGGCGAATTTGTTATGAATCTCAGAGCTGCTGTTTAGGGGCTATGTGTCTGTGTCCAGCTGATGCTAGTAAGTAGTTGACCGCCGCATGTTAACGCATCAAAGGAAGGCAATTATGTCTCTGCACTGTCAACTGGCTGCTGTTATACAGATGCCTAGGCCTACTTTTCAAGCAGACTGGTTAATTGGTTTTTAAAACTTATTTTGTTTTAACTTTAAGGAGCGCATTTCTCCTTGTGTGACACTCAAAACAGGATTTAAGAGTCCCAGGGCTAAATTATTAGTACCACAACCAATAATAATTATAACTAGAAAAGATGCAATTGGGAATTGCAAGTGTGGTTGCTGACGTGACTATATTCTGCAGTAAGCTAACTGTCATGTGAAGCTCGACTAGTTGATTCCCTATTGATTATTGATTCCCACTCCCATTGATTCCCTACTGATTCCAACTCCCATTTATTCCATATTGATTCCCTATCCCAATGATTTCCTATTGATTCCCATTCCCATTGATTCCATCAATTTCCAATGGCAGCGGAAAAGTTACCCTAGTAATCAATAAAGTTACGTCATTCTTGAGGAGTTACCCTGCCATTTCCAATGGCAGCGGGGAAAAAGTCTATAAACGGTTACAGAAGTCTATAAACGGTTACCCTAGAAGTCTATAAAGTTTCCCTAGAACTATAATGTGTTGCCCTGTCAGGCAACCACACTAACTAGAAAGATGCAATTGGAAATTGCAAGTGTGGTTGCCAATGTAACTATATTCTGCAGAAAGCTAACTGTCTAGTTACTGAATGATCTTCCATTATGATGGTGATGTCATATTGATGATGTCACTCTTACCCAAATATGGAGGGACGGCAGCATGAACACATCAGTATTGTCAGGCATGCAAAGCAACCGTTTGTGTTGTGAGTGAGACCAGAGCTCTGCTCAGCATAATATAAGATTTGAAAATATGAATATTCCACTTCATTCCACAAAGACCATAGGGTTGAGTTTCCTTGCTCAGTGTTGTGAGAGGAGCTAGAAAACATAGGGAGTCAGAAAGAGGATAAAAATTGTCCATTACCCAACAGAACCTAAAACTCTGCCCCTATAACAGTCCATGTATAGATGCAGATTGGATGAACCGCCACTCCAGGAAGGAGCGTGGTCTCAATATTCCTGTTCTGATTGTACATATGTCAGATCTCAATCGAGCCATGATGACCTCTACTGCCAAATGCCCATAAATGGACAGATCCCCTCAGAATCCTTCCAGCAAATCAACAGAATTGTAAACAGCCAGGAACAAGGAGACACAGACAAACCAAAATCTTACAGTCATCAGATGTTTACTAAGACTTCAACTCAACCAGGAGAAGTGAAGACGCATCAGCTGACTTATACAGGGAAGAAAACGCACATCTGTACACAGTGTGACAAGAGCTTTAGTCAGTTATGTAACTTGAAGAGCCACCAGCGTACCCACACTGGAGAAAAACCTTTTCACTGTAAAGAGTGTGACAAGAGTTTCAGTCAGTTATGTAACCTGAAGAGGCACCAGCGTACCCACACTGGAGAAAAACCTTTTCACTGTAAAGAGTGTGACAAGAGTTTCAGTCAGTTAGGTGACCTGAAGAGACATCTGCCAATCCACACTGGAGAAAAACCTTTTCACTGTAAAGAGTGTGACAAGAGTTTCACTCTGTTAGGCCAACTGAAGAGACATCTGTCAATCCACACTGGAGAAAAACATTTAATTTGTAAACAGTGTTACAAGACTTTTAGTCAGTTTGATGAACTGAAGAGTCACCAGCGTATCCACACAGGAGAAAAACCTTTCTATTGTAAACAGTGTGACCAGAGTTTCAGTCAGTTAAGTACCTTGAAGGGCCACCAGCGTACCCACACTGGAGAAAAACCTTTTCACTGTAAAGAGTGTGACAAGAGTTTCAGTCAGTTAGGTGACCTGAAGAGACACCTGCCAATCCACACTGATGAAAAACCTTTCACCTGTAAACAGTGTGACAAGGCTTTTAGTCGGTTAGATTTACTGAAACACCAGCGTATCCACACAGGAGAGAGAAAAAAAAAAACATTTCACTGTAAGAAGTGTGACAAGAGTTTCAGTCTGTTAGGTGACCTGAAGAGACACCTGCCAATCCACACTGGAGAAAAACCTTTCATCTGTAAACAGTGACAACAATGGAGGAAAAAATAATATGTACGTACAACGTACGTACAAACAGACAAAGCCAGATGTAGGAGCGGTTCACTGCTCCAAAGATAAAGGATTCATAGCATGATTTTTTTTAAATACATTTTCTATTCATATTTTTATATATATATTTTTTATTTTCATCTTCCTCTACAACATGGTGCCCTCTGGCCCACTGTGAAAACCTGTGGCCTATTATAGGAGAGAAGCCAACTCATATTATGAAACAACCCGTTGGCTGGCAGCAGTATAGGATGTGTTCCACCTGTATGTGTGAGCCAGCAGAGTATAGATGCACGGTGGCTGGCGTTTCAGCGCTATTTCACGGTGCTCAGCAACTCTACTGAAGTGTGTTGGAGCAAAATGACAAATGTTCAGCCGTTCAGCCGCCTCAGGAACACCATACTGTAGGTGACTCTGTACCTCTCTCTGCACCCCCTTTTAAAGATGTGAGTGTGTAGCGAGAGTGTTGAGTGTAAGGGTTATGTGGATAGACAATTTCCAATAACCTTGTTTGAGGTGACAAAAGGAAAAAAAAGTGAGCGTTGAACTTCAAATCATAAGCATGTGAGTTTTGATTGAAGTTGTTGCCTTAGGGAGGGCATTTCAGATTCAGATGGTTGGGTACTGCTTGCACTATCCAGAGCAGAACGTCATGCTGCGGTCTGGAGATGTGCATGGTTTTGCTTTCTGTGGTTTTCTCTGCAGATCTGCCCTACTTTATTGCTGTAGAAAAGTGATCATTACTTCACATGTTAAGTAGCTGTATGTAACATGACTCCCATCCTGGAAGAACGAGAGACCATACTGTACAGTGAGCGAGCTAAATCTGAAACCAATGAAAAAGAACGGAATGCATCCTCCTGCGCTGGTTCAGTGTGTGTGTGTGTGTGTGTGTGTGTGTGTGTGTGTGTGTGTGTGTGTGTGTGTGTGTGTGTGTGTGTGTGTGTGTGTGTGTGTGTGTGTGTGTGTGTGTGTGTGTGTGTGTGTGTGTGTGTGTGTGTGTGTGTGTGTGTGACCTTGATGTACAGTATGGAGTAATGTTATTCTCTCTGGATACTTAGAGAAATGTCTGGTTGAGCAGAAATAGAGATCCAAGCGGCCATGATCAGATATGGAGTGTGCTTTTTTTAATGGATGTTTATGTCCAAAGTAAATCCTTCAGGGTTCTTTTTTTTTGTTCAACCCGGAACACAAAGCATTATTATGCTTATGCTACATGTATTTCATGTAAGCATTATTTCTTTTTAATGTGTATTTTCTTTTTGTAAAGTTATTTAAGTTGCGGATCATCAAGGACACTCACCACCCCAGCCACTATCTGCTCATACCGCTGCTGTCAAGCAAGCCATAATTACTGTCTGTATCAAAAACCTTCAGGCTGCTGAATGAGCTTGAGCCCTGTTGCCATGTTAGTCTTGGAAACATTATGGATCTTTTGGACTACTAGACTCTAGAAGTTCAAGGCTATGCGAAGGCCCTCACCTCTAGAGTTCCACCTACGTCGCACCGCCGACCCAACTGATATGCCCATATGCGGAGATCTCTGTATCTGTCAGTCGTTTTCCCTTTCATGCCCATTTATGGACATGAGAGATCCCTGATGTCGTCAGTATACTGTATGCCCAGAACCATCCTTGAAGGAGGATGTTCGTCATAATACTCGTAAAAACGTGAAGATCGCAGATCTACCGGTACAAGCTCACAGCGCCCTGTGAGCTTATAGATATTGGGAAAAGCGGGACAACTCCCGAACGGCCGTTCCATTCTCGGCCGGTCCAGGCCGGCCATTAAAAGAAATGGCCGGCCCACAAAGTAAATATAGCTCATGTAATTGGCCCAATGGCTTGTCTCTCTCAATGATCTGAAATGGCCAATCTTTGAGTAGCAGATCTCTCTCTCGCTGAGTAGCAGCAGCCCACAGAGCCATCACATTGGCCCCACAGGCTTGTCTATCATATGAGTACTGGTCCATTACTCCCTAGCTTACTCCTGGATGGTCTACATACAGTACATACCAGAAAAATCAAACCTCGGTTCGAAGTGAAGCGGTGGACAGATAAAACCTCTATTCTGAATGTATTTTTCATCTGTTTTGATAATCTGCAATAGATACTGCATGTACAAGACAGATAAACCCTGAAGGCCAAATTATCATGTGAAGCTTGACCAATCCTCAAAGTATCCATTCATCTAACCGGGAGGGACACCACACATTTTGCTTTTTGAAAAAGCCTATTCATTCTGGACTGATATTTTACACGTACGGGACAGGAAAAACCTGTTCATTCTGGCCTGGAGTGACCATATATGGACATAAGGTAACATACTTTGTGTTTTTGAAAAACCCTGTTCATTCTGGACTGAGATCACCATATACAGTATGGTAATTAAACGGACATTCTGTTTTTGAAAAAGCCTGT
Organism: Nannobrachium achirus; assembly: GCF_963921795.1. NCBI lineage: Eukaryota > Metazoa > Chordata > Actinopteri > Myctophiformes > Myctophidae > Nannobrachium > Nannobrachium achirus. Next base: position 33,043,780 of record NC_137826.1, read on the forward strand.
TCATTCTGGACTGAAATGACCATATATGGGCGTGATACACACAAAGCCATTCATTGGAAGCGGTTTTCACCGCTTCAAAAATGATGAGACCTAAAACCACAGTAACCGTTCATCGGTTAGTATTTGGGGCTTCGCAGCGCGTCCAGAAGGCGAAAGAATATGGCATGCTGCCATGCAATGAGGGCCTCTCCAACTCCTTTTCCCGGGCTGAATCAGGAGCCCAACACGTCCCTGCGTTTGCTTAATTCTTGTAGTGGAAAAGAGCCTATAGGCTGTCAAACAGGCATGACTTATAGTTTTAGTTATGATTTGTCTGACTACCAGTAAGACGCCCTAAGGAAGAGAAGCGAGCGAGTTCGCACTGAAACAACAGAGACTGACACAATATATCCATATATTGGCATTCCCAGATATGGGCTTAATACTGATGACATCAGGGATCTCCATATATGGGCATAAAAGGGACAAGGACGGAATGAATTTGCAAGTGTCACTCGTGAAGTTGAAGTCAGAGTTAAGGTTATAGGCATGTATCTGTCAGGGTTATGGATAGGGTTGGAATGAGGTTTAAATTGGCTAAGGTCAGGGTAAGGGGATACGAATTTAAGTGAATGCATTGTCGCGTGAGGAATGATAAACAAGTGTGTGTGTGTGTGTGTGTGTGTGTGTGTGTGTGTGTGTGTGTGTGTGCGTGTGCGTGCGTGCGTGCGTGCGTGCGTGCGTGCGTGCGTGCGTGCGTGCGTGCGTGCGTGCGTGCGTGCGTGAGAGATCTTAGTGAAGGCTGATGGTGTTGATGCATGACAGAACATCTGAGGAGGCTCTCTTCAAAGGAACGCAGGGTCTTTGTTCTCGGGGCTCTGTGCCAGTGCAGCTTCAGATAAGAATCATATATAATTTCATAATGGAAAACGACCTTCACCGCAGCCCTGAAAGGCAGCAAATCATGTGTGTTCTGCAAACAAGGACACACAATTTACTTTTAATAATGCTTCACAATGTACCTGTCCAGTCCTCTGAGTAGTGACTATCCGCAGGGATACAAATTGTCCTTGTCGGGGGGAAACCTTGTATGTCCAAAACGTCGTTTTGTATTTATCATTTGAAAAATATTTAAACTAGTGAAAATAGCAGGTGTTGTGTTCTTGTAGATCTGCTATTTTCAATTGTTTTGTGCGACAGTCTTGTATGGTGAAGCAGGGCTTTACTTTACAAAAAAAACATACACATTTGAAACTTGGAAATATGAGGTTTCTGCCCGACAGTGGCGAAATACTTGCATGTGTGTGTGTGTGTGTGTGTGTGTATGCTTGCTAGGTTACTTTGTAATAAGTAGATATAGACAGACAGACAGACAGACCACGCGAGGCGTTGTGTGCTTGTAGATCGGCTATATTTTCACTTGTTTTGTGTGACAGTCTTGTATGATGAAGCAGGGCTTTACTTTACGAAGAAACGTAAACGTTTGAAACTTGGAGATACAAGGTTTCTGCCCAACAGTGATGAGATGCTTGCATGTGTGTGTGTGTGTGTGTGTATGCTTGCTAGCTTATGCTGTAATAAGTAGATATAAACAGACAGACAGACAGGCACACACACGGTCACACGCATGCATGCGCGCGCGCGCACACACACACACACACACACACACGCACACACACGCACACACACACACCTGGTGATTACACATGAAGAACATTCAATTTCCTGCAAAGTGTTGAATCAAATTACTTTTCCAGCGTCCTTTTTCAAAGTGGAAAATAATCTGAGATGACATGGCTGTCAGACATAATGGCCATGGCTGCATGTTGGGGCTGACAACCTCCGTGGGCCTCTCGTCTCCTTCATTTCCTATGTATTTACTGCAGATCCGCAGTGGCAAGCTGATGATCACCAACACCAGGAAGAGCGACGCGGGGAAGTACATCTGCGTCGGCACCAACATGGTGGGCGAGAGGGAGAGCGAGATCGCCGAACTCACCGTCTTAGGTAAGACTGATTCCTGTAGCACACCGCTGGTCCTTCACCTGGGGTCCAGGGACTGCCAGGGGTCCCTGAGGTTTCCAGGGGTTCCCCAGCTAAAGGATTGGTTATTGGGAACTAAATGGAGTATTTGTACACTCTCGGATTTACATTTACAGTGCAGATCGGCTCCCAGAAATTATCAATCGTATCAATTTTTTTGTTTACACACTATGATAAAGTAAGACCCAATTAAAGTTTCCAGTTTTTCTTCAGAATATGTATGACACTGATTTACTATGGCATATTAAGAGTCCACTAGTACTAGGTGGTTCTCCAACGTTTTATTTTCAAGCACCCCCATAACAATGAGTGTGTACAAATGGAACCCTTATGGGTCCATTTGGTTCCATTTACACACACTCAGTGTTACAGACCTGTCATTCAGGGCTATCTCATGTGTTTCTGGTAATATTATTGTCTTCTCATTTTGTATGTCTGTGGCAAAAAAATGAATTTTGACAAAAATGGCCACCACAAGCCAGCATGGCAATGACCCCTGAAATGGGGGTCTGTGACCTAATGCACATCGAAATGATAGTCCTTGAAATGAAAAGGGTTGAGAATCCCATTCTTGCATCTACCGGTAAGTTTGCGGTCTCCTTATGGCCGTGGTTCAGGGTTAGTGTGTTTGTTTGTTGATGTCTTTATTCATATCCATCCCTTCACACCACGAGTGTCCTGCCAAGGCCGGATTATCTTGCCGTTCCCCTCGGTGAGGTCTTTATCTCAGTTGCATGTAATCCATTAATTAGGCTGATTACGCAACAATGATCAGTCCTTTGTGCAGACATTTCCCGTCAAAGCCACGGGAGACCCTATTACATCCAAGCCCCCCGACCCACCCGCTGCACTGCTTTTGTCTCTCGCCTCCCATCACAACTGACACGCTTTCCCACAAATCAGGTGGTCTGGCCTTGGCAGCCCAGCAGGCTGATGTATTCATTCATATATGCCTGGTGGAATCACCTAAAGGCAGGGAGAATCGTGCTGCTGATTGACGGAACAATTTGACTATTAATTTGTTCTTGCACAGGTTTGTATGAATCTGTGAATTTGCTGTCACCACTGGAGTTCAGGGTGTCTTCTCACAAAGAAATGATGACAGAAATGCAACATTGAGGCATACTGGAATGATGAGGTTTAATAAGACACACACACCATCATAGTCTCAGTTTGCGTTGGCATTAAAGACACCACCCTTGATGATGATGGTGATGATGAGGACATAGAGATGATGAGGATATGATGATTATATGGGGAGTGTTTAGAGAGCCCGCCTGGGGAGCCAGATCCCCTGGTTGTCCCTGGTTCGATTCCAGGCCAGGACAGCAATGTAGATGTGTGTCCCTGAGCAAGACTCTTAACCCCTAATTGCTCCCCAGAGCACCATAGAACCCAATGGCTGCTCACTGCTCCTAGTTGTTATTGGATGGTTGAAACGCAGAGGACGAATTTCCCCTATGTACATAGTCTGCATACAGTATATATACTTATAATGTGACAAATGCACCCCAAAATATATATATTATGTATTAAAAATGATAACGTTTTGGCCCGCTGGATTCTCTCCCCTCCAGAGCGTCCGAGCTTCGTGAAGAGGCCCAGCAGTGTGGTGGTGCAGGCAGAGGGCAGTGTGGAGTTCCACTGTGTTGTTAAAGGAGACCCTGTCCCCACCGTCCGCTGGAGGAAAGAAGACTCTGACCTGCCCACGGGGAGGTACACTACACGCACGCACGCACGCACGCACGCACGCACGCACGCACGCGTACTGCACACATGCACGTGCTGTACACATGCACGCACACACACAAAACGAAACCATAACTCACTGTAGAAAAACGTTCCTTACCCATAACGTAATTATAATGAGCTTTCAAAAAAATAATTATATAGTGCTTTACAGTTGAGCATAGCGATGCCATAATAAACATGAAACACGGCAAATAAATTAAAGACATAAATAAAACATAGAAAAGAGTAAAAATGTACTGTACGTCTCTCCCTTCCCTATCCCCTCCCCTCCCCTCTCTCACTATATATCGTTGTTGTCGGGTGGAAACCTTGTATATCCAAAATCTTTCCTTTTTTTCTTATTATTTAAAAAACGAGTTAACTTAGTGAAAATAGCCGATCTACAAACACACAACGCCTCGCGGTTTTGTGCAACACTCTTGTATGATAAAGTGGGGCTTTAATTTACCAAAAAACATTTGAAACTTGGAGATTCAAGGTTTCTGCCTGACAGTGACGATATACACTCTCTCTCTCTCTCTCTCTCTCTCTCTCTCTCTCTCTCTCTCTCTCTCTCTCTTGCATGTCTTGCAGATATGAGATCTTGGGGAACCACACCCTGAGCATGCGCAGAGTGTCTGTGGCAGACGAGGGCTCCTACACATGTGTGGTGGAGAACATGGTGGGCAGGTCTGAAGCCTCTGCCTCCCTCACTGTGCACGGTCAGTACATCCACCTCGTGTGTGCTTTTCTAGCCTTTCTCTGTACATCTATTCTTCTATTTACTGGATACAGGAAGACTTTGTTCCTAGCAGCATACACAGTAAAATCCTGACTGTTTTAAAGTAACTATCCCCCCCCCCCCCACACACACACACACACATTATGAAATGCTCTGCCCCCCTCTCACCTTTGCACGGTTCTGTATCTCGCACACTGTTTCCCTAAATCTGCTTGATCAGAGCCCACTTGAAAAATTTGAAAATGCCTTTCGCTGCCGTGTTAATGGGCTGCATAGCCACCAGTGGGCCCTGGCTCACAGGTGGGGAGTTTTATTCTTGTGCATTTAGTTATGCATTTAGCTGCTAATCTCAGAGCCGTAGAATGGATTACATGTTGTCTTTCCGAGTTCTTTGCTATTCCCTCTCGGAGCGACTTTATATACGGTCTGCAGCTAATTTAAGCTTTTAGCTCTACTTTAGCCGTAGATAATGAGAGGTGCAGCGTACTGTAACAAGTTTGTTTGCAAAATGCTCTCCAGATCAGATTATAGCCAAGCAGAGCGTACACTTTCTGGGACCGCGGGAAGTGGATTCATTCAGATGATGTTGCCCCGCCGCAATGACACCCTTTTAGATCATAAATCAGTGGCAGGAAATGAACATCGCATCACACTCACACACACACACGCACGCACGCACGCACAAACGCACACACACACACACACACACACACACACACACACACACACACACACACACACACACACACACACACACACACACACACACACACACACACACACACACACACACACACACAAACACACACGTGCGCGCGCACACACAGACCGAGACTCTTCTCTCACGCAGTTATTCCGCCCAGTATCCGGTAACACAGACGGCGAGGATGACAGGTCTTAATTAAAGATATGGCAGAGTTGAACGCATGCTGGGAAATGACACCGAACAACGGTTATTATTATACCATAGTTAACTAAAACTAAAGAAATAGCTAAAATTAAATTAACTTTTAGTTAACTGAAATGGAAAAATCTTCCAAAGTCTTCAAAAATAGCTGACCCCATATTACAATAAATACAACTATACCGAGCACTACAACTAATAAAAAACTAAATCTAAACTAGCAATTCCACTAAAAACGAATGAAAACGAAACTGACTGAAACTAAACTAAATTTGAAAACCAAGTTAAATCTAAATAAAAATAAAAACTAATGTATCTATAATAACCTTGCTACTCCTCTTGCATGCTGCAGACGTGGGAAAAACAGGTCGCAGGAGAGGGTTAATCTTAGGCTGTCAACGGTGCAGGCAGAAAAGACAGATAGAAGAGTAACAGTATTGGTCTTATTGGCGAGGAGAAAGTGCTGTCTATATAACGATGCCAAAAACGATTTTTACTCTCTTTTATTGGCCTCCCGCTTGCAAACCACCCGTGGAGACGGCGAGCAGGCGAGAAGGGGGAGGGAAGAGAGACAGAGACATGTTGTGGGAGGACAAATCTGCCCTGGAGGAAATGACACATGACAACAAACACCACCATCTGACAAAAATATCATCTCTGCAGATAGTTGATGACGCAGATCTCTGTGATAACTGGATTGAGGGAGAAAAGAGGGGCTTCTAGTAGTTTTTTTTCCCCTCATGATTTTTTCATTCAAACTCTATTCTAGCCCAGAAATGCCCCACTGTTTGATATACTAGTTTACTATTGATATAGAGTCTTCACTTGAACACATGCAAACTTAGACTCTAATGAGCTGAAATGAAAAACATATTTTTCTCTCTTTTGACATACCGGTAGTTAAAGGTAGTGTAAGTGATATTCTTTGGGTTCAAACACTTCTTTTTTTGTGAGAAAGTTAAAGCTCTATATTTTCTACAGTACTTGTACAGTATCTGGGTCTGGTCTCCCTGTCTATCCAGTTATTTAGTTAAATACATACATTGTCAGGTGGGTTGCCAATCGAGAGAGAGTATCCATTTATCAGCTTCAATTTCATTGTGTAAAACGTAAAACCTCCTATCTACAAATTTCATTTTTTGGATTTCACTTGGAATGAGGACAACAACAGGCTATGCTGCACATGGTCAGTCTGTCTGCAAGATCGTTCTGCCCCTCATTTTGCCAAAAATGTCATGTGACTAGAACACGACAGATTTGCAAAAGTGGCAAAATGATGACGCTCAAAACCTCCTACAGTATCTGCATTGCCTTGTTGATTGTTAATGATTGGTGTCAGGTGGTGATAAAAAAACCTTTGATAAAAAATGTTAATGGTACTGTAATACTTATAACAGACCTGTAAAATGCCTTGATCTCAATTAAGTGCTGTAAAAAGTGTTATTTAACAAAAAAAATAGCTTAACTATTTCTAGGTAAAAACCTCCTATGCATGTTGTCGACTGCAGATAGGAGATTTTACCTAGAAATAGTAGATAGGAGGTTTTGGTGTTGAACACACATTTTCTTTTTCATTTCATTTTTTAGGAGGTTTTGCGTTTTGGCCATCATGTTACAATTTAGCTCTTCCACTTTATTCCTGTATGTATGAGTTCCTGGGACACCCAGGCAGGTCAGGGTACTCGCCAATGCCCATTGGCACAGCTCCTGTTTCACTAGGAAATATGTAAATATGCGTGAGTGTAGGAGCTGTGTGGAATAAACGTAGGAATATTATAAACTTGAATAATGTGCCCAACACTACTTTGCCACAAGAATGTTGGCGCATGTAAGAGATTTATTGGAAAACAAATCTTTTTTACATGCTCAGACATTATTATACAATAGTTGCATGGCTTCACCTGTAGGGAGGTTGCTAGCATTCTGAAATGCACAAGCAATAATGATATTCTTTTGACTTTCAGCTCCTTACATTTATAATGCACTCTCAACACTACGCAGTAAAACACACAGTTAATTTCCACGAGCCCGAGAGTGAACAAATGTAAGTAAAGGGACACTCTCTATTAACACTGAGGGTCTCTGCAGTGTAATGTCCTGCAATTACCAGCTCTGCTTTATTTCACACAAAAAGCCACTTGTCCAGCCAGCCGCGTCTCGCTATTCCTCTTCTTTATGGCCGCCAAGATGGGGCTCCTATCTTTGAGTGTGTGTTAGTTAATGTGGCCCATTTAGCGGTAATAGAAGCCACTGCATCCTTCCCCGGTCCCGCGCCCCCCTGTCTCTCCCACCCACAGGTTTTATGTCCTCGCCGGGGGATCGTAAGTCTGTCTAAACCGTGCCTCAGGGCCGGCTCGGCCTTGTAACTCAAGCCAACACTCCCATGCGAGCAGGGGCGTCACAAGGGGTAGGAAAGTGGGACTGAGTTACCAGGGCCCAAGGTGGAGGGGCCCTAGTAACTTTAGCTATTGAAAAATAGCAGATATACAAGCTCACAGCGCGGCACCGAGTGCAGCGCACCGACTTTTTGAAAAGTCGTGAAAATGTGCGAAAATCTTTGAATATATGTATTTTTTAAGTGAACATTTGTAACTCAAATTTTGCTTCTGGGGGGTCCCTGGAACTAAATATTTTGAGATGGGGGGGGGTCCTTCACATGAAAAAGTTTGAGCATCACTGACATGGAAACATAGGTTTCTTGGCACACATTTTCACGATTTTTCAAAAATAGCAGATCTACAAGCTCGCAGCGCGGCACTCGGTGCCGCGCTGTGAGCTTGTATATCTGCTATTTTTCAATAGCCCATTCATGGGGGGCCCGCAGTGAATTCTTGTACCCAGGGCCCAGAATTTGGTGTGACGCCCCTGCATGCCAGGCTTTTCACACCTCCGAGTCAACGGGTCTGACGGGCCTCGTAGAGGGCTCCTTCCACACAGCCTGGTCCTTGTACCACAGCCTTTATGTCAACAAAGAAAGACAGGCAGACAAGCTGACAGACAGATACACAAGTACATACCACCATAAATCTCAGGCAAAACAAATTAAATTTTAAACCTGACAACTGGATTTATCCCCCAGAGCTTAGTTAGCTGCAGTAAAACAGACTATCCATGTCAGGGGTCATCAGCATGGATGTCTAATAGACACACTGCGTGTGTGTTCGCGCGTGCATGTGTGTGTACGTGCGCACATTATGTGCGTGTGAGTGAGTGAGTATAAGATGGCAGCATTGGATGTATGACATTGTCCTGTAAGTCTAGTTTGTGTATGACTTATAAAATATACAGTATTTTATGTATTCCGGTCCATATAGGTCTAGATTTAATCATCAAGAAATGTGAAAATAACATGCACATGAATATAGCATGCACATGAACATGATGTGTTGTGCTCCAGATGCTTGATATTACTGTAGGTCAATGGAAATCATTGCATAAGACTGGGATCACAGATGGAGCCTCCAAGTATCACTCCTATCTAAGCGGTTCACCAGTGGTGGAAAAAGTACTCACTTATTTTACTGAAGTAAAAGTATCAATACTGCAATGTAGAAATATTCTGTTACAAGTAAAAGTCCAGAATTCAAAATGTACTTGAGTAAAAGTATGAAAGTATTGGCATCACAATGTACTTAAAGTACGAAAAGTACAAAATGTTTGAAAATAGCAGATGCGACACATTTTCAAATAGCCAAGGTAGAATAGGGCTAAATTGCATTAATTTATGTTTTATAATATAATCATCTATATCTGCAAAGTAACTAGTAACTAAAGTTTTCAAATAATTGTAGTGGAGTAAAAGTACAATATTTGGATCCGAGATGTAGTGGAGTAGAAGTAAAAGTACTGAAAACTGGAAATACTCAAGTAAAGTACAAATACCTCAAAACTGTATTAAGTACAGTACTTAAGTAAATGTACTTAGTTACTTAATTTACACCACTGCGTTCACTCACACATGACATGTACACTCCTGCCTGTCTTCTACTTCCTCTGTGACTACATGACATGGTGCAGTACAAGGCCTGTGGTCCTTCTGATGTCTGTGATTGATTGCACATTGATTGATTAGCGTTTTATTCTTTTTAAAGAAGAACAAAAAGCATGGCTGGTTGTGGGGAGGAGGTCTGAGAAATGTCAGTTCAGACTCAGCTAGACCCAACAGAGCTTGCTTTCTTTCTTTCTTTCTTTCTTTCTTTCTTTCTTTCTTTCTTTCTTTCCTCCCTTCCTTCCCCCATAATGGTATAAATAGATTTGCTTTGTCATTTCTGATGTAGCGGGGGGAACTGCCATGCAGTTGATTGCCTTGTAGGTTATCATCAGTGTTTTGAATTGGATGTGGGCAGCCAGTGGCAGCCAGTGAAGGGAATACAGAAAATTGTGAAAATGTAGGGGGTTTGAAAGACCAGACTTGCTGCGCCATTTTGGATCAGTTGTAGTGGTTTGAACGAGGATGATGGCAGAACCAGCTACGAGGCAGCTGCAGTAGTCCAACCTGTAGATCACTGTCCCAAACAGCGGGTCGGGACCCATTTGTGGGTCACGACGTGAGTAAAAATCCCACTTTCTTTTCCAAAAAAAAAACTAAAACTAAAAAAAGGATTTCAAAAGATTTTCTCCTCCCCCCAAAATGTATTTATTTTTTTAGATAGGTACAAGAATGTTATACATTTTCAAACAAACAAACAAACATCAATTTCCATAAATGAAAAATTATAATAATTAAGTGAGTAGTGAAAATAGACAAAAATACAGGTTTGCAACTTTAGTTGCGAAGCGACGCGTTGTGCGCTTATAGATCTGCTGTTTTCACTAGTCTGGGTCCCGGGCAAACGTCTAATCTCTCTTTTGGGTCTCAACCTGAAAGGTTTGGGAACCACTGCTGTAGATGACTTGGCCTTGGAGCTGGTCAGACTCTTTCGTGAGGATGGTTCTGATCCTCTGGATATTGTACAGTGCAAGCCTGCGTGACTCGAGGACTTCAAACCTCCAGTCATTTAACAGATTAAATCTATCTCAGACATACAACAGATTCCTCTGCTTCCATTCCCTGTCACTGATTGTTGTCTTTTTTTCTGTCTACTTGTTTATCGTCACTGTCGGGCAGAAACCTCGTATCTCCAAGTTTCAAATTTGCACTGCTTCATCATATGGCCATCGCACAAAAGTAGTGAAAACAGCTGATCTACAAGCAAAGTAAATCGGCTGTTTTCACTAGTTTAAATCATTTCAAAAATGATAAATACAAAACAAACGGTTTTGGAAATACAAGGTTTCCACCCGACAACGACGATATCTTTCTTGCCAAACATGATATCACTCATTTATGTCATATTACTGTTGAAAGTATTGCATTTGCCCATCCCAGTTTTAAGCTTCCATTACTTATGCTGCTGCTCTGTTTTGTGTCTCTTCCCTTGTAGTTATCACTGGTAAGTTGTCATCTGTTCCTCACCCCACCATCTGACAGCCACAGGAAATCATGAGTACCTGTCATATCCGCACTGTATTCCCATCTAACAATACAGTATGTCATTTGTCATGTACAGTATGGTTTAACACTAAAGGTAAACACTTGATTCTTTCTGTTCATGTATTGTAATTTGATTGTATGTGGTGGGGCTCATATAGATACCTTAGAGTTCTAAAGCTGGGGATGGTGGAACACTCTTTGTCAAGGTCGGCCAAGATGCTAAGGTCTGTCTCCCTTTGCAGTGCCTCCAGTGTTTGCCATGCGCCCCAGGAACCAAGTGGTGGCAGTGGGGAGGAGGGTCACCTTCCAGTGCGAAGCTACTGGCAACCCCCAGCCTGCTATCTTCTGGCAGAAAGAGGGCAGTCAGGTGAGCTATACGCTGGTCCTTGATCATAATAAATCACCATGCAGTATGCAGCCCTGCTAAAGGTCATCAGTGCGACAATGATGATGCTCCCCCACGCAGAGAGGCTTTATAGCAAACCCAAGTCCAAAGTCATACATTACAAGCTAGGGTTTAAATGTTAAATTATTGAAATATGTGTCATATAATAGCCTATATACTGTATGTCATATATTCCAGAAACATATGGAATGGGTAGTTTGAGGCATAGAAAGCATATATCATAGGTATAATCATAAAACATCTCTAGGGAAATGGACACATTCATTTAAGAATTCTCCAAACCTTTTTTTTTCTTCTCCTTTCTATACTGTAGCCTCAGCATCTATAACCCTGGCCTGTCATGTCATGCATTACCTTGACAATAACGTGGGCCCAGTATAGCCCCAACCGTTGGAGCTCTATTCCATTTATCACAGCCACTTGTGGTGGGACTGCAGCACTCTGGCTGCTCACCGCTACTCAACCTCCATGCTGTGAGTGCAGCGTATGTTCTGCAATGTCATGTTGCTGCAACCTAGAATCCTTATGTACTTCAACCAGACAAAATATTGTCTCGTGAGAAGTTTGCAGGTGTGAAAGAGTGGGCGAGGTTATTTTCCGTATTTCAAACTTCAAACCTTTTGTAGTATAGAGACAATCTAGTCATAAGAATAGTTTGAGTATAGTTGAACTGGGCTACCTATGCAATCGGAGTAGGTTTGGCTTTGGAGAGATAATGGGTGCGTTCGGAAACCCGCACCGGGTGTGTGCTCGGTGTAGTGAGTGCAGTGGGCGTGTCGTTGTATAGTGCGTTCAGTGTAGCTTATTTACGAACGACCAGTTTTAAGAGGCAGCTGTGTGCTTTTTCAGTAGCCTAAACTTTCTGAAAAGCAGCAGTTGCTAAGTATGCTAACGTAACGTTGCTATTGAAAGGAGATGTAATTCATAACATTGGCACACCTGCTGTTAGTTTACATCTTGATGCGTGTGAAACTATCAAGCCCAAACGACCAATTAAGCTGCAAGTGCTGTATTTTGCGGTCATTTTCACAGCTGAGAAGCATTCGAGACACGGCCATGAAAACCAACCAATCAGAACACCGCACTACCGCACCACACCGCCTAACCCCATCCTCTGAGTAGGGTTGGCGAGTGCGTGCACTCAACACACCAGTGCGCCACGCACTGGATTTCCGAACGACAACGCACCAAGTGCACCGAATAAACGAACGACAACATGGCACACCAGTGCGTTGAGTGCGCATTTCCGAACGCGCCCAAGATGTTGAGGTTCTAGTTTTTTTGTCAGTCTCTCCCTTCAATCTTCTGTATGTGATTTCCTTCCCCTCTAACATAAAGACATGGTTGGTTGGAAAGCCAACAGGTTCTCTTTGGTATTCTGATATTTCATTTTCTTGTCAGCTTCCCTGTCCTCAATGTACATAGTTTTTACATTTATTTTGTTTCCTTTTTTTGTTAGTGTGATTTTACTTTGTTATGTGCAATGTGATCGTTACAAAAAGAAAAGAAATGCATGGTACTTCAGGAAGAGTTTTATTTTGTAACAAGATCGTCCTCTGCCAATGTTTACTGTGACACATGTATAGATGGAATTTTGTGGCAGGATGTACACACATTTTCCTAAATTAAGAATAGATATGTCAATGAAGTGCGCAGTGGTAAAGTTCCTGCCCACCATCCCAGAGGCTGTGGATTCGAATCCACTGTGGTGCAGCCGGCTATGTCGGGCGTCTATGCGAACACAATTGGCCCGTGTTTGGTGGAGGGAAGCCGGGCAGCGAGGGTGATTTGGCCTAATGACTACATTTTAGTTTATTGGCTACTCTAAATTTAAAAGAAAGAAATATATAGTAATAAGAACAATATCAAATGTACATACTGCAGTATTGATACATTTGCATAAGTAAAACATAAAAAAAGTACTTTTTCCACCTCATACTGTACATAATGGTTAATAGGGTAATAATGGCTAATAGGTAATAGATCGCCACTGCTTCCAATTGTAATCACATGCCTTCCCTTTGCGTTCGTCCCCCCAGAGTCTCCTGTTCTCCTCCTTGCCTCTTGACCCCTTCAGCCGGCTGTCTGTGTCCCAGAAAGGCAGCCTGACCATCACGGACGCCCAGCACTCCGACGCCGGCTACTACAGCTGCCAGGCCCTGAACGTCGCCGGCAGCGTCATCACCAAAGCTCTGCTGGAGGTCACAGACAGTGAGTATACCGTAACCCAGTGGTTCTCAACCTTTTCAGGCCGCGACCCCCAAAATAATCATATTTTAACTGGGGACCCCCCCCCCCCCCCCCCACCCTGACGAGCACTAAGAGTTGAGGCATTACATTTTGTATAACATGGTTCTATTGTGAAAATAGCAGAACTACATGATAGATCGTCTATTTTCACAATATCTGCCTCTGATATTTGACAATTTGGCCAATGTTTAAGTCCTTAAATGGTCTCTTTAGAAATGTGCATATACCCTCTATACACTTAAACGTTATCGTGGTTTGTTTACTGTTGAGTGAGAAACCAATTTTGCACATTAAGTTAATCATCTGGGGACCCCCCCAAATAATTTGGGGACCCCCCCCTGGGGGTCCCAACCCACAGGTTGAGAACCACTGCCGTAACGAAGAGGAAGCACCTTTTTTTTATTATTCCTTGCATTTTTTCCACCTTTGGTGTTTTGTATTCAGACTGAATTTGATTTGGGTGACTCCTTTTGTTGACAGACTGGCCTTGGTTGTGACTAGATGGCAAAGTGCTGCCTCCTTTATGCCTTGGCGTTGTATGGGGTGTTGGCCTTGGTTACTAATAGCCAATGGAATGATTTCAGGAAACCTCCCCAGCTGCAACCATTTTGGGCTCAAAACCCTCCGTTCCCATGGTGACCGAGTGCCTCCAGTGTTTATTTGCCTCTCTCTCTCTCCCCTCGTGAATTAAGCATCCTCCCCCCAATTTACGTTACAGTACGCATATACAATACCTACTGTATATGTAATGCATTCTGTATACTACAGAATGTATATCTCGATGTGCCTTGTGTTATGTATGCAGCATATCGTCACTGTCGGGCAGAAACCTCGTATCTCCAAGTTTCATATTTGTATGTTTTTTCGCAAAGTAAAGCCCTGCTTCATCATACAAGGCTGTCGCACAAAGGTAGTGAAAACAGCCGATCTACAAGCACACAACGCCTCGCGCTGCGAGGCGTTGTGTGCTTGTAGATCGGCTGTTTTCACTAGTTTAGTTCTTTTTTTAAATGATAAATGCAAAACGAACGGTTTTGGACATACAAGGTTTTCACCCGACAACGACGATATATCATGCTATAGAATTCATGCCAAAACACAGACACTCCCAGGGAACGAACCACGTGCTGCCTTTTGTCCCAGCGGTCAATGTGCGCTCAACCCATAGCACACCTTGTTAGAGGACGAAACGTATGGGAAATAGGAACACTGGGCCATCTATTTTTGTTCTATAGGTCCACGAGCACAGGTGAAACCCTGTGGCGCGCTGCCCTGCATGCATGCAAGCCGTCCCGCTGGCTCCCCGCTGGCTCCCATTGTGTTTGGCTGAAGACAGGTGTGAAGGCATAGGCTATACGGAATCAAAGGATGATGTGGATTTATGTAGCTACGTGCCCCGAGGGATGTTCATTCTGACTGGCTGACAGTGACCCTGGCTTCTGCCTTAATTGCATCTATTGTTAAAGAGGGAAGTGAAATGTTGAATCTAGCTGCCGGGCTCAGACCAGTAATTACATACCACCACTGAAGTCCACTGGGTCCCAATAAAGCGACCTGCGCGAGGGCGAATACTTGCCAGGCAAACGGTAGTGTGTATGTACTGTGTACATATATTAAGTTAATTAACATAATTGCCGCCGGCTAGTACAGACAGTATACTTTATCTGCGCGTTGCCTCTGTCTGTGTTAGCCGTATTAATTGTAATGAATAATCATATGCTCAAATGGGCAATGCTTTTTCACGAGCCACCTTTTCACACACACACACACACACACACACACACACACACACACACACACACACACACACACACACACACACACACACACACACACACACACACACACACACACACACACACACACACACACACACACAGCCACCAACTCTGGTTGCCACGGCAACCAGAGTGAGAGTCAGTCACTTAACGTGCACTCCATTACATGTAATGGAAATGAAACAAGACTGGAGCATGTTTGATTTAATCTCTGTCTCTGTCTCTGTCTCTGTCTCTCTCTCCCTCTCTCTGTCTCTGTCTCTCCCTCTCTCTCTCTCTCTCTCTCTCTCTCTCTCCCTCTCCCTCTCTCTCTCTCTCTCTCTTTCTCTCTCTCTCTCTCTCTGTCTCTGTTTCTGTCTCTGTCTGTCTGTCTGTCTGTCTGTCTGTCTGTCTGTCTGTCTGTCTGTCTGTCTGTCTGTCTGTCTGTCTGTCTGTCTGTCTGTGTGTGTGTGTGTGTGTGTGTGTGTGTGTGTGTGTGTGTGTGTGTGTGTGTGTGTGTGTGTGTGTGTGTGTGTGTGTGTGTGTGTGTGTGTGTGTGTGTCTCTCTCACTCCCTCTCTGTCTGTCTATCTGTCTGTCTGTGTCTCTCTTTCTCTCTGTCTCTCTGTCAGGCACGTGCACACATAGTCATCAAATGGGGCTTGAGCCCCTGCCGTTTTATCCGTCTGTAAAAAAGTGCCCTCTCTCCAGACCATGAATGCATTTTTTTCTTTTTACTATGGTGAAAGAAATGAAAATGCCCTCTTTCCATGCCATACCTGAAGGCAGCGTTCAAGAGAATTGCCTTGTCCAAACTCTCCTGAACTTGAACGCAGCACCTTATGTTGAAGGAATTGCCCTCTCTGTGTAGAAATCAAGCATCGAAAATAGCCGACCTCCAAGCTCAACAACGTGTCGCAGCGCGACGTGTTGTGAGCTTGGAGGTCTGCTATTTTCGATATTTTCACCTCTCTAACATTCTCTGCACGTAACTGCCTCTACCTCTCCCTCTCTCCCTGTTCTCTTCTGATGTCTCTACCCGTCTCTCTCGACCTCTCTCCCCTCTCCCCTCCTCCCTCACACTGTTGAGTGGGGATTTGTATGGAAATAACTTACCCACATTACCCCCCGGCTCTTCGCAAGGAGTTTCCATTATCATCCCCCCCCCCCCCCCCTGCCCTCTCTTTCTCTCTCTCAGGTTCTGATTTTGACCCCCCCTCTCCCCCCTCCTTTATCCACAGGGTTGTGAAGTGGCAGAGTGAGAGACCTCTGCTATCTAAATGGGATTTGTTATTAGTTGGGCTTGACTGTTGTGATTGGAAACTGCTCCTTGCAGTTGCCTCTCCACACAATGATTAGTTGGGTTTGCTCTCGCTTGGAGGCGCACAAGTTGATTTCTATTTCCTCTTGCCTCGATCGGTGGCCCCAGTACCACCAGCCAAAGTTATTGTACTCTCTCCTTGCCAATTTACGCCCTCCCATATCTTTTCACATCTTATCTGGCCTTTTCGGGTCCTGCCTTTAGTTTTTTCATTTTCTCCCGTCTCTCCAGGGCTTTGCTTTTTTTTACTGCTTTATTTCTCTATAGTACGTTCGGTCCTTATTATTAGGATAACATCTAAATGTTGTTGTCTATTGCATGGGTCTTCAACTGGGGGTCCAGGACCCCTATGGGGTCCTCAGAGTTACTACAGGAGGTCCTCTAAATCTTTGTGTGATAGAAACTTTTTTCTCCTTTTTTTATATTAACCATGTGAACCCTAGTGTCCTTATTCTGAGAACTTTAGACAAAAATAGCAGATCTACAAGCTCACAACGCCTTGCGCTGCGAGGCGCTGTGAGCTTGTAGATCGGCTATTTTAGGGGAAAAAGAGCAGACTAAGTACATAGTGAAAGTCAAACTTATTAAATATTGACAGTTCAAGTGGTTAAATATCTGAAAACACAAATTGACATGAATCCAAAATACACTGATGATCGTGCTGTCAAACAATGAAACTATATGGAATCTCTGAAAATGTGGGGGTCCCCGCTTCATCTCTCTCTCAACTAAGGGGTTCTTGGCCTGAAAACGAGACTATTGTCACTGGTCTATTGTATTTTCTCAATTTTCCTCATTTTCTTTTTTTCCAGCGTTGGTGTCAGACCTTCCTCCCCCAGTGATTAGACAAGGGCCCAGCAACCAGACAGCACCTGTGGAAAGCACAGTGTCCCTGCATTGCCAGGCGTCGGGCACCCCGGTGCCCACGGTCCAGTGGAGGAAGGACGGAGCGGGACTGTCCCCAACAGACTCTCGCATGGCCTTTCTAGACACAGGCTCCTTGGAGATTCATTCCACCAAGGTAGGCTGCTGTAAAGGGTAGCGGACAAATGTTTATGGGTCCCTTTATTTTTTTGGTTTCCTACATTTTGTTTTTAATTATTATTATTTCAAAACATTTTCAATAAACATTCCCAAAAAGCTAAACCAATTAAAAACAAAATTCAAAGATTTTTTTCAGTACTTTCATCAAAATAATAAATGAATATAGCCGATCTACATGCCCGCAACGCAGCGCGAAGCAACACATTTTGTAGATCTCCTATTTTCACTAGTTTGGGTTCCGGGCAAAGGTCTCTCTCTCTTTCGGGTCTTGACCTGAAAAGTTTGGGAACCACTGCTGCAAAGTAACCATAAGTACTGTAATAGCTGTCCCACAAAGCTAAACCAGCTCGCTAATTTCCACCGCTTTCCTTTTTTCATTATCAGCTGGGTGACACAGGTTTCTACACTTGCGTAGCCTCCAGTTCCAGTGGCGAGGCGTCCTGGACTGCCTACTTAGAGGTGCAAGGTAAGTGGTATACGTGGCGTCAAGACACCCATAGGAATGCATGTCATAGTATATTATGATGTACACAGGGGTCATGGTAAAAAATCAATTTTTGCCATGGACATACAAAGTCCAGTAGACAAACACATGTAGAGCCTTAGCCATAAATGACCATTACAGGTCTGTGACTCTGAGAGCGTACAAATGGAACCAAATGGACCTATATGGGTCAATTTGGTTCCATTTGTACACTCTCAGAGTTATGGGGGTCCTTGAAAATAAAACGTTTGAAAACCATTGTAGTAAATCAGTGTCATACATATTCTGAGGAAAACCTTGAGACTGACATTCAGTAATGGTGTGTAAAAACGAATTCTAAAGTTCTGTCTGTGTACATCTGGCTACACAATGACACACAGTTATGATGCACTCTTATGCACTCTTTATATTATATTTTGACTCTTGCTTTGGCAATGTAAACGTATGTTTTCTCATGCCATAATTGAATTGTGTGGCAGAGTTTGGAGTGGAGGTTCAAGGAAGCCGCCCTACTGACCCCAACCTGATCCCCAGTGCACCGTCTAAACCCGAGGTGACGGACATCAGTCGCACCTCTGTCACCCTGTCCTGGAGGTCCAACCCCAGTGCTGGGGCCACGCCCACATCCTATGTTATCGAGGCCTTCAGGTGAGATAAGGGAAGGAACAGCAATGATTTGTGGCTATATGGTGTTTTTGCCTCATACTTCACATACCCAATGTTACATGTACATATTGTGCGCTAGGGCTGCACAATATCTCTTTATCGCATGGTTATCGGTCATAGGTATCGCTGTATGACCATCTGAAATATCAGTATCGCAAAAGGCTACGATGCCTTTTGCAATCACCAAGTTCAATTTCGCCCATAAATATATTTATTTATAAATACATGGGCAAATAATTGGGCGAAATTGAACTCAGTCATTTGCCGTTACTTTGACTTTGAAAATAAGGGCGTGTGTCATAGGGATGTAAGGGTTTTACTTTCGGTCAGAGAAATTCAAAATAAGAGTGAAACTGAAATAACAAGTGTGTGGGAACCACTTAAAATCAAGAGTGATATTGACTTGTTATTATGCAGTTTTCTTTTGAATAATGCTTAGTTTTTACTGTTGCAACACTTCAAATATTGAATATGAAATGTGTACGGTAATATCGTATATCGCAGTGGTTCTCAAAGTGGCTTCCAGGGACTCTGTGGGTTCCTTTATGGGGGTCTAAATTGACCCATACAAGTCTGTAACTCTGACAGTGTACAAATGAACCAAATGAACCCGTTAGGTTCCATTTGTACACTGTCAGAGTTAAGGGGAGACCTTGACATTTTAAAGTTTGAGAAAAACTGGTATATCGTATCGATATCAAAACATTGGGCATAAATACAGAAATTTAAAATGTTGTCCGTATATTGTGCGCATGGCATTATAAACCTTCGCATACAGACTCAAGGTTGTATCTTTCTCTCTTTGCAGCCATGCGTCAGGCAGCAGCTGGCTGACTCTGGCAGACCATGTGAGGACACAGAGCTTTGTGCTGAAGAACCTGAAGCCCGGGGCCTTCTACCTGTTCCTGATCCGAGCAGCCAACGCTTACGGCCTGAGTGATCCCAGTCCCATCTCTGACGCAGTCAGAACTCAGGGTAGACTGGATGTTTTTGTATACTGTTGTGGGCTTAGTGGACTTACATTTCTGTAGTTTTATGGTGGAGGCACGTGGGTGGGTCAAGGATGCCACAACAAGGACTTTCCAGAACTCAGTTTACTTGTGAAATATCAGGATTACCACAACAGGCAATAACAGCAGGCAGCAAGTCAGTTCGTAATTCCCTGGTAAAAGCGGAGGTTACACTCAGACGTCTTTACTATTTGGGATCCGGAACACAACTGACTAGCCTGCTGGGAGAACTAACCCACCATACCTCCCGCTCTACCTGAGAGCCAATACGAATGCATTATACTGAGCAACCCCCCACACAATAGGCTGGCATTTGTTTCCTTATACAATACATTTCAGGCTTTAGATTTTAATCCATCTTCCTTTGTTTAGAAGTATGGGATAATAATAACAATAATTAAAAAGATAATGGCGTTAATGACAAGTAGATGTGTTGGTTCGGGACAGGTGGTTGCGGTTGAAATCATTAAAAAAAGAAAAGAAAAAAGGGTCTGTGTTGGTAAAAAGAAAATTGGCCCACACATCACGCTGAGACACCAGAGCTGCCTTATCCTTGCTGGGTTTCTTTTTGTTTGTTTTTTCAATTTATTTTCAGCATTTCTGCTTTAAGCGACAAAGAGAGGAAGACAGGAAAGGTAGAGAGAGAGAGAGAGAGACAGACAGAGAGAGACAGAGAGAGATAGAGAGGACCATGGCATTATTTTGTGTGGTGTTCGTGCACTCAGTGTTGTTGTTTTAACTAGTGGTGGAAAGTACGGTAACCAGGGGTGATATGCCATGGGCTCGCGTGGGCTCGGCGAGCCCACACTTATTTTGCTGCACGCACGTGCGCCTCATATGCACACACTAATTAACAATAAAAACAGCGTGCGCACATGACGTCATGAATTTAGAGGACCCACACTTCTAAAATCCATATCACACCACTGACGGTAACTAATTAGTTAGTTACAGTAAGTCCAATTTTGAGGTGTTTATTTTACTTGAGTATTTCCAATGCTTTTACTTCTACTCCACTACATTTCAGATCCAAATATTCTACTTTTACTCCACTACAGTAACACTAGTTACTAGTTAATTTGTAGATTTTGATTATTGTTACAAAGCATACATGAACCACTTCAGCCAATCTACAAGCTCACAATGCGTTGCGATGCGATGCATTGTGAGCTTGTAGATCGGCTATTTTCAAAAGACGTTTGGCATTCTGCGTGCTGAGTACTTTTACTTTTGGCACTTAAGTACATTTTGACGGCAATTAATTTGCTCAAGTACATTTTGAATTTCTGACTTTTACAGTGTAACAGAGTATTTTTTCCCACTGTTTTTAACCCCTGCCCTTCCCTGTGTGCCAGCAGATAGCCCTCCTACCATCCAGGGCGTGGACCACCGTCAGATCCAGAGGGAGCTGGGAGACGTAGTGGTCCATCTGCACACACCTACCATCCTGTCCTCCTCTGCTGTCCGCTTACAATGGATGGTAAGAAACACCCTGTTCCCACCGTACCATATCCTCCTGCGTTACATAAGCTCTACTGTGTATATTCTGTATATACTATGTTGTACAACGAATGGATTTGTGAAACATTTGAGCCTGTTATGACTTTCCCGCAAAATGTACGCCAAGGGGGTAAAGTAAACTGTGTGTGTGTGTGTGTGTGTGTGTGTGTGTGTGTGTGTGTGTGTGTGTGTGTGTGTGTGTGTGTGTGTGTGTGTGTGTGTGGTAGGCTCTAATTGTAAATGAAGTAATAAAAGTCACACTCAAACCTTGGTTATGCTGTACCTCCATGAGTACATGTGGGATTTTGCTCTAATCAAGACCACCTGTGAGTTATATGTATGTATCTACAGTATGTATGTATCATGTATGTATGTACAGTATGTATGTATGTATGTATGATGTATGTATGTATGTATTTATGTATGTATGTATGTATGTATGTATGTATGTATGTATGTATGTACAGTATGTATGTATGTATGTATGTATGTATGTATGTATGTATGTATGTATCTACAGTATGTATGTATGTATGTATGTATGTATGTATGTATGTATGTATGTATGTATCTACAGTATGTATGTATGTATGTATGTATGTATGTATGTATGTATGTATGTATCTATGTATGTATGTATGTATGTATGTATGTATCTACAGTATGTATGTATGTATGTAGGTATGTATGTATGTATGTATGTATGTATGTATGTATGTATGTATCTACAGTATGTATGTATGTATGTAGGTATGTATGTATGTATGTATGTATGTATGTATGTATCTACAGTATGTATGTATGTATGTATTTATCAGGATATAGAAAAAGGATACAGCCTAAGACATTTCTAATCTCACCTTGCATGTATGGACAAGAATGTAGTTGCTTATCGATGATGAATGAGTTGATATGCTCACGTCAGGGGTAGAACAATACACAAAGCGAGGAGTGAAGTGAATCGTTTATGAGAGCAGGCCTTTCTGAAGTATGCTTTCATGAAAATGTACTGTTTTCTTTGAACAGGAGGTTCACAAAGCCTCTGCACAGTAAATTCATTCACAAGGGTGCTCTCCATTTTATTACGGCTACAAACATATATACTAACATTAAACAGTCAATGTTTAATGTTCTTATGAGGCATCCTGGAGGTAGATTTGTGAGGTTTGTATTTTTCAAGGGACTGTTTAGAATGACGTTGATAGCTTTTAGTAACCACCATGCTCAGAGTCAGCTATAGTAATGACCTCATAAATGCTGTCTGCTGCGAGATCTGTGATACAAGAAGATGCAAATCTATATCTCCCAGAAGGATGCGGGGGGATTGACGACATCCATCCTTGCATCCATATTCTGGGGGCGAACGTTCTGAGGTCTGGTGTAGAGAGGGGAGGGGGGGGGGGGGGGGGGAGGAGGGGGACCAAGACTGTATCTAGACCCCTGGGGGACCCGGTCAACTAAGCAGTGGTCGAAAAAGTACTCAAATGTTCTACTTAAGTAAAAGTATCTATACTGCTATATAGAAATACTCTGTTACAAGTAAAAGTCCGGAATTCAAAATGTACTTGTGTAAAAGTACAAAAGTATTGGCATCAAAATGTACTTAAAAGTACCAAAAGTAAAAGTACTCGTTATGCAGAATGACCCATTTCAAGTATTCAAATATATACAAATCATTTGAAAATGTATCTACAAGCTCACAGTGCGCATTGTGAGCTTGTAGATCGTCTATTTTCAAATAGCCGAAATGTATATACTGTAGAGCTGTATGTTTTGTAATAATAATCCAGATCTGCAAAATAACTAGTAACTAAGTTAAATGCAGTGGAGTAAAAGTACAATATTTGGATCCGAGATGTAGTGGGAGTAGAAGTAGAAGTGAAAGTATTGGAAATTGGAAATACTCAAGTAAAGTACAAATACCTTAAAAAATGTACTTAAGTACAATAATTAAGTACATTTACTTAGTTACTTTACACCACTGCAACTAAGTATACAGTACATGGTTTAAGTGGTTAACACAGGTTGAACAATCTCTCCTGGAGGATGTCCACAGTCAGCAGTTTAGGGGACGCTGGTGACAACCTGCTAACTGCGTGGTGTGTTTAAAGTCCCTCCACAGAGACAACTTGTCGCCCAGATCTTTTTAACCTTTAATGTTGTTAACCGTGACAATGACGTGCACTTTAATACATTTCCCTGAACAGTCACACTCATTTCTAATGCAGTTCTAAGTGTTACGCTTAGATATTTTTAGATCTCTATACTGTACTGCAGGGGTCTTCAACGTTTTCAGGCCAAGGACCCCTTAGTTGAGAGAGAGGTGAAGCACAACCTGTTCATAGAGTCCATATAATTTCATTGTTTGACAGCACAATCATCAGTGTATTTTGGATTCATGTCAATTTGTGTTTTCAGATATTTAACCACTTGAGCCGTCATTACCTAATAAACTTGACCTTTTACTCTGTACTTAGTCTGCTCTTTTTCACTTCTACACCAAACTTCTTTGCCGAAAATAGCCGATCTACAAGCTCAAAACGCCTCGCAGCCTCGAGGCGTTGTGAGCTTGTAGATCTGCTATTTTTGGCTACAGTTCTCAGAATATGGACACTAGCGTTCAAGTTGTTAATATAAAAAGGATTGGAAGATTTGGAGTAACGCCCTGTAGTAACTCTAAGGACCCCCTAGGGGTCCCGGACCCCCTGTTGAAGACCCCTGCTGTACTTTATATAACTATATTAAGTTTGTAATGTGCCTGTGTCTCTCTCCACAAGGTGGAGCAGCAGTCTCCATACATCCAGGGCTTCAGGGTGATGTACAGGCTGTGCGCTGAGCCCGGCCAGCCTGGCGGACAGTGGAGCGTTCTGGACATGCATACGTCCGGCGAGGACGGTGTGGTGGTCACTCAGCTGAACAAGGGGTCCACCTATGAGTTCAAAGTGCGTCCCTTCTTCGATGAGTTCCAGGGGGCCGACAGCGAGCTGAAGCTGGCTCAGACACTGGATGAACGTGAGTGGCAAGTCTTTGGGTGTGAATTTTGTAGTTCAGAAGAATTGAGTAACGTTGCCACCTAGGGGTCATCGGTGGTGCTATCTCCTATGGCAAGTGGTTTTCAACTCTTTTCATATCAAGGTCCATTATTTATTTGGCATTTGGAGCCACGGACCACCGTTTGATGAAATTTAGCCTCTCAAACCCAAAACGTAGAATATTCTGTTATTGCTGGATACGATAATATAGTACATGCTGTACATCAAAATCAGTTTAACCACTTTAACCCTATTTATAATTTGGCTATTCAAAAATACCCTATCTACATGCTCTCTGCGTGTTGCGGTGGAATGCATTTTGAGTTTGTAGATCTGCTATTTTACTTTAACTCAAATCTTCTGTTAGGGCGTCCTGTGGCCCAGTACATCAATTTGGAGGTCCACTGCTGTAAATAGCATGAATAGAATTGATATCCGGTAGACACAATCTACATTCAGCATGCACGGGAACAAAATGGGAATGGGAATGCTGTGTTAAATAAATCACACCGGAAGTTATTTTCATTCCAAGTCTGGCCGTGTTGAAAGCTGTCAACAGGAGACAGAGAGCATACCTGGGATGCATCCAGTTTTATATAAGTTTGTCTTCTCTCTGTCTGTCTGTCTGCATGTCTCTCTGTTTGTTGCTCTCTCTCTCTCTCTCTCTCTCTCTCTCTCTCTCTCTCAGCCCCGGGGAGAGCCCCCCAGGGTGTTACAGTGACAAAGAGTGATGCCAATGGGACTGCCATTGTGGTTGCTTGGAAACCACCTCCGGAAGAAGACCAGAACGGCGTGGTTCAGGAGTACAAGGTAAGAAGGCAGGGGCTGGGAGAAATGGAGCGCACATTATCAAGCTCCTGCCATCTACTACTCACGCCTGAATTATCGGTGTCCCAGTAAAGGGGATACCAGCACCTTGATGAATCGCTTTGCCATTCATCGAACCGGGGGTGATATTTCACTGAAGATGCAGTGAAATGTATCTTAATGCGTCTTTATGACCGTTTTTCTTCTTTTCCTCTGCCGTCGTGGTGAATATGACTGCAACTTTTGACTATTTTCTTAGCGATTATTTTCATTGACTACTTTTTCTATTGATTGAATTTGTCACACAATGGTGTCATGCCAAAATACAGTAGCTAAATTAGGCGATTACAATGAGATTGTAGATCAGCTATTTTCACTCGTTTTTTTTAAATCTATTGACATTTTTTATATAATGACATGCCCAAAAGAGGAATAGATGTATTATTTTATAAAACGATCATAATCTAATACAATGGTTTTCAAGCTGTGGGTCGGGACCCCCAGGGGGGTCCCCAAATTATTTTGGGGGGGGGTCCCCAGATGATCAGCTTAATGTGCAACATTGTTTTCTCACTCAACAGTTAACAAACCAACATAAAGTTTTAGTGCATAGAGGGTATCTGCACATTTCTAAAGTGACAACTGAAGGACTTTTTAATACTTCTAAAATGAGGGGGGGTCCCCAGTTCAACTATGATTATTTTGGGGGTCGTGGCCTGAAAAGGTTGAGAATCACTGATCTAATAAATAGCTCTACTTCTAACAATGTCCTTCCTCATGTCTCCTCCTCCTCCTCCTCCAGATATGGTGCCTGGGTAATGAGAGTCGTTACCACGTCAACCAGTCAGTAGACGGCTCCACCCTCTCTGTGCTCATCCCAAGTCTGGCCCCAGGAATCCGCTACAGCGTCGAGGTCGCCGCTAGCAACAGCGCTGGGCCCGGGGTCAAGAGCGCCGTTACCTTCTTCCAACTCGGTGAGACTCACCTCCCTCCCCCGGAAAATATGAAAAATTGCAGATGTCTACAAGCTCACAATGTGGCACAATGTGACTTGTTGTGAGCTTGTAGATGGGCTTTTTTTGGGGGTGCCACATGGTTGTGCAGTGAAGTATAAATGAGGCTTGTCCAGAATGCGGTCAAGTCATAAGAAAAGTTTTTTTGTTGTAAGAAAATAGGTGCTCACAAAATATGAAAGGTGAACATCTTGGAGCATTTGAAGCAGTAACTTTTCCTTCAAGGGTTCTTCAAATTGACTCTTTTGTGGTTTATCTTCTGCCATTTTAATATTGTAGCCTATATGACATGTTCTTTATTGACAATAATGAATTATATCTATTTTACTCTATTATATTTTGCTATATAGTACTATGTAGTACATCAATGTAATGGCCTATAACCCTCCTTGTGTTTGATTGTTTAGACGCTACAGGCCAGATGATGGACAGCCGTACGGACCGAGACGCCCTGTCCCAGATCTCAGACGTGGTAAAGCAGCCAGCCTTTATTGCTGGCATCGGCGCCACCTGCTGGGTGATCCTCATGGTCTTCAGCGTGTGGCTCTATCGTCATCGTAAGAAGAGAAATGGCCTGAGCAGCAGTTACACTGGCATTCGCAAGGGTGCGTGTCTATATCCTACATCAGTGGTTATTATATTATAATATTACCTTTTTATTTTATTTTATTTTACCTCCATGACTCTGAAAGTGCATAAATGGAACCCTCTACTTGTACACTCTCAGAGTTACAGACCTGTAAGGGTCCATTTGGACCCCTTCCCTGAGAACCACTGTCCTACGGTACATAATATCCATTTTAATGATGAGAGGTTGTGATTTTAGATGCTTGTTTAAGGTCCGCATTCCCAAAGAACCAATGAATTCTGGCACTGTACACTTGAGTCATCAGCAGAAGAATAAATCGCTGTGGTATTTAAAATGAACATTAAAACAAGAAGAGAGCAAGAAGAAAAAAAACAACAACATGTAGCATGGAAGGATAAAAAATAGAGATAGTTTAGAAACCACATCACAGATTTCCTCATGTCAGTTCCTGCGCACGGCGGCAGATATAACCAGATCACGTCAAAGGACGGGCCTCTATAATCTTCGTTGTGACTCGAAGACCTCAAAAGCAAGTGGCGATCAGACGTCGGCGCGTCCCCGATTATGCTCACATTCAAAGGCTGACATTTTGGAGCTCATTTGTAAGCCGCCATCTCCCCTGTCGTTGCAACAGTTCATTGGACGTCTGAGGCTGTCAACCTGCCGCCGTATAGCACAGCAGCATCACTGTTATCTCCTCGCTTTCTGTCGGCCCGCCCGTCACCCCCATTAACCTTCACCAGGACACTTTGTCTAAAGAAAACAGCAGCGTTAGGGCAGGCAGCCTCACTTATGAGTCTTTAAATGTTTGCATAGTGTATCAGAGCCAGGGCCACGCTGGTATCACCACGTATTTGTTTTTATTTTTTATCAGGATCGGATCGGAAGTCTTTTTTTTTTTACGATGTGTTCAGAAGTAAACATCTTTGTTGTCTTGAAGTGCTTTGTCTTCACATTGGTTTTTCGTTTTGTGCGATAAAGTATTGACTTTATCGCACAAGAGATCACCCCAGATAACAAGACATGCAGAAAGATTAGGAAAAGGTCAATGTGACAACTTAATCCGTGTTGAAAATGAATGCCAATCTACAAGCTCACAACACATTGTGATGCCTCGCGGTGTGAGCTTGTAGATCAGCTGTTTTCAGCATGCAACACTATTGTACGATTAATTATATCTGAGGCTTATCAAGTACATTTAATGGAACTGTGATCTATTTAACTGATATTGATTTCTTCACTTTGTTTCCTATCTTACTTTTGTGCTCCCCCCTCCCCTCTTCTTGCTTCTTGCTGTCCTCTCTTGGGATTTTTTTGTGCAGTTCCATCATTCACCTTTACACCGACAGGTATGTCTGAATGAAAGTTATTTGGATAGAAATCATTACAATGTTTTGCAGTTGTATTTGATAACCATGTGTTTATTTAGCCTGGCAGCCTTTATTAGATTTGTCCAATTCTAAAGTGAGCGTGTAATTAAAGTGAGTGTGTAATTACACAAACCTGTAATAAGGTCCACATGAACACTCAAACTAATGATCTTACTGCATGCTTTACACTGGACCAATATCCTTTCATCTTCTGTGATGTTTTCCGGATAGAAATCAGTGCTACGAACGCTTGCTGTAAAGAAATGTATCATCCCTTAAAAGACTAAGCTCGGGGTTTATAGGTTTTCTGCTTTGAACTCTTTGTTTTGGTCAAACTAATGAAGATCTATTGTGAACTGTCATGTATGGTATTGTGTTCATATTTGTAGTGGCCTATCAGAGAGGGGAGTCTGTGTGCAGCGCTGGACGGTAAGTGAAACTATCCGTCTTCTTCTGGGTCCATGAAAACAAATGTGCAAGGAAACCAATTCACTTACAACGTTCATCCACCAGGGGGAGTGCACCACCTTTCTAAAAAAACAGTCAAAGCGTCTGCATCCATCTCACTCTCATTTGGTTTCACTGAGGCATGAAGAACAATGTTGTTTTTGTCTTGATGCGGTTGTTTTCATTGTTCTTGCGGTAGACCTGGACTCCTCGGTATGGGAGAACCTTTGAACCAGCTGTGGTTGCCTGACAACTGGCCCAACGCCTGCACCAACCACAAGGACTGCAGTATAAACTGCTGCAACAATGGCAACGGCACCAGTGACAGTAACATGACCACATACAGTCAGCCAGGTCAGTGCAGGACTGAGGCATTCACTGTGTAAGCATTAACGGTGATGAAAGTGATATTTTGTGGTTAAAACAAAACTTTCTTTGTGGAAAAAGTTAATGCTCTATATTCTGATAGTAGTCATTGCTATAGAGTATTTGTTCAATACATCCCTGTGTCTCCAGCTCTTTTACAAACAGACAATACATTTTCAGGGGGTTGCTTTCATCCATTTATCAGATCCAACTTTACAGTTGTTGATGTTTAGTATTTGTTTATAGTGTTCCAGTAAAAGGTCACACATTTCGCTTGTTAATCCTGTCATGTCATCAACATGGATCTGTCCCATTTCGCATATCCTGATTGCCTACCATCGCCCTCTAAAGTTTGTGTATGCAACCCAACGGTCGCTTATCTCCCGATTAGGGAGTCTTACTGGTTAACCTATTATAGGTTTCTTTATTGTTTTATTTTTGTATAATAAACAAAGGCATACAAAAAAGATGTATGTTACCCCTCCCACCCACCCCAAAGTAGTTACCACTTTTCTAACACAAAAATATCACTTACGGCACCTTTTAACAGCTCAACAAATTGCAGATCTACAAGCCTCACAACGTGTCACATTGTGACACGTTGTGGGCTTGTAGATCTCGTATTATATATTTTTTTACATTTACCCCAAATAGGGACACCACTGGTTAATATGTTTGTTTTCATTACCATGCGTGTTCTTCTCAGCTGACTGCATAGCCAACTACGGCAGCCACCTGGACAACAAGCAGAGTGGCCCGCTGGGGTCAGAGACGGCCATCTACAGCGACGTGAACCTGGCCAACAACCTCAACGAGCTCAAGACGTTCAACAACTGCGGCGTGTGCTACGGGGGCTCCGGGGACGGCCAGGGGAACATCTACGAGCCCATCCCCTACGCCACCACGCAGCTCATCCAGGCCAACCTCATGAGCAAGGCGGCCAGCGCAGAGCACCCGGACATGCAGTGCTGGAAGCAGCCGCCCAACCCGCCTCAGATGACCAAAGACATGACGGCACAGATGCAGTACAGCGTTATAGAGCAGAACAGGCTCAATAAAGGTGAAAGATGCTTTGACCATTTTAACCCTGGCGTCCCTTGGTTTTTAGCATGTAATTTTAACCCATTAAAACGGGTACACATTATTGTGTATCATTATTTTATGCTTTAACTATTGAAAAATATCAGATATACAAGCTCACAGCTTGTAGATCTGCTATTTTTGAAAAATCGTGAAAATTAGAATTTTGATCCGATTCTATAAGTGTCTCTTGAATCCTTCTAAGATTTTTTGAAAAAACTATGTTTCTATATGTCAGCAATCTGGCTATCCATCATCAAAGAAAAGGTCCTTTTCACTTTCAACCGGAGCTCAGTTAGTCTGTTCTTGAGAGACTACTACGTCAGTGGTTCTCAAACCTTTTCATGTGAAGGACCCCCAAAATGATATGTATTTGGCCACGGACCCATATCTCAAAATATCTCGTTCCAGGGACCACCCAGAAGCAAAATTTGAGTTACAAACGTTCGCTTTGAAAATACATATATTCAAAGATTTGTACACATTTTCACGACTTTTTCAAAAATAGCAGTTCTACAAGCTCGGAGCGCGGCACTCGGTGCCGCGCTGTGAGCTTGTATATCTGCTATTTTTCACTGGTTAAAGCATTCAATAGCTCACAACAAACCATGATGCCATGTGGACTTGTAGATCGTCTATTTATTTTCTTTTTTTGAGCGGTGTCAACCGCTCCTACATCTGTCTGTACAGTATGTACGTACTGTATGTCCTGCGTCTGTATGTATGTGTTTAATTTGAGCTTTTTCATTATTTGACCCTTCCTTTTCTTTTTCATTCCGTCCGGTGGTCGTGTTTGCGTAACATATCCAAGGAGCTGAAGGGGCGCTCCAGAACACCATCCACTGCAACCCGTGTGGAGATCACAGCACGGGAGGCTCTCACCACAGCTCCTCCCACCACGGCTCCGACAGAGGCAGCAACAGCACTTCAGGTAACACCTGAGACCTGCATGCTCCCACTGGAAGACTGTGTATCGCATTGAATGAGTCATAAATATCCATGCTGACTAGCAGAAACCTTGTATCTCCAAACTCTTCATTTTCGCAGATTTTGTAAATTAATGCCTTTCTTCATCATACATGAGTATCACACAAATGTAACGAAAATAGACGAAGCTCTCAACGCATCGTGATGCGTTGTGAGTTTGTAGATGCTTATTCTTTTTCGCAATTGATGAACATTTTTGAAAGTGGTTAAATCTGCCTGTGGGTTTTATAAATAAATAATGAACCAATGAAAAGTATTAACAAGAGCTAGTGTCTTAATAATAATAGCTACATACATTGGATCCATTGGAACACAGGTTCATTTTTCCATCTGCTGAAGAGTAACAGTTTCAGACGTACAAGGTTTCCACCCGACAGCCACGATGTGTTTCCTTTCCATCTTTCTCTCCTCAGGGAGTCAAAGTTCTAAGAAAGGAGCACGACCGCCCAAGGTTCCCAAACAAAACTCGGTACACTGGGGAGAACCTCTGCCCCCTCCTTATTGTAACCCACCAACACAGAGCTGGAAGAGCGAGGAGTATGCCCTGCCGGAGAAGAGGTGAACCACAAATGGACACAAACACACACACACACACACACATACACACGCGCACACACACACACACACACACACACACACACACACACACACACACACACACACACACACACACACACACACACACACACACACACACACACACACACACACACACACTCGCATGCATACACACGCACATACATACATGCATGCACGCACACACACACGCACAGGTCACACGCACGCACATGCATGCATGGCAAGATTTTTTCAACTTGGAAGTGTGGACACAGGAATACTTTTCACAGTTAAATGCCCAAGGGGTTTCACAGCATCCCTTTATACTGGCGCCAAATCCTCATCTCTCTCTCTCTCTCTCCCCCCTCTCTCTCTCTCTCTCTCTCTCTCTCTCTCTCTCTCTCTCTCTCTCTCTCTCTCCCTCTCCCTCTCCCTCTCCCTCTCTCTCTCTCTCTCTCTCTCTCTCTCCCCCTCTCTCTCTCTCTCTCTCTCTCTCTCTCTCTCTCTCTCTCTCTCTCTCTCTCCCTATCAGTGTGGATGCAGATGGCCAGTCCTCCATGCCAGCCTTGAGGATGTACTTGCATCAGGATGGAATGGAGGAGGTGGATGAAGACAGGGAGAGAGCTGAGGAACACAGTGTGCTGGACAGGGGTCCTACCCCCCCGATCCACAGTGTGCTGGACAGGGGTCCTACCCCCCCGATCCGGGGAGCGGCCTCATCCTCTGCTGCCGGGTCCCACAGCCACCAGTCCATGGCCGCGCTTACGCCCTCGTTGCAGGGAGACCCCAGGTACCCAGATGAGCCTGATCCCTCCCTGGTTCAATTATCTATTTCACCCTTGTGTCCCGTGCGAATATCGATCTTTTCTTCTTTCACCAAGAAATAAACATTTTAATGATGATGATGCACTTTTTTTGTTATAGTCTGTTGAAAAAGGCTTGTTTTGACGAAAATACAATCTGGGAGAAGAATTCAAGATACATTTGTCTGAATTTCATAATATTGGTCTGGGCGGAAAGGGGAATTTCTAGATGATGTCATTTCTTTGTGCATCATGGGAATTGGAGTCTTTGCATCATCCCTGGGTACGGGAGACCCAGGGTAAATCAAGTGTTGGATATGACTTGACGGAGATTAGCGCCAATGGTGGCCAAAAATAGTGAAAAAAGCTGATCTAAAAGTTCACAATGTTATTTTTTACATGCGTAATCAATTATTTTTGTAAATCATTGATTAGCAAAAATGATTTAAGACTGATTAAATTGATTTGTTTGATTAACTTTGCACCCCTATTTTGCACTGCGTTTCCCAGCCATCCTGATCCTCTGTCCCCAACACACACCTACATGTGCCTGGATTTGGACGGACAACAAGAGGAAGAGGAGGACGTCGAGGAGGAAGAAGAGGAAGAGGAAGAGGAGGAAGCAGACACAGAGACAGCACAAAGTCACTACCACCAGCGCCAAAAGAACCAGCAGCAGCAGCAGAACCACCACCAACCGCACCACCCTTCCCTCCAGAGGCGCCACCCCCGCGGACGGGGAGCCTTCGAGCAAACCCCGGCCTCCAGCAACGGGGACCTGGACAGATCCGTCACAGGCTCCATGGTCAACAGCTGGGGTTCGGCCTCCGAGGACAACATCTCCTCGGGCAGGTCCAGTGTCGTCAGCACCTCCGAGGGCTCCTTCTTCACAGACACTGACTTCAGCCAGGCCGTGGCCGCGTCGGGGGACTACTTGGGCCTGCGGAGGTACGCGGAGGACGCGGCAGGTGAGAATCCAAAAGCCAATTCCCGCCGAGGGTTCTCGGTATTTTATCCACTGCAATAAAGGATTATTTTTGACCACTTTCAACCTGGTATCACTATTTTGGTTGTGTCATAATTATTGGCCAACATTTTCCAAAAACAAAACAAACGTGCTGTAGTTCATGAACTATCATGAATCTTCCTACAACTAAGTACTGTATATACTGTAATGCTTAAGGGGTTAACGCACAATTCAATTTATTTTACCACTCAGTGGTCCCAACAAGATTGTTTGTCTTTTTGTATCAATATTTGATATGCTGTAGAATAGCAGTGTAATTTATTTAAATTTCTCAAAAAAGAGGAACATTCAGAAAAGCTTTCTGAACTTGTAATTTTATAATGAAATAAACATTTATAATAATCATAAAGAAATGTGTTACTGTATACTGTATCTTTTCAAAGTGGGGTCTGAACGTGTTAGGAGTTAAATTGTCTGTAACTCTTGAGAGTTACAGACCTGTAAGGTCCATGTTTGGTTCCATTTGTACTCTCTCAGAGTTATAGGGGTCTATTAAAGCAAATTAAAACATTTGAGAACCACTGACACGACCACTCAACCACAATATAATCGAGATCCATGTTGTCTCAGGGCGCCTAAAAATGTTATATTTTACTGCCACAGGTCAACGGCACCAGCGACCCAGCAGCCCCATGTCCACAGACAGCAACATGAGTCCTGCAGTGACGCAAAGGAGGCCCAAGAGGCATAAACAGCATTCTGTTCAACGGGGCCACAAGCCCAGAGACCACTTCAATGATGGTAAATGACTAGTTCTCATCTATTTTGTGGACCTGGTGCAGGACAGAAAGTTACACCATCAAAAGGAAACGGGTCTGCATTCTCTGCAAGGCTACTCCGACGATTTTACCTGGCAAACACACAAGCAAACAACACCAGGGGAAATAATTACAGTGATCCATGGCTCCTATTTTGATACTTTTGGCTGTTTAGTACAGTGATGTCTTTTCTACCGCCATCTTATATGCCTTACTATTATTGGTACAGTATTTGGTACTCTTTTGTTATCATCTTTGTATTTCTAAATAGTGCGATCTATTACAAACAGTGTAGACTTTCTGCATTGGATGTATACAGAACCTTCGTGATATATTTCCCCTAATGCATCACTCTTCAGTTCACGTGATGCGGTACATCTAGACAAGGGTCATCAGTCACTGTAATTATTTCAACTGACAAAGACCAAACTCATGGTCGAAACGTTATTTGCTTGCACAGTAAAATTGTCAGAGCAGCAATGTGTTAGCCTTTTCGATGATGGTAAAAACACACAGAATGCTCCCACACACAATAAATTATTTTAATTATGTGTGCCTGTTTGCCCTTGAAATTAGGTCTGACATTTGTACCTCTGTGCTTTGCTCTACAGACATGCCTGTGAATTTCCCTAGTCACAAGTCCTCTGGGGACTCTGCAGTGAGGGGGGCCACGCTGCCGAGGATGGGCTCTAGGGAGGCCAGGGGTCGACGAGGCAGCGCGGGAGGTCAGAAGACCAGGGAGGGTTCTATTGAGCAAAGAGAGAGCCAGGAGAAAAACAGAACTCCACAAGGAGGGAAAGGGAATTGCAAAAGCCGTCAACATTCAGGTACTGAATGGTATCCCACTCTTTTAGACTCAATGTGACCGTGCACTAATATTCAAAACCCTGTTTGCTTAGACTGAATGTAAAGCTACCCCCTTAGACTGAACATAACACTGCTCTGTTAGACTGAATGTCTAAATGTCTAATAACTCCTCTCTTTGTCTGGATGTAAACCATACTATTCAAGTCCTATTATTCAAAACTACTCTCTTAGATTAAATGTAAACGTGCTCTGTTAGATTGAATGTAAACGTTACTCTCTTACTCCGTCAGTAAGATATAGTACAAGTATAGTACTACATTGAAATGTAGTACAGTACAAGTACAGTTAAACACCCTGCCTAAAAGGAACATCTCAAATAAGACCTTTTACGGTCTTTTTTACGTTGAAAGCCCTTGGTATTTAATTCATGGACATAACAAATAGCAAGCAAAAAGCAAAAAAATTAAAGCATTCAATAATATCGCAGTTACCTCGTATTCTCTGCTGTGTTTACTGCCTGGCTAACATGCTTAGCTGCATTAAAAGACCTCGGACAATAAGGTAAAACTAAGCACATTTAACCGATAGATGGGGCTTGATGCGCATGGGGAACACCAGGAAATACAAGGAAAAACAGAAAACCATCAGATTAAAATGCCTTTTATTAAACAATACGGAGGATACGGGTAATTCTGGTTGAGCGGCATGTATTCTGGCACCCAGGCCAAACAATAGAACTACTCTCTTAAGCTAAACTTACCATGTTTGGCTGAATGTAACCCTAGTTAATTTGCAAGATACTGTATTTGCTTTCAACAGTGGACTTATTCTCAGATTCTAATTGTTAACCGTATAGAATAATTTAGATCTATTCTTAAACTATTTTAATGATTTATAAATGATCTCCTTTCACTCCACCAGATTTCGGGGACATCCTTTTGTACAGCCGTCCCTCATTCCCTTCAGTTCAGGATCACAGGGACCCTGGTGGTCCTGTGACATCCGCAGACTCCAGGGGCAAACAGGGTGAAGAGGGGACTCCTGCAAGAAGCTTGCAGCCACAGGTGCAGGAGTCAGAGGTGTGTAATAAGACTGGAATCACTGCTACACACCTCCAAATGTAAAGTTCTGTCACTTGTCTGATGTAATTTGCTTTTATGATGATCGGTGGTTCTCACATTTTTTGTTAACCCATTTAGGCCTAGAATTATTGAATGCTTTAACCAGTGAAAAATAGCAGATATACAAGCTCACAGCGCGGCACCAAGTGCCGCGCTGCGAGCTTGTAGATCTGCTATTTTTGAAAAAGTCGTGAAAATGTGTGCAAATCTTTGAATATATGTATTTTCAAAGCGAACGTTTGTAACTCAGATTTTTCTTCTGGGTGGTCCTTGGAACTAAATATTTTGAGATGCGGGTCCGTGGCCAAATACATATCATTTTGGGGGTCCTTCATATGAAAAGGTTTGAGAACCACTGACATAGTAGTCTCTCAAGAACAGACTAACTGAGCTCCAGTTAAGTGAAAAGGACCTTTTCTTTGACGATGGCTGGCCAGATTGCTGACATAGAAACATAGGGTTTTTCCAAAAACCTTAGAAGGATTCAAAAGACACTTATGGAATCGGGTCAAAATTCTAATTATCACAACTTTTCAAAAATAGCAGATATACAAGCTCGTGAGCTTGTATATCTGCTATTTCTGCTATCTGCTAGTCCATGTACAACCCCCTCTGCTGTAGATCAGAACCAAATTGCATTAAGTGTCTTTCATGCAGTGTTTTCTTTTGCATGTGAAACGTACTTGAAGATGGAACCCTTACTTTATTTCCACAGTTACTGGAGAGCTGAGTTGCAATGTCACACGAATAAGGAAGCTTCTACAATTGCCTGGAAGAAAGGAACATGACCCTTTTTTTATATCAAGAAATACCTGACTGACACTGCACAACACTCTCCAGTTTTCTAGTTACAGTTTTTCATTAGGTGTCCAACTTTGAAGAAAGAAGACAGTGAAAGAAGAAGAAGAAGAAGAAAAAAAGCGCTGTCGCGTTTAAGTCTCTGTGGATTCTAATTTGGACTCTAATTGTTTACTTGTTAGTGGTTGATAACTAGCTCCCACCGTCCTGGGTGGTGGTGAGTTACTCTGTGATGTAAGATGAACTACATGCACATTTGATGGCTGTTGTGAGTGTATACAAAGATGTTTTTTCCACAAAGACTCCCCGATGTGGTCTTTGCTTGTCAGTTATTCTCGCTATTTTACTGTAATGAATATTTGGTCATCATCACCAGCCATCTCGTACAATTATTTAAGCATTTTACTGCCACAAAAAAAATGCTTCAGTGGGGTCTTATATTTGTATTGCATTTTGTAAAGCACTATTAATGTTTTGATATTGATGTCCATCTTGTTGTGTGTATTATTCGTTCTACATTGGTTTTAAAAGCACAATCACTTATTTTATTTTTTATTCTTAAATCATTTTTAGGTTCCATCCCACGTCATGAAAGTGGTGGATAATAGCCTGGTCAATCAATATTGTTTTGCTTGATTCAGACCGGGCAAAGTGATGTGTCATGGACTGAGATGCACATGTTTTTAGTTGTTCCTATTCAGACATGACACATACACAGAGCCTACAGAGGGCTTCGTTAGTATCTCAACCACACGGACCCTGGCGGAGCTTTAATGAGGCCGACATTCTGCGAGAAATAGCGGCTCCGCTATTTTCAAGGAAGATATTTGGTCTAAAGGGAAAAAAGGAGGGATCCTTGTATAGATCCCTGGGGGACTCCAGTGACACGTATACTATATAGGGTTTAAGAGGTTAAAGTGCCGGAGGTTTTACTCAATAACTTGGCTTCCTTGTCAGGATCATCATCAACAGTCTGGGTCGATCCAATTTTGTCATCTCCTTCCATTGAGTCCATTCATTCTAGTGTTGTTTTGTTAACTGAAGCTCGACAAAACTGGTGTATTAGCATATGGAGTGAAAATGAAACAAAATCATTTTTTTTATTCAGTAAATAAAAAAGTATTGCAACCACTCCAAATGTTAATAAAAAGCCTTTATATAGGCTGCATGCAGCACATATGGAAAAGTGATGTTTGTGAATCCGTGATACTGTTCGAACATTGTAAAATACTGAGTGCCATTTTAACTCTGAGGGTGTACAAATGGAACAAAATTGATATGTAAATGTCCATTTGTTCTCTCCCAGATAGGGCTGCAACTATCAATTATCCTCTTAGCTATTATTCTAGCAATTACTTTTTCAATTAATGGAATAACTGAGAATCGTGTTCTTTTACAAAACAACATGAAAAGAGGTATCTTTTAAATAACTGATCGATTAGTCTGATTAACCGAGCCCTTCTATGTTATACTTTGTTGTATAACCGTGTTGTGCAAAAATAGCCGATCTACAAGCTCACATGCTTTTGAGCTTAAATGTTATTCAAATCTATCAATCTTTTTTTATAATCGATTAAATTGTTCAGCTCGATTAATTGTTGCACCCCAGTTAAATGAACACTTGAGGGTTTTACTGTGTATCCATAACCATTATTCATGCATCCCCACAAAGCTGCTGGAAATAAACTGGAGGGGGAACATGAAATCATTCCTCGATTGGAAATGTGTGAATTATGAATGTGATGCCCACCTGAGAAAGACGTGTAAAAAAAAAAAGAAAAAAAAGAAAGTTGTTTTCAAGGCCAGTAAAAAAAAAATATGGAAAATAGTATCCTTTTTTTTAAGATATCATGGCAGTTTGTTTGTGATCTATATGTTCAGCACTCAGCCATTATCTTAAGCTTGGCCGTTTCATACATTAAGTGGTGTAAAGTGAATAGTCATGGGTTGCGTCCAAAACCACGTACATACTACACCAGGGGTCTTCAACAGGGGGTCCGGGACCCCTAGGGGGTGCCCAGAGTTACTACAGGGGGTCCTCAAAATCTTTGAGTGATAGATTTATTTCCTCCTTTTTTATATTAACCACTTGAACCCTAGTGTCCATATTCTGAGAACCTTAGCCAAAAATAGCAGATCTGCTATTTTAGGCAAAGATCTGCTATTTTAGGCAAAGAGTTTTGGTGTAGAGGGGAAAAAGAGCAGACTAAGTACAGAGTGAAAGGTCAAGTTTATTAAGTATTGACGGTTCAAGTGGTTAAATATCTGAAAACACATTGACATGATGAATCCAAAATACACTGATGATTGTGCTGTACAATGAAACTACAGTATATGGAATCAGGTTGTGGGGGTCCCTGCTTCATCTCTCTCGCTCAACTAAGGGGTCCTTGGCCTGAAAACGTTGAAGACCCCTGGACTACACAGTATGCTATTTTCAGCCTACTGTTTAGTACCTACTAAACAGTAGTAGTTTCTGTTCGGACATACTATACGCAATGTTAGGAAATGCATCTCACATACTATTTAGTAGCTACTAAGCTTTTGGGCATACTATAAAGTAACTTGGCATACTAAATTGTATGTTAGTATATGTGCTTTCGAACAGGGACAGGGACATGGACATGGACATGTTTGCACCAAACACAGAATAAAGATGTTAAGGAAAGACAGCCGTTACAGTGCTAACTGCATGGTCTCCTTGCCAAGAAGAAGAGAAAGGACAACATGGAAATGATTCAAATGCTGTTTACACGTTCTCAGTGACAAAACATTGAATTATTTGAGATTTAACCTCTTTTGAAAAAATACAATAAAAATAATAAACAAAATAAATCATCATGTCAGCCATTCCAGGAAATCCTATCGACTGGATGGAGAAAGTTGTAATTTTTACTGCATTATTTATAAATAAAATTCCTTCAAATACCATTTTTTCTTGAGAGATCTTGTCATTTTGAAAGTTACAGAGTTCTGCAGTGTTTCCCAAAGATGGGGCCATTGGGCCAAGACCCAGGACATGTTTTTATGGCTAAGTATAAGTAGGCCTACTCTATATGTTTTTCAAGTTCACAATACGTGAGCTTGTAGACAGGGACGGATTAACCCCCGCGAGGGCCCCTGGCCGATATATAGGCATATTTTTTTTTTATGTTAAAATGAACATGGGGGTTCAAGCCCCACTGAAGATCTTACTTTAAAGACTGATTTCCAGCAGAATAACTTCAAAACCAGTTCAGAAAGCATTGTGAGATGACCTCGCTGTGCTGGCGCAGCGGACTACTAATGAGGTCTGTGAAGTAGAATACCTTTAATAGGTTTGTTCAAATCTGGCCACGGTCGAGGTGGGGTCTGCTTGGGGTGTGTGGGCAATGCATGCAATATCATACAGATATTCACTTAAGTAGTGACTTAAAGATGAGAAGTCAAGATGTCTTACTTTGCATCAAATCTGTACACCATTTGGCATTTTAAGGCTGAAATTGTACCCACGTTAAAGCAAGCCTGATAAAAGTATCAAACAAGTAAAAAAAAATGTAATATAACACAGGGAAATATTATATTTCTGTTAAGAAGTTTTGGGGGGAACCCCAGGCCCTCGTTGTGGAGTTCCGTGCACCCCCACCGACCCAAAAAAGTATGTCCCAAAATCAAGGCGAAAAAACTGGAAAAAAGTAAGTCCC
This sequence comes from Nannobrachium achirus, assembly GCF_963921795.1. NCBI lineage: Eukaryota > Metazoa > Chordata > Actinopteri > Myctophiformes > Myctophidae > Nannobrachium > Nannobrachium achirus. Next base: position 33,084,335 of record NC_137826.1, read on the forward strand.
ATCAAGGCGAAACACCTGTAAAAAGGTGAGTCCTAACAAGACGAAACACCCGGAGAAAAGTGAGTCCCATCAAGGCGAAACACCCAGAGAAAAGTGAGTCCCATCAAGGCGAAACACCCGGAGAAAATTGAGTCCGAAAATACAAAAAAATCCCCAAAAAATTAGTCCCAAAATCAAGGCGGAACACCTGGAAAAAATTGAGTCCCATCAAGACGAAACACCCGGAGAAAAGTGAATCCCATCAAGGCGAAACACCCGGAGAAAAGTGAGTCCCATCAAGGCGAAACACCCGGAGAAAAGTGAGTCCCATCAAGGCGAAACACCCGGAGGAAAAAATGACTCATGCCAATGAGGTCCAAGTCAGACCTCTAGAAGGCCAATCTGTCTGTAATCAAGAGATTCTAGGCTGACTTGGACCTCATTTGCATGAGGTTTTTTTTTCCTCCGGGTGTTTCGCCTTGATGGGATTCACTTTTCGCCTTGATGGGATTCACTTGATTTGAGAGAGAGAGCAAGATCTCACATCTTTCAACAAAAAGAACAATCAAATACCCCCCCCCCCCCCCCCCCCCATATCAAATAGCCAAGGAACTACAGTATAATGGCCGTGGCTGCAAATCAGTGGGTCTTTGACACATTAGCCTACTTATCACACAAAAAGTGTGAAATGAGAAATGGTAAAAGCAAAAGAAAAACCTACTACTAAGGCTACTTACAAATATGAAAAAGGGTGATAATCATGGTCAGATAACAGGAGACTTGTTTATAAAACAGGAGGGTTGGCAGGTATGGTGAGAGATGGTGTAGTTGTATAAAGATCAGACTCTCAGTGCAGAGGTCCCATGTTCAAATAGGTCCACCCACATTGTTGTAATGCATTTTCAACATTAAAATACAAAAGAACTTAGCTGACTGGTGATTGGACTCTCAGTTCAGAGGATCCATGTTCTAATCCGATTCCTAGTAGGAATAAAGTTAATACCTCTGATGAGAGATGGTCTACTCTAGTGGTCTAAAGATCAGCCTCTTGGTGCTGAGGTTCCAGGTTCAAATCTCAGTCCTTCTTCATTGCTTTATTACTTGGACCTTTTTCAAGGCTAAAATACAAAAGAATTACTCAAAAGCACCAGGAGCTATCTATATTGAGAGATGGTGTAGTGGTCTAAATATTAGACTTTCAGAGCAAAGCTTCCGTGTTCAAATCTCTCTCCTCCTGTGTTGCTGTTTTACTTACTTACATTTCTTTCAAGGTTAAAATATAAAAGAGTTAGTCAAAAGCACTGGAAAATGCGTCTAGTGGTCAGATCAGACCCTCAGTTCAGAGGTCTCATTTTCAAATCCGAGTTCTCGTACAGATCATTGTTGTTACTTTTCAAGGTTAAAATACAAAAGAAGTATTCAAAAGCACTGGAGAAAGTCTGCTGTGGGAGATGGTGTAGTGGTTTAAACATCAGCCTCCAAATCCAGAGGTCACATGTTCAAATCCATTCCTGTAGTGCTTTGACCTTTTCAAGGCTAAAATAGAAGAGAACAACTCAAAAGCACCAGGAGATACCTGTTGAGGGCCCAAAGGTGCCTTGGCTCAATGGTATGGTCGCTTGATCGGTTGTCCCTGCTTCAGGCAGGTTTCAGACAGGTTCAAGTCCCATGCCCAAGGTACACGGAGGACCATCGTGGAGGGGTGTCCCTCCCCCTGTTTCCTGAGAGCTAAAGGTGGGGGGTTATATCTGAAAGAACTCTGTCCAACAAAAATTTAACTGAAAAATGTATCACCCACATGCATTGAGAGCACTGGAAAAATTTGACAATTTTAGCCTTAAAAAGGTCAATGTACTCCAGAGACAGACTGTAGGTTGAGTGGGATTTGAACATGGAACCTCTTGACTGAGAGTCTGAGCCTTAGGGCCCTATTTTGAACCAGGTCTTATGCCTTATGCCTTAACTTCTTTACCTTTTTTTCACTATTTTGAAAAACATTTTATATACTTCAAATGCTGATCTACATCTGCACGTTGTGAACTTGCAGATCAGCTATTTGAAATATTTAAAAAACAAAAACAAAATAGTAAAAAAAGGCAAAGAAGTTAAGGCATAAGGCATAAGACCTGGTTCAGAATAGGGCCCTTAGACCGTTAGGCCACCTCTCACTGCAAATGTATTCTGGTGCTTTTGAGTAGTGAAGTTGTATTTTAACCTTGAAAAGATCCATGTAATAGAACAGCAATTAGTAGGTTGACTGGGTTTTGAACACAGAACCTCTGCACATAGACTGATCTTTAGACCACTACACTATCTCCAACTGAAAAAATGTCATGTGCTTTTGAGTAATTATTTTGTACTTTACCCATGAAAATGTCAAAGTAAAACAGCAATGTAGGAGGATTAAGATTACAAATATGAAAAAGGGTGAAAATGTCCTGTTTTGGGGTACATTCTGGAACAGGAGACATGGTCAAATAACAGGAGGGATGGCAGGTATGCTGTGGACATGCATGCTTGAGATTTTTACTTTGAAACGATTTGCAGTTTCTGAAATATTTAACTTTAAGCGCCCAATATATTGTCAATGACAATGGACATTTGAAGGAGAGAAATATCGAACCATCAGTCTCTTCACTTCGATGCAGAGATGCCAGCATTGGGAATTGATCCCACAACCCTTTAATGCTGAGTCAAGAGCTTTTCTAATTAAGCCACTCGACTTCCATGACTTTTGCCTGGTGGTTCAAAACCAGTGAAAAGCATTTTCTGTCTTTCACTGTCTGTTTTGTATTGTCTTGTATGTCATGACTTTTGAATAAATATTTATAAAAAAAAAAAAGAAAAGAACTTGACCAAGTTGAAAAAATCCACCAAATTTTCCTCCTCTGAGGAAATGGCACAGCGCAGAGGCTTTCCACCTATGCTTTCCACAGAGGAAGACATTGGTGGAAAGCATAGGTGGAAAGCCTCTGCACTAGCTGTGCCATTTCCTAAGAGGAGGAACATTTGGTGGATTTTTTCAACTGGGTAAAGTTTTTTTTTTATAAATCTTTATTCAAATGTCATGCCATACAAGACAAAACAGACAGAAAATACTTTTAAAAAATAGCAGATCTACAAGCTCGCAGCGCGGCACTTGGAGCTGTGCTGGGAGCTTGCCATGATGATCATCTGTGGGCCAAGAAAGCACCTGTAGACAACAGAGGAGGGGCCCACATATTTGATATTTAATTAACGTATATTAATAGTAAATTTTCAACGACCACGCGGCCCAGTTCCCCCAAGGGCCCCTGGCAACGGCCCCACCGGCCCAATGGTTAATCCAGCCTGAGACCACTTTTCTACCTGTCAGGAACTCAGGGCACAGCTCTCTTAGTGTTTTGAAGTGTTTTATTCTCCTATTTCTAATATTCTAGTCTTGGAAAAAAAAAGTAAATGTTAAATAAGAGACATGTGAAGAGAGCCTGAGACATGTCAAGAGAGCCTGAGAGGTGGTATAGTGGTCTAATGTTTTGTCCTTTGTCTCAGAGGTGCCATGTTCAAACCCCAGACTTCCCATAGTTCAATGATGCACTACTTTGGAATTTTCTATGCAAACATATACATGGGTGACAAGAAATGTCTTTATCAATGCATTGGGCACTCAAATATCCTGAGTTATGGTAGCTCTGTTGGAAAAGCTTGTGACTTACCACTGGGAGGTCGTGAGATCAAGTCCCAATATCAGCACCTATACATCTGAGCAATTAACACTGATAGTTTGATTTCTCTCTCCTTTAAAAGACCATTGTCATTGAAAATACATTGGGCACATCATTGAACTATGGGAAAACTGTGGTTTGAACATGACACCTCTGAGCCAAAGAAATAATCATTAGACCGAGCAACTTGATTCACAATTCAAAAATTCTTACTGTGGACATGCATGCTTGAGATTTTTACTTTGAACCCTGGTCAATAATTTAATTTTTTAGTCCTGCAGATCAGCAATTTTTCCTATTCACGAAATAAGGCATAATTTGATAGTTCTCCCGAGACTTGAATTCATGGATATTTTTGTCGCATTCCATGCCAATAATCTGATGACCAGCTGTGGTTCCCCATGGAGACGCCTCCTTTGTTCCCTATGGAGACACAAAGAATCTCCTCCAATTAGCTGGCTTATAGGGTCATGCAACATTTTATGCGACAAAAAGTAAAAAGATATCCATGAATTCAAATCTGCATGGGGTGAGTAGTCAATGGAACATTACATTTTGGGGGTGAATTATCCCTTTTATTCAAAATGTATTTTTGTAAAAAATAGTTTGGGCCCCTCGTGAAGAGACCAGATTTTATTTATTTTTTGGTCTGGAGCTGAAAAGGTTTGGGAGCCCGGGTCTAATGGATTGAGAGTGTTGAGGTTGTGAGACAGGACGCAGTGTTGGAGATGAATTAGGCAGAAGGGAGTGTTGGCGTAAAGAGAGCAGGACTGAGAATTTGATGATACACGCTGTTTAATTAACCTCGCTCATGAACCTCCATTAAGAGAGCAGCTGTATGCTGTCAAAACCAAGGAAATACTCGGGAGTTCTGTCACATTATGTGTGCTCTGCTCACTGTGTTTGGCATAATGCATGCCTCTGCCCACATGCTCGCATGCTTGAGTGTCTGTGTGTACACAGAGTGTGTTCCTCACGTTGATCACCCTTGTATAATGATTAAGTTGTTATTAGTTAGTGTGGTTGCTGTAGGCAACCAGACTATTGTTCTTGCTCATTTTTATTTCACTTAGACTGGAGTAACCTTTTTTCTGTAACGCCAAAAGTCCATTGAGTTCAGTGGATGTTTAAACATTTCTGTAACCCCAAACCCCCTTTTCTGATTGGACAATATAATATCCAGTCAAAACAGGACTGGTCAAGCTTCACGTGACATCACAATATGTAATATAAATGGAAAGAAGGAATTCATCAGCGGATTCCTCGCGAGTCTCACGTCAGTGCAACCACACTTCCAATTTCCAAGAATTGCACCTTTCTAGTTGTGGCAGCCTAGCGCATGCAGCAGATACAAACACATCCCCCCTCCCCCTCCACTCTATGACCGGCATCAAACAGGTTGTTGTCTTTGCTTTGCTTTCATTGATAAGATAGATCAGATCACTAACGAACACTTGACACTTTTAGGCCCAAACAATTACCTCAGTTCACAACCCCTTTGAAGTTCAAAGGGAGCAATTAAAGGTGTATATTCAGTGATTGTATTTAATTCAAATAAAAATATAATTGGTACATTTTCCATTCATTCTCCTCACTAGAATGTGTGCTGACCATATAAGGACTTTCACCATGGCCCGTGTTGCGAGCATAGCTAGATTCCGTTTTCAGGGGTGGCCAGCCAGTCCTAGACCAATCAGGGTAGAGTATGGCCGTAGTTATGTTATGATGTTTAGTTATGATGGTCAAAATAAAAGTTTTGAGAACCACAGTCGCTCTGAATTAAGAACGTCTGCTAAATGCCTAGATTGTAAACTACTGAACTCATAAAATGCCACAGTCTCGTAGTAAATCAGTATCATACATATCCTGAAGCTGGAGACGTAGGCTAACCGATATTCAGTGATTGGGTCTAATGATCAAAACGAGAACATTATAATGGTGTAGAAAATCTATAAAAAACTAAACATTTCCACGCTGTGACAAGATGACCCCCGGCCACTTTCATTATCACTGAATTGTCCACGATTGGACACGACATTGCAAGCGGCGCGAAGGCCAGCGGACTGGCCGCGAAGAGCGGGCCAGGGCCGCGCGGCCGGCGGAGCGCCCCGCGAGTTACGAAGCCGTGGTGAATGCAATCGTTATATTTATGCCCAGGCCGTAAGGCCTGGGCAAGCCCACGATAAACGCCCTGTCCAAGTGACTACAATGGAGCTAATGGCTAAGCTAGGCTAGGCTAGGCTAGGCTAGTAAATAAAGAAAGAGAGTCGCAAACGAGTGACGTCAGCGCCTTCACTATTGAATGGCTGCGTCGCCATCTGGTGGTGATTAGTGTGTGGTGAACTACAAAACGAGCGCTCTTACCACAGTCTCCCTGAGTTACCCAGTTACCCTGTAACATATATATATATATATATATATGTGTGTGTGTGTGTGTGTGTGTGTGTGTGTGTGTGTGTGTGTTATATTATCATCAATTATTTGGGGGCTCACAGGTTGGGGCTGTTCTAAAATCTTACAGTCTACTGTGGTGATATAGGCCTGAAGGGACAGTTAACAAGGTCGACGCCCTCTTTCCTGTCCAGCCAATCATATAACCCCTAGACCTTTGAGCCCTGACCTGTAACCTCTACCTTAACAAGAAATATTGACTTTTTTCAAAGGGAAAGAAAAGGAAAAAAAAAAATACAACTAAAATAAAAGCTCTGCACCGTGCAGCCATGAAAACCTGCCTTTATACTGTTTAATTTTCAAGGACAACTTCCTAGGTAATTCTTTCTTTGTGTGACAGAGAGAGAGCGAGAGAGCGAGAGAGAGAGAGAGAGAGAGAGAGAGAGAGAGAGAGAGAGAGAGAGAGAGAGAGAACGTGTGTATATGTGTTGCCATGTGTTTATTTCATTCTTGTGTGTTTTTATCCCACAGTCTCTCTCCAGTCTGAGTTTGCTGTGACAGCCAAGGCTTTTCAAGTGTGTCAGAATTGCAGTGATGCTGAAAGGCTGGGGGGAAAAAGGAAGAAGCCTACAAGGGGACAGATCTGTAAAGACAGCGTGTGTGTTTGTGTGTGTGTGTGTGTGTGTGTGTGTGTGTGTGTGTGTGTGTGTGTGTGTGTGTGTGTGTGCTCTGTGTAGACCACGGTTGGTTCTACAGACAGGGTTCTCCATATATGGGCATACAAGGGATTGTATGTATAATGACAGACGTCATAGACGTCATAGGACTTTCACATAACGAGTAACTATGTCTGGGGTCTCACAGCACACGGTAGGTTCTACAGACTCCAACTTTTGCACACGGATAGCTCAGACTTTGCCTATATTCCTAGCTGCTTCCCTTGCCGTTACTGTACTGTACTGTTAATGTACAGTTGTATGAAACAAAAACATTTTTAGAACCGCAAATCCAACCAATATGCACATATCTCCATATACATGGATCTCCATATAGCCTACTGTATAGGTAACAGGGATCTCCATATATGGGTAACTGGTCCGATAAATATTAATAATGTCGCCTTTTGCCCTTAGGCGTCTTACTGGTAATATTATGTGCTGTGTGGCATGCCTCCACCCTCAACCATGGATCACACAACACTGCCATGTGTCCGTCACGAGCATCATGGCGGAACTTCAACCTGTTTTTTCACTTTCTCACGACTATAGATGACTATAGAGATGACTAGAGATGACTATAGATAGTTGGCTATGAAAGTATGCATGTAACTTGTATGTTTATTTTCTCATTGTCTCATTTTAACTTAACCATATGGACACAAAACAAATTGTCAAGTCATTGTCCCATTGGCATACAATTGCACATTAATGTTTATTGTATCGTGAATGCCCTATGTTAGATTAGGTGTAAATCTTGCTGCATTCTTCAATCTTGAGGCACAATAGAAATTGCCAACTATAGCAGAGAGGGACAGATGAATAATGAGGGTGAATGAGACAGAGACAAATTGGTCACAGAGGAATATAAAGACCAAGAGACCATGGCCCTTTACCTTACTCTAGGGACAGGAGAGCCACAGGATAGGCCATCTCAGGTGGAGTGTGTGAAATCCGTGATAAGAAATTCTTATTTCCTATCACTTACACACCCCATGAAGCGCTGAATTCATGGAGATATTTTTGTTTTGACACATTCCTAAGCCAATAATTTGATGACAACATTGACCAGGTCATTGTTCAACAGGAGACTCCACCGGTCATCAAATATTATTGGCTTAGGAATGCGACAAAAAAAAAAGAAAAAGAACTACTCCTTTGAAGGAAACAGGAGGGTAGTTCACAAAATGGTATGTCTGTGGTCATTAAGTTTTCTTCTTGCTAAGTTTGTGAAGAGAGATACAAAAGTGAGAAGAGCAAATTAACTGTGGTTGTCTCCAGAAATTAAATCATATTCTGCCGATGCGATGGCATTTCTTTTGTCGATGAGGTAAATGGGCTGAAGAGGCAGGTAAATGTCTCTAAAGTACTGTAGATAAGTGGCCTTACTGGCACTTCTTGGGTGTGCATTGCAATATTTGTTCGCCACTATTGTCACTTTCTGGCTAGCATCATTCATTCGGGAGAATACGTCTGAAATTTGATTACATGAGAGGGATAAAAGCTTCAGCAGAAAATGTTTCAAAAGAACAGCAAATATTTTAGCATTATTGTTTTCACGTCCTCTGTACTTCCTTTGAGAATGGATGACTCCGACATTTTCCCTTGTATCCTAATTGGTTTTTCTCTGGGGTGAATGAGCTGAGGAGATGGATAGACTGGCCTACACATTGTGAAATAATGTTATCTGTCATCTGTTCTCTCTCACAGGACAGGGACCTTTGCTCAGGTCTTAGTTTGTGAAGCTGTTATTAATGCTTGTCAGATTATGTTCTTAATAGGAAGGTGCATCAAAGGGGAAGGGGTATAGACATTCATTCAACATTCATTACATTCCTATTTACGAATACCAACAATTTGTTATCAAAATGGACATAAAGGTATGCTGAGTATTTCAGCTTAAAGATCATAATGAAATCAACACATTGTATTCACAGCCTTGGCCATATCATACATAATTGCTGTACATATTACCGTACAATCGTACATCAATCCATTTTGTTAATGTATCTTTCATTTTTGTATTTGTTTCATTTTGTTTATTTTAAGTCCAAAGTCTAATTAGTGAGACTGTGAGTGTGCGCACCCACGTGCTGTTACAGAGGCTGGCCAGGAGACCTCTGCTGTGACATTCCAGCTTGCAACACATTGTTCCCACACACTTTACCGCTTAAACTTAGAAATGTACATTTTAATTCGAAAGAAAATAAAGTTGTCTTGTCTGTACTGGTGTTTGCACCACAACAGGGATAAACATGCGCAATTACTCATTAGGCCTACTGTGTTCTAGAAATGTCTTTGTTTTTGAGTCATGTTTCACTAAACATGACATCATATTATCAGAAACGTGTTAAAAAGAAACAAAGAAAAACATTTCAGAACTCAAATGCCTTGGTTAGATTATAATTATCATAATTTCATATTGTTTTATAATTGCACAATGACCCACTGACACACCAAAGCACAAGAACACTTGTGTTGCCAAGAATGCTCTTTTTCTCTTGGGAGTCAGAAGACTATATAAGATATTAAAGATGGGGTGCCATGATTTTGTCCCCCTCTAAAACATGATTATCAGGTATTATGATTATACTAGGAGGAAGATTTTTTCCAAAAAAGTGTGCAGAAAGAGTTAACATTTGTTTTTTATGTGGCCATACCCACCAGTTCATTAGTATGCCTGGTTGTCATGGTGGGTGGTGACCCAGCTGAAGTTAGCCACACCCACGTGTGTTGCGTGCATGGTAATTAGGGGAGGGGTTGATTCAATGATGTAATTCACCGTTTGTCAGCCTTCTGATTGGTCCATGAGACTCCCTGACTGGCCAACCAGAAAAATACATTCACTTTTTGCAAGCGGGGGTGGAGTTCTGCAGTCGGAGAAAGTGGGAGCCGTCTTTCACCGGCTGTCCGCACTGTGGAGCACGGCCAGGCCGCTCGCGACCATAGCGTTTGCGATCATTGTAATGAATAAGCTTCAACAGACTAGTTCACATGGACCTTATCAATGGTCTAACTTGTTACGTTTGGGTACATATATTTTAAATGGGCAGAATTACGAAAAGCCAGCCTATTATGTGAGGAGATGTTGGAGGAGAACAGATTATAGTTCTCCTCTTCCTACCCAAGATGCAATGCGCGATTTCTATTCTCTCTCTGATCCAGAGGATTAAACTAATTAAAACATATATTTTCGGGGGAAAATTACTGTTTTGCTATGTAATTACTGTACCTTTTTCTTCCCTTTTTATTAATATCACGTAGATGTGTTTTTTTTGGTACTTTATATAGCTGTAATGAGGCTATGAAGGAAAAAAAAATCCCATCCACTTCCACTATAAAAGAATCTGCAATAGTGATTCTGTCCCACTGGGATTAAACAAATTAAAACATATATTTTCGGGGAAACCCCCTGTTTTGCAATGTAACTACTGTACCTTTGTCTTCCCTTTTTATTAATATCACCTAGATGTTTTTCCTTTGGTACTTTACATAGCTGTAATGAGGGTATGAAAAAATAAAAAATCCCATTCACTGCCACTATAAAAACAATCTGCCCAGGGTTAATGTCCCAGCCTAGTAACAGGGCAGAATGGGGCGGGATTTGCAAACTAGTGAATTGTATCTGTGTTTTTGGACCGGCACTTTTGACCCACAAGGTGGCAGCCTCCAGGTAGAAACCCAAATAGAAAGGGAATACATAATTGCTCATAACAACCACACCAGGGGGTCTAATGAAGTACTGTCAACCTCCTAGACACATGAAAAACTGAAAAAGTACAAAACTATGGCACCACCTCTTTAATTATGCTTATATTAATAGGGGTGTAACGATATAGTAACTGTATCAAAATATCTTTAAAAAAAAAATCGAAGTAGATCGAAATGAAAACAGCTAAAATCTAAACGTATCGTTTTATTTTGTATCGTATTGAATCGGTAGTGCAAAGAATCAATTGTATCGATACTACCTACTTGTGCATTGTATTTAGCATTTTTAAGAAGAAAATTTTAAAAGGAGGGGTTTAATTACTTTTCCTTTCCATATAGCTACACTGGTCTATCGATAAATGTGTGTAATCTCTGGGTTCATGTCAAGGTGCAGTTTTGTCAATATACAATGTCCATGTTTCAGTTAGGCAGATAATCACTGTGTTTACTTATTTATATCCATAATAATCCACACCTTTCACACAGATTTAATTTCTTTGCTAAATAGTTACTATATCGATTTTAAATAATTAAATCGAATCGTATCGTATCGCCATGAATGAACCAATATCGTTCATGTATCGTATCGTCAACCATGTATCGTGATATGTATCGAATCGCTATTAAAATGTATCGTTACATCCCTATATATTAACCAACGTGAACACAAAGAAAAGAGAGTAGTTTGAGAATTGCAGTAGCACATATAAATGCTCTAGTACACAACTGAGAGATCCACCGTGTGCACATCTGTTAGGCTGTGCAAAACATGCCCTTGAAGTGACAGGCAGAGAGAGCCAAAGTGATAAACCTCCTGCTGTGACTGAGAGTCATACTGTAAACATGGGACAACCGTGGCATCACGTGGTACCAGGGACGTGCTGGGCCCCTGATTCAGCCCGGGAAAAAGAGTTGGAGAGGCCCTCATTGCGCGCTATATCTCTCTCTATAGCGCTGCTGCTACTCAAAGATTTGTGACAAAGTGACAAGCCAGTTGGCCAATTACATGAGTTATATTTCGTCGTTGTCGGGTGTAAACCTTGTATGTCTGTATGTTTGTATTTATCATTTTAAAAATCAAACCTTGGTTCGAAGTGGAGCCGTGAAATTGAGCACTTCCAGATCTATGTTTTTGATTCTATGTGTTCCCCCCTGTGTGTGTGTGTGTGCGTGTGTGTGCCTGGCCTGAAAACAGCGCCCCTCCCTTAACATGTGTGGTCATAAAAGGTACTGTTCGAACTCAACGGGACAGTTCTCACTGGTGAGACAGGACACACATTGCCACTCAGAGGGAGCTCATGTGCTCTGCACACGGCTCCAAAAATGATTTAAACTAGTGAAAACAGCCGATCTACAAGCACACAACGCCTCGCGGTGCGAGGCGTTGTGTGCTTGTAGATCTGCTGTTTTCACTACTTTTGTGCGACGGCCTTGTATGATGAAGCAGGGCTTTGCTTTGCGAAAGAAATTACAAATTTGAAACTTGGAGATACAAGGTTTCTGCCCGACAGTGACGATTTACTTTGTTGGCCGCCCAGCCCCCAAAATGGAACAAAGGCTGACATTTTATTTAATTTTTTTTCCTAACGCCCAGCCTGGACTGGCCGGGAATGAACCGGCCGTTCGGGAGTTGTCCCGCTTTCCCCAATGGCCAGCACGTCCCTGCGTGGTACACTATTATTATCCACATTATTTGATGTCTGCATTCTCCTTTTTTTCCTGACGTTTCTCCTCAGCTGCACCTTGATTTCATTCTGACAAAATGTTCACATCATCTGCTTCCTCTGAGGGTGAGCAAGCATGGCATTTTCAAGATGCACAAGGTATTTTTGGCAAATTTTGGCAAAAAAGCAGCCCAAGTAGACTTTGGGGCGGCAGTGGCTCAGGTGGTAGAGCAGCGCCGATTGGGAACTGGTTCCCACTTCCCAGTTGGATCCAGGGCTCCCCCAGAGTTAGTGCTTCACTGCCAAAGTGTCCTTGAGCAAGACACCGAACCCCTAATTGCTCCCGATGAGCAGGGTTGTGTTTGCATGGTTTCCTCTGCTGTACTGTACTCTGTGTGCATGGGAGAATGAAATGCACATTGTAAAGATCCTTGGATAAAGGCGCAATAAAAATGCACCATTTACCATTTTAGTTGCAACTCGTTTTGACTAAGAATAGAAGGTTAATGTTTCCACATAATTCCATGAGAAAGAGGATATCTTCAATTGAGTTGCCTTGATGTTTATATCTGTCAAATCTACCATAACACACTTAGCCTAACCTTACATGCTTCACTTTCAAATTTGTTCTACAGTACATAATTATGTATGTACATTGTAGAGTAGACTATTATAGTCTATACTGTATATTATAGTGGCCCCTCCCTGTTATATTTGTATGAAATTCAGAGTGTAGAGGCACACATGCTATGGCATGTGTGCCGTATGGATAATGTCCAATTCTTAGGGGTTTAGATTATTCATTATCATCTCCTCCATCTATATTTGAAAGGACTGATTTTGCTCAAGTGAAATTTGTCTTGTAATTCTACCATGGGTGGAAAAATGAGGTCCAAGGACCCTAGAAGAGGTTTCAAATGGACCCTACAGGACTGTAACTCTGAGTGTATAAATGAAAAGAAAAATTGATCCTTACAGGTCCATTAGGCTCAATTTGTACAGTCTCAGAGTTAATGGGGGTCCTCGAAATAAAAACCACTGAGATCCACTGGTCTATACTTTGACACCGACAGTGAGACAAGAGAAGAAATCTAGCCTATTGTGCAGCTTGACAGTTCCAACATTTTTCTAGCATTTTCTTTCCTGCATATTGAAAAGGAGTCATCTGATGATAAATTAAATAACCTGGGGTATTTGTAGCCTATAAATTGTTAATGTGTCCACTTTTCTGAAACAATATGAAGCTCCGCATCTGGTTCCCGTCCAGTGCCCACCAGGGGTACAAATGGACCCTTAAGTGTCTGTAACTCTGAGAGGATACAAATTGAACCGCTTGTAATACTGTAAAAACGGAACCAAACAGTGAACCATGAAGGTCTATTCCATGTGTACACTCTCAAGAGTTACAGATCAGTAACCAAATGGACCCATTTGGTTCCATTTGTACACTCTCAGAGTAACAGTGATGATCATTTAGGGTTCGCTCTTTACATGTATGTGTTTGTCTACTCATTTTGTATGTCTGTGACGAATATAATTTGGACAAAAATGTCCACAAGCCAACATGGTGATGACGGCCGACAGAGCGCTCTAACAGCAACAGTAAACAGATGTATAAAGCAGGATTGTTGTTGCAGATACTGCAGTCACAAATTATTAAGTACAATAAATCAAATGGACACACAAATCACAATATCAGCATACTATCGATATAATGCAGAGACCAAGTCAACTGTGTAATGTACTGTATAGATGGAAGTCAAAGGCGCTTCTGGCAGAATTGTTTCACTTAACACATTTTATTTCTCATTGAAGGATCGAAAAATGGCCTGCATGTGCCTGTGTATTCCTGAGGGCGAATCTGGCAGGTTCTTCACAGGGGGAGCCATTACAAGAACAATCAGCACAAAACCAGAAGATGTTGTTGAAACATTCCATTGTGAATCTCACAGGCAAAAACTGGCAACAGACCATTTAACAGTGAGACAAATTTGAAGATGATTAGGTTTTACTGTAAACATCCTTAGAAAATGTAATGTCCTTGAGCCATACAATATGACCAAATCATAGTAGAACATAAATCAGGACGCATGTTTTGTTTAGGGGTGCTGACCTAAAGGAAAAATAATTCTATCTTTGCTGATATTTCTGCATGAGGCATAATCCAGCTTCCCTGCCTGATAGGCTATTTTATTCAGACTGAAGAGATGTTTTGAGTTAAATAATAGCATTCTAAGAACAGCCAGCGCCCCTATCAAAATACCAGATTGATGTTAATTAATAATATCACAGTAGCCACAATTGTTGAAATGATTCAGATTACTTAAATGCATAGACAAAAACTATTGAAAACGTTTTTGATTGCTTGTTTTTAATAGGTCTTGAAATGCATGTCTGTTACGCCCTCTGTGCGTCTGCTTTGGATGTCATTAACCACTTCCATCCTGACATGCCTATTTTGAGCACGTCAAAATTGGCAAAAAACTAAAAAGCAAAAAAAAAAAAAAAAGAACTAAACAACCTCACGATGTACCACAGATCGTCTGTTTTTGAAAATCTTTTAATAGGGCCGTATTGATTTTACAAAAGGAACACATTACCAACGGTGTTACCAGGTAATGTGCACAATGGAATTCTCAACAACCTCTAAATCAGGGGTCTTCAAAGTTTTCAGGCCAAGGACCCCTTAGTTGAGAGAGAGATGAAGCAGGGACGCCCACAACCTTTTCATAGATTCCATATAGTTTCATTGTTTGACAGCACAATCATCAGTGTATTTTGGATTCATGTCAATTTGTGTTTTCAGATATTTAACCACTTGAACCGTCAACACTTAATAAACTTGACCTTTCATTCTGTACTTAGTGTGCTCTTTTTCCCCTCTACACCAAAGTTCTTTGTTGAAAATAGCTGATCTACAAGCTCACAGCGTGAGGTGTTGTGAGCGTGTAGATCTGCTATTTGTGGCTAAAGTTCTCAGAATATGGACGCTAGGGTTCAAGTGGTTAATATAAAAATGGAGAAAAAAAGTTTCTATCGCTTAAAAGATTTGGAGGACCCCCTGTAGTAACTCTGAGGACCCCCTAGGGGTCCCAGACCCCTGTTGAAGACCCATGCTCTAAGTTGTAACTTGTATGAAAAACCTCAGCAATATACTGTACTGTATGCGGTAAGTTGTACTTTATCTTGCGGTCTTCTTCAGATTTTTCTCATAACTTTCAGTATAAGATGTCAAACATTTACAGTCCTGCCAAGCATTATATTTCTTCTATTTAGGTTCTGTTATATCATAAATGTCCCTCTTTACCATTATAATTCTCCTCCTCACCTCGGGCTGATGAGTTTTGTGCTTATTATCACCAAACACTCTGTGCAAAGTACAACAATACAGTAGTTTCATCAAAATAAGCAAAACAAAATCAGTAAGCATTCATCAAAAAAAAAAAAAAAAAAAAGAGTAATTCACAATGATAAATCACAGTTGAACTTGAGAAACAGACAGCATTATCTTTTGGCTTGCATAGCAAAGCAAAAGCAGAGATAAACAATACAATTAGAAAAAAGAAAATATTTACAATTTATGCAAGTCCTTTCACTTTCATGAGTCAATAGATTTATAGGTGATTTTTCTTCACGGTCATTGTGTGATTTTGCTGTACACCATGTGACAGGGAATAGAAGTAGACATGTAACATACTGTACAGTTTATTCTTTTGAAGAGAGGGTTATGCAACATAACACTGTAGAAAGAACATGGTGAGAATGGTGTCTGTATCTGTACATCACATTTACACCTCTGTGCTGGACCGCTCCAGACGTCGTCCCGCGTCGCTCACAGAGAAGGAGGAGAATCTCATTGCGCTTGTAGTCCAGGTCGTCCCGGACAGAAGGCTATCGAAGGGAATGGTCAATCACAAAGACTCTAAAGGGCCGAGACGAAAGAAACAACAAACACAAAAACAAGTTCACATCGTATGTTCTCCACTGGCAGCACAATCGATCATTCATCATTACAGTATCTTAGTATCTTCGTAAACCGGGAAATTAAATTACATCGTAAAAGGAGCATTCATTTAACAGTAAAAGTGTAAATAATATGCTTTTACTTTTACTTAAAGGATTTAACTTTGTAGGTTCTATTTTATTTTTTATTTATTTAACATTTTAAAATCCTACTGGCTGCATGCATTATTACTGTGCTTATACAACGCAATTATTGTAGTGTCCTGGTGTTTGCTGTTGGACAAAAGGACTTCACAGCATGCCTCGGGCGCATGCCATGACATTTATTATTTATTGTTGTGTTATTAGGTTGGGAAATGGATTATGGCTTTAATATGATTAATGTCATTGTGTTGTGTTGTGTTTTGTTTAGCCTTTGTGTTGTATGTGTAGATTGTGTACTGGTTATGGGCAGTAGGGGGAGTTGTCATAAAGTCATCATGGCACTTTCGTTGAATCTTCAACCCATGGGTGCTGTTTGCGGTTTTGTAATGAAATACATTATTCAGTTCTTCTGTTTACCTTGCACACTAACCAATTTCAACCTGGGTATGTCATTATCAAAACATTTCAAAACTGGTGAAAATAGCAGATTGCAGATCTGCTCGAAGTATATAAAACAGGGATTAACTTGTTCTCTGCCAAAAACAACATTCTTGTGGTTTCGGATTTTGGTTTACGCTAGAGGGCACTCTTCCGCAACCTGTGAATGATCCCAGGACTACAAATCCCAGAATACAACCGGAAATTAGGTCATGAAAAAAGAAGAAAAAAAGTATGTTCACTGTAACATTATAGCAGAGACAAAAGTCCGTTTAGCTCGGTCCCTAACTTTAGAATGGATGATCACGGTTACAATGTTATTTTTCCGGTGGAAAAAAGAGAGACGAGTCTTTCCAATGTCACCTCCAAATTGTTTACATCCGCGTAGGAAAAAATAACCTGTGGATCTTCAAAGGTTAGTAAAAACTCTCTAAATCGCTGGTAAGGGGAGACGAGACGATGTTTTAACTCTTGCAGTTAAGGGGTTGGTTAGATGGCATTACAGGGGGGCAAGCGGGAACACTTACATTTATCTCTCTTCTCCGTGCTGTTTGTGGATGGATGCCCACTGAGGTCCGTTCCAGGCCTCTGGCGGGCATCTCTGCTCAAGGTGGCGCGGTTGCTGGACGGCGTGCCACTCCAGGAAGCCATGTGCTGGCGCTCCAGTGTCGACACGGTGACCATGCACTCTTCCGAAGGGTCAGAGTTGGCGGCTGCCCACGAGCTGTGCATGCGGGCACCCACGCTGTGCAGGGAGTCCAGGGGTGACATGTGAGCTGCACAATGGATCAAAGAGAAGAGGGGGTGCTGTTTGGTACAGGGAAGTTTGGAGTCCCAAAACCCCACAACGAGTTAGCATTTGCACTTTCGTCTTAAGTTAAAGTCTATAGGTTTTTTGAATGAAATAAGGCAGTGGTTCTCAAAGTGGATTCCAGGGACTCTGTGGGTTCCTTTAGGGGGATCTAAATTGACCCATACTAGTCTGTAACTCGTACAAATGGAACCAAACGTACCCTGACAGGTTCCATTTGTACACAAGGGGAGACCTTGGAATGTGAAAGTTTGAGAAGCACTGAAATAAGGTCTGTGGTTAACACAGGCTGAAGGGCTTTTCACGTTTAGTTCTACAAATGAAGCATAGCGTAGTTCATGCAGGGCACAAGAGTCATAGACACCCCAGCTGTAATTGGCTGTCAGCCTGAGCCACTGCGGAAGACATCACAGCTGGTCATTACTGCTAGTCATTACTAAAGCAGCTTTAGCTTTTCTACACTCCAATCAGATCTCTTAACAGGGCGGCTCTTTTAAATATGGCTTCTTCATTCATTAGATGTCTGCTTTTCTCGCTGCTTGCTACACTTCTGTCGGCCGCGGCCGGGCAAGGTGGCCTACCTACCAAGAGCAGCACCACCAGGTTCTTGGAAGGTTTTCACCCGGCTGCCGTCAGACTGCTGAACAAGGCAGTCTGATTTGTTCAGCTGTCAGGCTGCTCTCAGACCTTTGCTCTGCCTTGGACCTTTACTGTGGACCGACAAGTGACTTGTTTTTTTTTAGCTCTTCCTTGGCCTTCTGTGGATTATACAGACAAGTGACTTGACTTTTTTTCTTTGCTCTTCCTCATGGACACACTTTCTGTACCTTATGTGGATCATGCGGTCGACACGCACTGACATGTTGCACCTTAATGTACAACGCATTGACTTTTGTCTTTTCTTTGTGTGTGTGTTTTTTTTTAGAACCTTAAAGGCATCCCTGGCTAATACGACAAATATGCCTTAATACATTATAATTGTCCTCTATAACTACAATGTAAAATTAAAAACACCTCAATTCTTTTATTTCTTTTAGAAATAGCTAATCTTTCATTCAATAGGAGAAATGCCAGTCGCAAGTTGATGATGTCATAAATGTAACTGTGTGATCTATCCCTATGGAATTTATGGCATACATGTGCAAATAAAAACAAACATAATGCTTCCTATGGTTAATATGAGCAATCAATTTCAAATGTATTAGTGTTTTTTTTGCACAAGCATGCCATAAATAGACCACACATGATATTTATGACATCATCAACTTGCGACAAGCATTTCCCCTATTGACTGAAAGATTAGCTATTTCTAGAAGAAATACAATATTTAAGGTGTTTTAAATTTTACATTGTAGTTATAGAGGACAATTTATAATATATTAAGGCATATTTGTCGTATTTGCCAGGGATCCTTTTAACCATGAGTATGTCATGGACACACAGTATACATCTGCTGCTATGCTCACGCACATTTATATATCTCAGGTACCATGTGTAAATATGTCGATAATTAGTTTTTAGTTTTATGGAAATAACAATATGATGGGAATTATGCACAAAAACGAATTTACTTCTGTAAACCTGTGGATGTGACAATAAAGCCGATTCTGCTGCTGCTTCAGCTGCCTCCTCGACCCCAGCCTCCACCTTTTGTTCAGAGTCTGGCATAGGCTCAAATACTATTGTGATTTTATGTCTGCTGAGTGCTGACTCGAGTCAATCTGTCAATGTTAGGCCCGCTCTTGTAGAATTTAGGGAACATCCCAAGAGCAGAGCCATTAACGCCAAGTTTTACTGTATTCCATTTGTTGCAATGAACGGTTAAATCTACTTTGACGTGAGTGTTCCTGACTGTACATAAAATTCACACCTCACGTGTGAATTATGAAAGCTTTTATGTGTTTATGTGAAAAAGGGGTCGCTAACAAGGGGCTAAATGAAACTACATTTAATAGTTTGTGTGGGACATCATAATCACGCCGTGCAGACGAGCATTCGCAGTGACATTATTTTCTACTTACATTTAAGCTTCAAAAATCATAACATTTGAGTTGATTTGTGAAAATTACCTTGCAGATTCTTCATTCAGAGCTTGTTTTCCACAATAATCACAAATCAAATGCATTTACTTTAGTCCAGAGAACTAGGAAGGTGCCAACTTAAATACTGTACATGATCCTGGATCTCTCTAAGGTAACACTGGAGGGCACATTGGAGTGCATGAAATGTTTTTAAAAGACTGTGAGGATTATCAACTCTATGTACAGTACTACAGTATAGTACCATGCTCGGTACAACCTTGTCTTACCCTCTTTATTTGTGTCTCTCCGTCTAGGCAAAGTTCCAACGGCGTCTGTCAGTGGTTTGAAGCCACAGTGTGGAGACCTCTTGTGACCCAAGCTCTGTGTGCCCAGTACACCGCTGTCAGCTGAACCAGAGCTGCCACCACAACCCTGCTGCTGGGCATAGCTTTTACCTACAGTATGAGAGAGAAAGAGACAGACAGACAGAAAGACAGAAAGACAGACTGTCAGATCTGAAATGTTAACGTCAGGCACATGTACACAGACATCAAAGGGGGCTTGAGCCCCTGCACCTTTATATGTCTGTAAAAATTGCCCTCTCTAGACCATGAATGCAGTTTTTACGATGGTGATTGGTGAGAGAAATGCAAATGACCCCTTTCCATGCCATACCCGAAGGCAGCATTCAAGAGAATTGCCTTGTTCAAACTTTCCTGAACTTGAATGCAGCATCTTATGTTGAAGGAATTGCCCTCACTGTCCAGAAATCCACACCACATCTCCAGTATTGCCTTTTTTATGCTTAGTTTAGTGTGTTATGATTATGAAGTACCGAAAATAGCCGACCTCCAAGCTCACAACGCGTCGCAATATTTTCACCACAAGGCCCTTTTAGAAATTTCAGCCCCTGCCTCTCTAGCATTCTCTGCACGTCCCTGGTTAACGTGCAGCAGTCCCCAAGCTAGTTTCAAACGTGTTCAATGTGGTTCTTCAAATTGGACATCTGCTAGAATGAGGCAACTATACCACCTACACTTCAGTATATAAAAAGGTTGGCAAAATACCATCTGGACAATTACTGTGTAAGCACAGAACTCTAGGTATGGTATTTTATATTTATTTTAGAATCTCGCCTAGCTAGACGATCTCCTACGGATACGCATGGTGACATCCAGTTCAATTCAAAGGAGCTTTATTGGCATGAGAAAACATTTTCATTGCCAAAGCAAGTGTCAAAATATAATAAAAACTAAAAATGTGTACAGAGCATTCTATTCAATGAATAGAAAAGAAGAGGGGCAAACATTCCAATTAAAAGAATGATCTATAGGAGTTAGGTGTGGGGCCCAGTTGCATACCCAACTTTAAATAAATTGGATAAAACCCCAATAGGACCTAAAGGCATACATTCAAGAGAAATTCAATTGAAGTTAAAAAAAATATGTGTGTGTGTGTGTGTGTGTGTGTGTGTGTGTGTGTGTGTGTGTGTGTGTGTGTGTGTGTGTGTGTGTGTGTGTGTGTGTGTTCACAGCGACACTCAGTCCAAACAATGCCTGCGGGGCCAAACTGGGTCTGTTCCCACGTCTTATACAGATTCAAAGAGAGCTTAGAAGTTCTGGCTGCATCTAAATCAAGCACCCCAGAACTCATTGAAACATCAAACCCTTCGCTATAAAAATACCACTTCCCAGAATCCCATCCCCTGAGGTTTGTCAGTATATTACCACCATAATCCAACACCAAAGCACCCATAACTGCCCACTGAGGGCCAGATCTAAACATATCGTCGTTGTCGGGTGAAAACCTTGTATGTCCAAAACCGTTCGTTTTGCATTTATCATTTTAAAAATGATTTAAACTAGTGAAAACAGCCGATCTACAAGCACACAACACCTCGCACCGCGAGGCGTTGTGTGCTTGTAGATCTGCTGTTTTACTACTACTACTTTTGTGCGACAGCCTGTATGATGAAGCAGGGCTTTACTTACTGTGAAAGAACGTACAAATTTGAAACTTGGATATACGAGGTTTCCGCCCGACAACGACGATATGGACCTCCAGCTGAAAACTACACACATAATTGGAAGTGATACTGAAGTGATAAAACAGAATGAGCAGCGTTCCACAGACCAAAGAAAGAAAAAAACCCACCTTGACCTAACCATAACCTTGAAATTGGTGAAACTGGTGGGAAAAAAAGGTATTAAAAAATAAACGAAATACAAAACAAAAATAATTTAGCTGATCTAAAAGCAACGTGCCAAATTAGTAATTTTTAGTATTACAGTTAATTGTCAACTAAAAATGTTACTCTTAAATCTTAATTCAGCTCAAATGCCTTAGGAGAACAGCAACGCTCACAAAAAAGCTCAGCAAAGCAAAGATCTTATGGTTTTTAAGTCTAAATCAGAATGTCATATCTGCCACCGTTGGTGACATTGATAAACATGTTGGTTGTGCTCCACAATGTAGGCGTTGGCGTTCCAAGGTCGACCATTCCCTGAGTGTGTGTATGGAGATTTGAAGAGGCAGTGTAGGGTATAATATGCGTGTGTCTGTGGACACATAAAGGGCAGTGGCGTTCGGCAGGTTGTGGGTCTGCTTACTGACTCTCAATGAGCCACATCCAACAACCTTCTGCTCTGCTCTGCTTGGGTCATCTAATCTTTGGTTTGTTTTTTGGACATACTGTATTAAAAGCCAGACATACCTGAGCCCTCCAGGTTGTCCGTGCTGTGAGCAGGGCTGTACTCAAAGCCGCACAGCTTCTTTGACACAACTGCGTATTTGTCCTCCTCCTCCTCCTCGTCTTCCTCGGACAGAAGCGTGGCCCCCAGCTCAGAACCAAGCGTGCTGGACATGAAGTCTATGGGAGGGATGCGGGTGGTGGTGGACAGCTTTGGGCTGCCCTTAATGTGCCTGATGAAATAAACAAAACAACATAGCGCTCACTATTAAAACAATAAGGGGTCTAGTAACGTGGCTTCTATGTGGACCACGGACGTCATGTGGCCATGACATCAGTCATATGGCTTATCTATAAAGTGAAGTATGAATTGGGCCCTTTTTATAACTTCCATTAATATAAAAAATCAAACCTCGGTTCGAAGTGGAGCGGTGAATTTGAGCAGCTGTACCCTATGTGAGTGAGTGAGTGAGTGTAAACTGTGCCTGTGAGTGAGTGGTGAGTGTGCCTGGCCTGCACAAAACAGCGCCCCTCCTTTAACTAGTGTGTTGTGTGTGGCCACTCAAGGTATTGCCCAGGCTACGGACAGGGCCAGCCAGCCACCCACCCACCCAGCCAGCCAGCCACATACCCACGGATATACCTGTTCATTGGGAGCGCTTTCACCGCTCCAAAAATAAAAGTTAAACTAGCACAGAAGGATTATTCAGGTGAGGGCCATGCAAGTCAGGAACGATGCAAGTCGGGAATACTGCATGCCGACATGTATGCAATATTCCTTCATGTAGTTGGTATACTCGTCTGACATGTTGGCGTCTTAGGCTTATCTCACATTTTCTGGAAAAAACGCACCGTGGCGTTCTCATACGGACTCGGTTCTGTGTGTGGCGTCGGCCCTCAGATGCACCACCTGCTTATAATCATGCTTAAAATCAAATAATCATGACCACAACTCTCATACTTCTCTGCTCCACTGCACACACTGTCCCTTATGTTGGTGCAAATATGATGCAACGCTCTGCCAATCTGTGAAGCCGACGGTTTGGTTGGTCAATCAGGGGGGCCGCTCTCCATTCCGACATGCTGCCATTCAGACATTGACTTCTAATTGTCTGAGTGGCAGCACTCCCATAGAGGTTAGGGTTAGTGTCGGAGTGAGGGGATGTATGAATGGCAGCATGTCAGAATGGGGGGATGCACCTGTGCCCACAACCCTCCCTGCGTCCTCCATCGACCCGCGGACAGATATATATACAGATGTTGGTGGTTTTGGGGTTCACAGAAACCTCACTCTGCACTGAACACCCCCGTGTCATGGGAATACACACCAAGTTTGAGGCCAGATGGTGCCCGAGTTATTCCCGGGACAGACAGATAGATAAAATGTGTGGAGGTACTTTGGCCTAGTTGGCCTACGGACAGCAGGCATAACAAATCTGGCATGGATCAGTCAGATTGTTTGCGAGATTCTTTGTGTGTGTGTACCATTGTGTAGAGCGTTCAGTACATTTGTGTCTGTGTCTCTGTGAGAGATTGAATTAATTCTTCGAAGCATCTATTTCTCTGATTACTTTCCCGTGCTGGTGTGTGTTACACTAACACAATGGGGTGGTAATTGGGCTGGTGAAAAGAGAAGAATTGCTGGACGGGCAGCGCTGTCAGCAACGTGGCTGTTATCTCCCCCACAGCTGTCCTCCATGATGGCTGACGTCCTGCAGTAGACGAGACGCGTGCTTAATTACCAGCTCTATTTTCTGTTGTCAGAGCGGCGTGCTAGGCTAAACCCAGTCATTACCCTGCAACACATGTCGCCATTGACATGACAAGTCTTCCGAAGGTGTAATCAATGGGCGGATGTTGTTTTTTTTTATCACTCCCAAGGAAACGTGGACCGCACTGTAGGTTATAGGGCTGACACACATTAATACCAGCAGTATGACCCACTCCAACATTGACCAGTGAAATGCACCCACCCAAGCAACTGAATCAAATGACAGCTTCTGATGATGGAATAATAACTAGTAGGTACTAGTATGTATATATGCAAAACATTATAATAAATAAAAACAATACCACTTGTGTGAGACATGAATGGTAAGGTACAGATGCACTTATCACTGGATCAAAATATTAATTTGACATATTCAAGATACTTTCCAAAATTCTGCCAAACCTATCCAGTAGAGTGAACAAGATGATAACAAACATATTCTGTAGTTTACATAAAATAAATCAATTCAGACACTGGCTTGATCTTGTATTCACATCACTCGGCCGCTAGTCGATGCTAGCAGTGCTAGTCAGGCACCATGCGAGTCAGGAACCATGCGAGTTGGGAATGCATGCCCCACCTGTTTATCAATACCTCTTGTAATGTCAGAGTACCCGTTGTACTTATTGTCAGGGTACTCGAACCAATCGACTAAATGTGGAGATGGGGATCCCTGATATCATTAACACGATGCTGTCATGTTGATGATATCAGCCCTGTATCAATCAGCCAACAACAGAACGCACACATTCGTTTGGGAGATTAGTACTGACTGGCCAACCCAAACCGTCAGCTTCACAGATTGGTGGAGCTACACAACACGTATTTCAGTATGAATTCCTGATTGGCTAATCCAACCCATCGGCTTAACTGCTTCCAGGCCGAGCTTCGCATAACATTTATGCAGATATATTTTATAGCCAATATAAATGGAATGGCTTGCATTGTTCCTGACATGCATTGCCCCAAGTTAATGTGATGTGGGAACGGGAGCTAGTGAGTAAAATGTGCTCCTGCAAATTCCCCACTCCCCCACTTAGTATAACTTGTAAATCTTCACCCACAGCTGAAGTGGGAATGAAAGCTTTGAGTAATGTACTGTAGTCTTTCTGTATTAAACGTAGCCACATAGGAACTTTAAAAACATTAAATCAGGCATCATATCATATGTGAGCACAGTGTTAATTGTTGGTATGAAAGCTTTGGAAAACATAAGATGATTCAGAAATAAAGAATTATACGAAGTGTGACATCAGAGTAAGCATGAAGACTAGTCGACAAATAACAAGGTAAATAGTCACATAACTGCAAAGAGAAAAATGTAGTACCTCAAAGAATCTAGAAACCAGGTAAACATCAGCCCTATAGCATCTAACGGCTCACAGTTATACATGATATTCTGTATTGCCTAGTCTTGCGTGCTGTAATACACCTCATGCGAGTGTAACAGTAGTAGCCTAATATTTTGCCCTGGCCAAGGGGGAATTCCCCTTTAGACTAGTGGGTAAGATCTAACAGGATGAGAGACGGGGCGCCCGCAGTCCTACCGGTCCAGGCCATACCATATAGGCTCAGTGTAGCCTGACAGCGTGTCGCTGGTTCGATTCCCGATCCCGACTACCTTTGCTGCGTGTCACCTCTCATCTCTCTCCCCATTTCCTGTCAGTCTACTGTCCAAACATTAAAGGCATAAAAGCCCCCAGAAGGAAAAAGAAAAGCAGGGAGACCAACTCCAACAACCACAGTTGCCTCAGTGATATTGTATTAAATTACTACTACTCCTATCATCATGAGTGTTTAAAATAACATTCACATACAAATGAATAGGGTTATGGATTTCTGCATTAACTATCCAGTATTAAGAACCTCACCATGACTGCTTGGCCACCTCATATTGGTAAGCTCTGGTCAGCTCATCCAGGTGGGCTTGCAGAATGGACTGCATCTCCTCATGGTGGGCGGAGCTGAGGGAGGAGGACGGCGGTTGGCTGAAGGTGGGAGCTGTTGGAGAGGAGGCCCTTCCCCTCAGCGGCGGCGTGGGACCTGGCTCTTCCTCCTCGTCTTCCTCATTGTCCATACCCTGGTGGAGGTACGTCTGCACAGGGGCCCAGCTGTTGCTGTTGTATCTGTGATGTGGACAGAAGAATGTCTGCAATATGAGCAGGGGTCATCTATATCAGGGGTTTCCAAACTTTTTTGTCTCAGGGCACCCCATAAATACTTTTTTAAATCCGAGGCACCCTTACATTATAATTTTCACTCCCAGCACCTTATATTTATAGCATATCATCGTTGTCGGGTGCAAACCTTGTATGTCCAAAACCGTTCGTTTTGTATTTATCACCTATAAAATTAACTAAACTAATGAAAACAGCAGATCTACAAGCACACAATGCCTCGCATTGCGAGGCGTTGAGATAATAGCCATTTTGGTTAGAACTGACTGAAAATAACTTTGTACTTCAAGTTTAAAATGATACTAAATATTTTTTCAAATAAATTCCAAATATTATCAAGTTATCTCGCGGCACCCCTGGACTGCTGTCGCGGCACCCCAGATCAGGTGTTTGAAACACCTGATCTATATGTCTGTACACGGACATGTGTTTGTGGCAAAGACTTGGCCTTGTCCGTGGACAATTTTAGATAGTTCTTATTTTGATCATAATACCCAGTTACTGAATGTCTCAGTCTCCAGGTTTTCTTCAGGATATCTACCAGTAAGACTCCCTAATCGGGAGATAAGCGACCGTAGGTCACTTATCTCCACAAATAGGGCAAAAATGTGTTTTGCCAAAATCTTCCTGATCCATGTTGATGACATGAGTTTAGACATACTGTGTAGTGATTTTCGTGATTTTAGGGCAAAATCTGTAGGAGCAGTGTCCAAAAATTTGTTTTTAAAAATCGGCCTGGAGGTGGCGCTATATGGGAGAGATTCATGTTGATGGGATGAGTGTAGACATACTGTGTACCGATTTGTGTGATTTTAGGGCAAAAACTTTAGGAGCAGTGTCCAAAAATGTGTTTTGCAAGAATCGGCCTCATGGTGGCGCTAGAAGAGGGCCATGTGAGAAATGAGGGGTGGGGTCTCCGCGCCGGCAAGGCGGACGAATAGGTACCGGCCCCGGCTGTCCCGGTCGCTCCTAGCCGGAGTTACAGCATTTTATGTGAGCTGCAGTGTAGGGGGTCCTCCACTGGGGGCGCCACCACTTTTGCATCCGTTCTGGAGCACCAGGAGTGGGTGGTCCCCGGGAATTCCCCGTGAGCAGCCCCGTTGGGGTGGTCATTTGGTCAGTTTAGCACATTTGGTCATTTTTTACATCTGGGGGTCCCCCAGGGACCTGGGGGTCCCTGGAGCTCCGGGGGTCCTTGGAGGTTGTAGTTTGGCAGGTAAGGAACGTGTGTGGAAAATTTGGCATGGATCGGGGCAACGGTTGCGGAGATATGAGCAGGGCAAGAGTGTGACGTGTGAGGTGTGACAGACAGACTGACAGACAGACGGACACTTTGTGGTGGTTTCTACAGTATGACACTGATTTACAACAACACTATGTATGCCACATTAGGAGTCCAACTAGTACCAGTGGTTCTCTCTCTACGTCGTCCTGAGACCAGCCCTCTATCGGCGGCTCGGTTCTCCATACATCTGGCCAGCTCCTTTGTGCATTCTGCACCAGCATCTTTCAGGACCACGTAAAGCCCTTTGCACACAGGCGCGTTTATCCGCACGGATAAAACGGACAATTTCATTTTTTTAAAAGAAAACAATGATTCTCTTATTAGCCGTGCGACGAGTGGCTGCGTTTTTTTCTCCATCGAATCCAGTTCGATGCGTGTGTCTTGTCGCAAAACTCATCACTCCTTTTATGACTCCTTTTGGGATCCGCAGCGCCGATTCCGCACAGCATTGCACACCAAATCCAATGTGTTTTATTAATGCAGCAAATGAAAAAAACGCAACTGTCCTGTGTGCAAAGGGCTTTACTCTGAGAGGGTACAAATGGAACCAAATAGATCTGTAAGGGTTTTTTTTTTTTACAAAGATGTCCACCACAAGCCCCTGCATATGAGCATCACTGAATCATGTATTTTTGTTTCCTGAAAAAAATAAGAAATGCCTCCTTTGTGAAGGAAATAACTTCAGTGTATGGTAAAAGATCTGTATGCCTGATTGTCGAAAATGGCTTGATTACATGAAATTCTTGTCTGTGTGGTGATCTGTGTTTCATTCCAGAGAGAGAAGCATGTATTGATTATTACTCTAGTCCTACCGAAGAAGACAAGTTGATAAGGTTGAAAAACTGTAGAGCACGCCTTTAGTTTAAACACTTAAACCCTGTAATTATTTGATTCCCCCAGGCTTCTTTCTATATTAGCCTCCACCTGTTTTTGGTCTGCAACACTATATCGTCGCCAAAAATAGGCGATCCACAAGTTCATTGTGAATTTGTGAGCTTGTAGATCTGCTTTTTTCGCAGAACGTTTGTCCCCCCCCCCCCCCCCCCCCCCCCCCCTCCCCTCCCCCCCAGAATAGGGATGCTAGGATTCAGGTGGTTAAGTTCCATCCGTCTTAGCTGTGTTTTATGTATGCCCCAGCAGTCACTAGTCCTGGCAAGAGGCACACAAGCGAGTAATAGCATGTGCAGAGGAGCGGGATGAGAAGAGCTCCCTAATCAGTGTGAGAACGAACTGCTCCCAGTAAAACCTCCTCATCAGTCGCTCTGCTGGAAGACAAACACACACACACACACACACACACACACGCACGCACGCACGCACGCACGCACGCACACACACACGCTCGCATCCACGCAAAGATGACTACCGATGCATGTGCATAAACATGCGGGAGGAAGACACAGTCCATGTCCAGCACATGACCTCATCAATAAATCAAATCAAATCTAATATAAACATACATGAAAATCATTTAAGGACGCAGTGAACCCAACCCCCCCCCTCCCCGCACACACATCCACGCACGCACGCACACACACACACACACGCGCACTCTCACTAACTTACTCACTCTAACATACAGAGCCATACTTGTTATTACCAATTAAAGGGAATTTCGATGCTTCAGTGGATGGACAAAAATTCCCTGGTCGGACGTGACAAGCACCATGTGTTCTCTGTTAGTGTTTTCCTATCCGTGTGGCATCCAGTGACCTCCCTGCACAGAGCGCTTCTGTAGAGGATTTATTAGTGTTTGCGTGTTTTCAGTGGTGTAAAGTAACTAAGAAGATTTACTATAATTACTTTAAGTACGGCACTTAAGTACACGTTTGAGTTTGTACTTTACTTGAGTAATTCCAATTTCCAATACTCTTACTTCTAATCCATTGCATCTCGGATCCAAATATTGTACTTTTACCCACTACACTACAATTATTTGAAAACTTTAGTTACTAGTTACTTTGTAGATTTTGATTATTTTTACAAAACATTAACCACTTCTGCCGTATGTACATTTCTGCCGCTTGAAAATAGCCGATCTACAAGTCACAATGCATCGCGATGTGACACATTGTGAGCTTGTAGATCGGCTATTTTTTATACAATTTGCACATTAGAAAACTTGTGAAATGGGACATTCTGCATTTCTACTTTTGGTACTATATTTTGACACACATTATTTTGTATTTCTACTCAAGAACATTTAGAATTCCGTACTTCTACTTGTGACAGAGTACTTCTACAATGCAGTATTGATACTTGTACTTAACCCATTTAGAATGGGTACACATTATAGTGTATTATTATTTTATGCTGTAACTTTTGAAAAATAGCAGATATACAAGCTCACAGCGAGCTTGTAGATCTGCTATTTTTGAAAAATCGTGAATCTGCTATTAGTCTTACTCTTAAGACCTAGATCTGCTATTTTTTGAAAAATCGTGAAAATTTGAATTTTGACCCGATTCTATAAGTGTCTTTTGAATCCTTCTAAGGTTTTTTTGAAAAACCTGTGTTTCTATGTCAGCAATCTGGCCAGCTATCGTCAAAGAAAAGGTCCTTTTCACTTAACTGGAGCTCAGTTAGTCTTGAGAGACTACTATGTCAGTGGTTCTCAAACATTTTCATGTGAAGGACCCCCAAAATGATATGTATTTAGCCACGGAGCCCCATCTCAAAATATCTAGTTCCAGGGACAACCCAGAAGCAAAATTTGAGTTACAAACGTTCACTTTGAAAATACATATATTCAAAGATTTGCACACATTTTCACCACTTTTTCAAAAATAGCAGATCTACGAGCTCGCAGCGCGGCACTCGGTGCCGCGCTGTGAGCTTGTATATCTGCTATTTTTCAATAGTTAAAGCAGTGATGATGAGACGGATCTTACCCTCCTCCGCGGCTCTCGGTGGGGTAGCGGTCAAGGTCGACCTCGGTGCCCGGCAGCGGGTGCATGGGTGGGGGAGGCAAGGGGTGCATGGGTGGGGGAGGCAGGGGCATGTTGGCCCAACACGTCCCGTTGTTGGATTTTGAGGCCTTTGCACTGCCCTTCACCTTCTTTTTCTTTGCGCCCTTTCCACCTGAGGGAGAGTAGAGAGTGGGTCAGGTTTTGCGTGTGTCCAAGGGCTGCAACTATATATCGATTATTTTCTTAGCAATTATTCTATAAACTATATAAATCTATTTGTTATAAACTATAACAATTGCAAAAAAAGATGACAAAATAGTGACAAAATCTGATGAATCACTTAATCCCTTTTTTATACTTAACAGTATGAAATCAATCAATAGATAAAAAAGCTCACAACGTGTTGCTTCATGACATGTTGTGAACTTGTAGATGTTTTTCCTCCAAAATCGATTAGATTACATTAAATGATTGGCTCAATTAACTGTTGCACCCCTAGTGTGCGCTGCAAAATCATTTGGGTCAATTTTTTACATTCTCATTTAAATGAATCTCTGGATTTTGCAGTGTAGTCACACAATGTTCCCCGTACAGTCCAATGAGCTGACAGCTTTTAATGAGCCATTGCACGGTACACTGTATTCATTTGGATTGATTTGATATACAGCGCACACACACACACACACACACACACACACACACACACACACACACACACACACACACACACACACACACACACACACACACACACACACACACACACACACACACACACACAGCTCTGACTTGAAAGCTATCTTATCGCCTGACATGTCACCTTCTGTCTCCCACCTGGCTCTCATTATTTCTTCCTTCCGTGTGCTTTTTCCCCCCCATGTTGACATTTTCTTAAAGAGGCATTGGAAACCCGAGGCTCGCTCCTAGGGGCTGCTAGCATACACTTCCTCTTCCGCGCACTCCCTTATCTCTTAGCTAAGGCTGGCATTTGCTAGAGCACACAGCCCACAGCGTGCAAGTTAGCTACACATGCAGACAACGGTGATGCCTGCTTCTGTCAGACCTATTGTATATCGTCGTTGTTGTGCGGAAACCTCGTATCTCCAAGTTAAAGATTGGTATGTATTTTCGCAAAGTAAAGCCATGCTTCATCATACAAGGTCGTCGCACAAAACTAGTGAAAACAGCAGATCTACAAGCACACAACGCCTCGCGGTGCGAGGCGTTGTGTGCTTATAGATCGGCTGCTGTCTAGTTTAGTTCATTTTCTTTTTAAATGATAAAAACGAACGGTTTTGGACATACAAGGTTTCCACCCGACAGCGACGATATAAATGACTTACAAACCTAAACGAATCTCTGCCCGGGCTAATCAAGTTCATCCAAAGTCATTCGCGGTAATGCTCTGACATTTCTGGGGCTACAGTAGTGTAGCTTCCACAGCTGAGGGGGGAATCCGTGACAACGACTGAGGAGTAATTAAGAACAATGGTCTCAATGTCAGTTATTAGTAGAGCTCTCTGTCTCTCTCTCCCACCGACAGAGCGATACGGACACAGACCCATGTCGCGTCATACCGTTGCAAGGCCGCCGGTCGGTCAGCGAGTAGCCGAGGTTGGCCAACTCCTGCTGGGCCTGCAGGGAGGCTTTCCAGCGGGGGTCCGGCCTGTCCACGGCCAGCTCGTGGAAGCTGTTGGACTGGAGGATCTGTGACGTGGCATAGGGAGTGGGCTGGGCGCCTCGCCCCGGGCTGCCGTACCCCGCCTTGCCCATGAAGTCGATGCTGCTGTAGATGGCCCCATCAGACAGCATGGTGCCCGTCTTCTCAACCACTCCGGAGGGCAGGACATCTAGGAGATTAGGGGAGGAGGGAGACAGACAGGGGCGTCACAAGGGGGGGAGGGGGGAAGTGGGACTGAGTTACTAGGGCCCAAAGTGGAAGGGCCTTAATTATGTTATACTTTAGCTATTGAAAAATAGCAGATATACAAGCTCACAGCGCGGCACCGAGTGCCGCGCTGCGAGCTTGTAGATCTGCTATTTTTGAAAAATAATACAAATGTTGCAAATGTTTGAAAATATGTACGTTTTAAGCGAACATTTGTAACTAAAATTTTGCTTCTGGGGGGTCCCTGGAACTAAATATGTTGAGATGGGGGTCCGTGGCCAAATACATATAATTTTTGGGGTCCTTCACATGAAAAGGTTTGAGAAGCACTGACATAGAAACATAGGTTTTTCAAAAAGACTTTTTACAAAGACACATTTTCACGATTTTACAAAAATAGCAGATCTACAAGCTCGCAGCGCGGCACTCGGTGCCGCGCTGTGAGCTTGTATATGTGCTATTTTTCAATAGTTAAAGCACAGAATAATGCAGTGAATCCTTGTACCCAGGTCCCAGAATTTGGTGCGACACCCCTGGCGACGGAGCAAGGATAAGTGGACACGAGGCTAATGGTCTTTAAGGTCATTAGGACTCCCTGCTGCCCCGGCACAATGTATTAGTGAAATGGCTCTCAGATGGACTTGATATAAATGAAAGTGATTATCCAGCACAAATAATTAGCAGCTAACATGTGACATGCTGTGGGAGTCCGGTGTAGCGTTCATTTACATGGGACACCTGCATAGGGCTAACCTTTAGCTCTGCCACCTAGCACATAGTGAGCCTGAAGGTTAGGGCAACTCAATGAGCACCAAGAACACACAGTCAGACAGCACTCCGTTTCATACACCAATCAATACAGACAGAAGGTGAAATCACAGACAATAAGTAATAACAATGACACACATTTGAGACAATGTTACCTTGAATGTTAGATTTTTATTGTTTGACTGTCTGTTACCTTGAAAGAACACTTCCCTTTTGACTGTCATCGGTAGCGCAGCAGAGATTTATGACACGGAGTGTGTGTGTGTGTGTGTGTGGCTGTGTGGGTGGATGTGATGTGATAAACCCCCCCCGTCAGAGCAGAGGGATAAACATCAATAACACTGCCACTGTTCTCCATCCCCCTGGCCTGGGCTTTGTTGTTTGTCCAACGGTCAAACTCTCCTCACTAGTCGTCAGTGTTCCTTACCTCCACGGCCAAAGTTACTGCCGCCCTTTGGACTCCCCAAGCCCCCATTGGCTGGGAGGCTGGTAGAGGGCCAGGAGTCAGCCAACCAGGGGAACCCAGGGTCACCCGCTTTCAGCAGACCAGGGCGACTGGGGAGAAGAGGATGCATTTAGTGATAATGGGGAGAGAGAGAGAGAGAGAGAGAGAGAGAGAGAGAGAGAGAGAGGGGGGGGGGGGGGGGGGGGGGTGAGGAAAGAAAGAGAGAGGGAAGTAGAGACAGAAAAACAGCAGTGCAGTGGTGGAAATTAACTAAGTACATTTACTTAAGTACTGTACTTAAGTACTGTACAATTTTGAGGTATTTGTACTTTACTTGAGTATTTCCCAGTTTCCAATAATTTCACTTCTACTCCACAACCCTAACCCTACATCTCGGATCCAAATATTGTACTTTTACTCCACTGCAATCATTTGAAAACGTTAGTTGCTAGTTGCTTTGCACATGTAAATTATAATATCATAAAACATACATAAACCACTTTAGCCCTATTTTATACCTTGACTATTTGAAAATAGCCGATCTACAAGCTCACAACGCGTCGCATCGCGACGCGTTGTGAGCTTGTAGATCTGCTATTTTCAAACATTTTGTACATTAACCTTTTGGTACTTTTGATATGCCGATACTTTCGTACTTTTACTCAAGTACATTTGAATTCCGGAACCAAGAGAGTATTTCTATTTTGCAGTATTGATACTTTTACTTAAGTAAAAATACCTGAGTACTTTTTTCCACCACTGGTAGAGACACAGAAAAAACAGTCACACACATATAGCCAGTGCACCAGCGGCGCTATTACTCTTTCTCCTCTGGCCGCATCAACGACAAATTGGTGTGGAAACCTCATTCAGCATATCTGCTCCAGTGGAGCAGCAGCCCAGAGACTCCGGCAACAATAAACAAGCACACACAGAGACATGAAGTGGCAAGTCTATAAATCAGACTTCCACCACCCTGAAGAGTCTACTGGCCCTAACTCTCCCCGGGGAGACACATCGCCAGGCCTAAATACACACTAAATCTGCTCTTCAGCCCCCGCGCACTACAGGAATTTACATTTTAATCCGTTTAGGCCTAGAACTATTTAATGCTTTAACTATTGAAAAAATAGCAGATATACAAGCTCACAGCGCGGCACCGAGTGCCGCGCTGCGAGCTTGTAGATCAGCTATTTTTGAAAAATCATGAACATTTGTGCAAATCCTTGAATATCTCATTTTTAAAGTGAACATCTGTAACTCAAATATTTGCTTCTGGGGGGTCCCTGATACAAAATATTTTGAGACTGGGGTCGGCGCCCAAATACATATAATTCCAGGGGTCCCTGACATGAAAGAGTTTGAGAACCACTGACGTAGAAACATGCATTCTTTTTTTTTTTTTTTTTGGATTAAGGAGATACATATAGAATCGGGTCAAAATCTGGTCAAAATTCAAATGTTCATGATTTTTGAATAGTTAAAGCATAAAATAATAATACGCAATAATGCGCACCCGGTCTAAATAGATTAAATTGAGAATCATGGACACCCTCTGGCAGATCCAGCTACCTTGGTGTACCGTCGCCATGGCAACAGCAAAGGAGAAGCCGATTAAGTGGTTTAGGGAAGCTACAACATTACATTTTTCTCAGTACAATAGTCAGGGGGGGAGGAGGGAAAAAAAAAGGAAGGTGGAAACAGTGGCGTCAGTTCAGCAAAAGCTAAGGTATGGCAACATGACTGGTGTCTTGCGCGAAGGCGCGCGTGCAAGACACCAGTCATGTTGCCATACCTTAGCAACAGGCATGATGAATTTATTTTATAGGAGTAGTTTTTTTCTATTGATTACTCATGCCATGGAGACTTGAGTTCAATAATAATTTTATTTTTCGCATTCCTAAAGACAAAAATTTGATTATAGTGAATTTACCCCCATTGAGTCTGGATGGGGACCCAAATGCATTCGGGTCCACATCCGGAATCAATGGGGGTAAATCTATTGTAATGAAATTATTGTCTTAGAAATGCGACTAAAACCAAAAAATATTATTGAACTCAAGTCTCCATGGCATGAGTAATCAATAGAAAAAAAGTAATTTGTGAAGTGAACTACTCCTTTAAGAAGTACATTAAATTTTTTCCCCTGTAGCCAAGGTGTGTTGCCATACCTTGCCATACCCAGTTGACGCCTCTGGGTGGAAAAAGGCCCTGCCCTTGTGCATGGAAATTCTGGGCTGGGATTCTGTATACAATAATGCCAATGTATGTGTGACCACATGGTATTGGTTAGCTACTAAAATGATAAAAGAGTCACATGCCGTGTGTGCCTTGTTTGCATTTGTCTAATTAATATGGTGGTAGACAAATGAATTTTCCAGTGTGGGGGCCAAGCCCATCAAGTGCCAAGGGAATTGTGCACATCTGACTTGCGATGGCTCAAAGGTGTTTAAACAATTATGTGAATAATTTCCGTTGCTAAGTCATACGGGCATGTTCCCACGTATACATAGATTTACATAATATTTGCTTTAAATGTACACTGGCCGCCAACATGACAAAGTGACGCGTTTGTGTTTACACACGTGTGCAAAAGCTCACTCACCCACACACATGCAGACACACATGCTTGCTTACGCACATCGCACACTCTCGCACACAATGGCTCCGGCAACACGCGTCTTATTTTTAGATTTTTATTGTGCTTCATTTGTTTTGGCTGAGGGCTGATGTGCTTGGTGTATAAAAGCGAGGGAGAGAGAGCGAGAGCAAGGGGGGAGAGAGAGAGAGAGAGAGAGAGAGAGAGAGAGAGAGAGAGAGACAGAGAGAGAGAGAGCTTCATTGTTCCCTTCAAGGTGTCTTCTCCTCATGCGCTCCTTGTGCCGCTACGCGGTTAAACTCCATAATATTTGGGGTAGTGTGGTAGCGGGCCGCCCTCGCGCACAGACACAAACAGGAGTGGCAGACTCCCCAGGGGACGTTATCTCGTTATATTCTTACATGCAAGGCGCGCGTTCTAACCGCGCGTGCCAAGTCTGTCGACCGGCGAATCCATCAGCCCCCCCAACCCCCTCCCCCCGCCCCTCGCTCTGCCAGGAGCCTCGCTGCCACCTTGTGACGGCTAATAATAACGAAAAAAAAACAAACATCCACCTGCCTTAATTGTTTTCTCTAATTTCAGGGGAGTGATTAATGATTTGATGGTCTCTTACGTCAATGCCAGCGACGGGCT
The DNA here is from genome assembly GCF_963921795.1 of Nannobrachium achirus. Classification (NCBI taxonomy): domain Eukaryota; kingdom Metazoa; phylum Chordata; class Actinopteri; order Myctophiformes; family Myctophidae; genus Nannobrachium; species Nannobrachium achirus. Next base: position 33,121,041 of record NC_137826.1, read on the forward strand.
CAAATGAACAAGTAGAGCGGCTGTTGGAACAGGTAGAGAGAGTCCACCACACATCATACAGTAGCGTTGCCGTCGGGTGGAAACCTTGCATGTCCAAAACTGTTACTTTTTCAGATAATGCAAACATAATTACTGCGTGTGTACCGATGGATCCAATGCAAGTTATTAATTAGTCATTGGCTTTTCATTGGCTATATATATGTGTAAAACCCACGGACAGACTTTCATAAAACAAAAAGCTAAACTAGCCAACATAGACATCAACCATCGAAAATAGCCGATCTCCAAGCACACTGTGACGCGTTGTGAGCTTGGAGGTCGGCTATTTTCCAGGGGTGTTGTTGGCTGGATTATTCACGAAGCTTTCCCGGAAGAGAAAGATCCCATGATGGGCCGCTAGTTGCGCTTTCCCCCCGCGAGGTACCCAAAATATTTTTTCTGCACTGGAACCCATTCATTTTCCTCTTTAATTTTCTAACCTTAATAAACATCGTCATAAATACTTTATGGTTCCTGTCGCTAGTGAAAAACTGCCTTTCAATTACCATGATATGCGTTTTGTGCAAATATGGTCCCCATTTATGTTAAAATTGATGATAAAGTTGCGGGGGGCGTGGACAACTAAGCCAGCTGTGTTCTTCTTCGTGTGCTGTATTTCGGGAGGCTCCGACCACATTCTCCCATGTATCCCTGCAGTTGCACGTGACCGTTGGCAGCCAATAGCATTCCTTATGATTCCTAGGGTACCATTCAAACAATGATGGCGACACCCATACAAGGGACAAAAAAAGCGTCATTTTCGCCGCATAGAAAACAATGGCTTCGCACCGTCCATATTTCTTTTACAGTCTATGCTATTTTTGATATTTTCACCAAAAAGCCCTTTTAGTAATTTCAGCCCCTGCCTCTCTAACATTCTCTGCACGTCCCTGTGCGACGTGTTGTGGTCAGCTATTTCTGCTACTTTTATGTGAAGCTGCTGTACTAGTATGATGATGATGTACTGTAAGACATTCATTAAAAAGAAAAAGAAAAAAAAGTTGAAACATGGAGATACAAGGTTTCTGCCCGCCCGGCAGCGACGATATAACAATTCTTCCTCTATTTCAACACGCCCCTGCCATCAGATGGTGCATTACGCTGCAAGGCACTACGAAATCAAAGCAAATGACAGCTACGTTGGATACAGTCTCTATTATTATGTATTAGATTGAATTCTCACCTTCCATTTCTAATCAGGCCTTGGTCTCTTTGGAATGTGACTGTGGTACAGGGAGGAATTACAGAGGGAAAAGGGAGAAAAACAAGATTCAATCATAGTAATGTTTTCTGAAAATCTACCCCCACCAGCCTAGCTAGTGTGACTGGTGATGGTATCCCTTTTTAGAAAAATGGAACAGAAACCAGTGCTATTGTGTCAGTGTCATTTGCAAGATATGAAGGGAGTCAGACCGTACCTGCGCGGGTAAAGGTGAACGACTGAACTGCAAAATGAAAAGAAAAAAGATGTTGTTAAAACCGTGTGCTTTGATAATGTCGATGCAGTAAAAATGTAAATTGGTTACTGTAAGTGTGAGCACAGCCATCACCATGTGCAGTACTCTCTTTTATAGTGACAGTATGCTTATTTTCATCTTAAAGCATGTGAAAAAAGTGATAAACCCCCCAGTATGGGGAATGCAAACTGCCTGAAGAGAGAGCAGGATATTGGGGGAAGCATTTATTCTCAGGAAGAGGATCAGAGGAACAGCAGTACTGAATGTAAATCCCAGTGGAATTAGGTTATCAGTGTTGGGCTCTATCCAAATCCCACACATTATGATAGCTGCAGTAGACAACACAATGGTAATAGCCCCGCAGCTATATATGCTTGACCCACGGAGAGACAAAATAATACCGCAAACCTAAATGTAGATGCATTTGCCAATGATTTGCAAACAACACGGTCCATAGTCTGATAATGGAAGGGGATGTTAAATTACTTATCTCGAATGAATGAATTTGAGTGTGGAGGTGCGGTTTTTGATGGGACCGCGTTCACAGTTGATGCACATCAGCGCACACCGAATTAAAGTAAATAGGGCTTATTTCCATCTGTGCCGAATATATTTCCTTTGTTCTGCGTTTATGCGTTCGCCAGCAGCCCCACGTGGCGGCGGCGGCGCTTCTGTGACTGTGACGACCACGTGGGCTGGCGTCGGAGGAGACTTCTTAAAACAAGAGAGCTAATGTGTTGGTGAGATGTGGTGTGTTGACTTTTGAACCTGCATAGTTGCTGAGTCCTTTCCTCTTCTTCCTCCTCCAGTAGAGCCAGGCGCTGAAACCCATGAGCACGATCCAGCAGGCCCCGCCCAGACCAGCGATGAACGCTGGCTGCTTCACCACGTCTGAGATGCTATTGTTGCCCTCTGTTCCTGTCATTACATCTCTCAGTTCTGCACCTGGGGGTACCACACACACACACACACACACACGCAAGCGCCAAAAAAGAAAAACAAACATGCACCCACACACGAAAGAGAGAGAGAGAGAGAGGATGGGACCGGTAAATATCTCTGACCCACTCTAACCCGTCTCAAGAAGAACAAATAAAATCTGCTTTTATAATGGTAAAGTTGAAGCTTGATAATATTTTAGATAACATCTAAAATGTCCAAGGGACATTGTCACTGTATGTCGATGGCGAGTATTATTATACAAAATACCTAAACAAAGCATCAAAACCATAGAAAACATTTATGTTATCGAGTGCTTATACATTTCATGAATAAATGCTCAGTGAACTTTAGATTAGGTCAAATCAGAGAGTAGTATTGACAATACATTTGAGGACGTCAAGCTAAAAACTCGAATGAAGAGACAGAACATGACGAGACAGACATGACAGACAGACACAACGCACAGAAAGAGCAGAAACAGTCAAAGGACAAGGCAATACATAAACAATAACGGGGGTAAGAAACAGAGCAACGGTGCAGACAATCCGCAGGCAGAGTTAATCAATTCAGCAGTGCACTTATCAGTTTGAGCTGCAAGACGTGAGATTGACAGAGCACCTCTGACAGAGTTTGATTTTCTGTTGCAGCTACTGTGCTGTGAAATTAGATTCACAGTCTCCAGCAGGAAACCCCCCCTCTCTATCATTAAGCCTCACGCCACAGCCCACTGTTTTCCTTTCTCTGTCCGTTAACACTGTTTTCCCCATATATCAGTCAGAAGTCACACATGAAGAGCATCTGGCTCGGCCCGCTGATATTGATTCGGGGTTTATATACTCCTTCAGCATCCTTCAGCCATTTGATAAGATGTGATAGCATGATAAGCTCTCTCAATAACGCTGTCTACTTTGTTAGCGGCAGCAGTGCAGACGCTGAAGAGGATTATTGATATGGCTAACGGCACTTGCCACGGTGTTACTAGACAGTATACTAAATGAAATGTTATCGATTCCTTGATAAATGTCCATGTGACAAGAAGCAATACTCTTTCTTCAAGCGCGATAAATTGATAAATCATTTTTCCAGACCACAATCTGTGACCAAGGTTCCCCTGCATTAGGTCACGGGGCAAGCCCCCTGCTTGGTGTGTAGTAGAATGTGTGTATATTGTCTGTTTGTACTGTAAGGTGTGTGTGTGTGTGTGTTATTACCTAAGATGATGAGCTGGGCTTTGCTTCGCACCCCCACCCCTGCATTGGTGCCTGCAGCCACCTCCACACGGTACTGCACCCCCATCTGCAGGCCCCCCACAACCACTGAACGGATGGTTGCGTCCACCGTCTTATTGACATGGAATCGAGTCTCGTTGGCCAAACACCAGATCTGACACAGACAGACGGGCAAAGGCAGAATTCATTATAAGAGCAGCGTGCAGCAGTACAGTATATATCACTGGAATTATTCAGCAGGGGTAGCGGCGCATTGCTATATGCATAGTTTATATCTCTCCTCCCTACATTGTACTCCTGGATGATGCCGTTCTGGTGGTCAGAAGGCGGCGGGTCCCAGGACACGCTGATGGAGGTGCTGTTGTGGTTCCCCACCGTCAACACTGTGACCTGCTGTGGAGGAGCACTGGGCGCTGTGGAGCAGGAAGGAACAACACCGTTTTTATTCAGTTTAATACATTGTTTACTGTTTATTAGGATCCCCATATTAGCTTTTGCCATGACAAAAACGTTGTCTTCCTGGGGTCCGACACAGACAAACAATTGAACAAAAACATTAATTAGATTAACTTTACAATCACTATAAAAAAATATTTAAAAAAATATATGTTATTTTAACCAATAAAACAGTGTTGCTTTTCCTTTAAGCCCCATGTTTTTATATTGCATGACAATGTTGTGTGAAAATAGACAATCTACAAGTTCACGGTGTGTCGCATCACAAGTGTGTCGATCAGCAATTTTTGCAATTCTTTTAAATCTTTTAAAAAAGTTTGAAGATGTTTCAAAGCCCAATAGGAACACCGGGTTGAATGTGGTTAAACACATACGACAGTGCCCACTGCCACGCTTCATTATAATGGAAAGAAAACAAATGCGCATAAACAAACTCTGCCACTGTGTTCATAGAGAAAGCGAGGTGTTTTCTGAACCGACACAATAAACTGCCACAGCGTACCAAATGAATAGAATTCGAATGAGCGCGCACTGAGTCTACCTAATGTCACGCGGATAAATCTTCTTTTGATAGCTTTTTGCACTTTCCACATCAATTCAATGGCAAGAAATTCCTAACACCCCGTGGCGCACAGGATCCCGAACACATGGAATTGATCAATTTGGACTGTCAGTTAGAAATCCCATGCGCCACTGTATTATTTGCTTTGGGAAGTTATGCAGACACAGCACTTGGGGTCGAAACTCTATTTCCCTGATCACACAACGAAGCCGTAGCCCATATTTCTCCCAACCAGCAGGTAATCAGAAGCTGAGCCAGCAAACGGCACCCTGAGTAGACATGTGCCATCATAAAGGGTGACTGAGCCCAGCAAACTGACACCGCCTCCATAATGAATCACCACCATCACATGCAGGCATATGGCGCTGTTTGGAGTGCAAGAATATCACATTTTAAACATCTCAGCTAAACGAAAGCACACTCAATTCTAATGTACAATTCATGAGGGCTCGGTGATATATGGTAGGCATAAATGATACCCGTGGCCCCTGCTGCTGCTTTCCATGTGGCTAATTGTTGTGTACCAATTACACATAGGTCTATAGCCTTGTAATTGTTAGGGAGAGGGGGATAGGGTATTTAAAGAGATAGCACACAATAGGGGGAAAATATAATAAAAAACAAAGTCTATGTGACAAACATTATCAACCTTCGCTGATGTGACTCTGTAGGAGATCTCGGGGTCTCAGTGTTCCCATTATACTGGAACAATCACGGTTGATTGGGTGAAACATTCACTGAGCGTGGTCATTGTGAAACTGTGCAGTTGCAATTCTCTTTGTTGTGGATTGGAACCAAGGATACTGGGCCACTGGACTACAAAACAGTTCAGCGTTGCCCAAGCAGGCTGGCTGTGACACAACAGTCTGCTTGCTTGCCACTTGGCCTATGAGCAGCCTGGCCACTGTGGCTTAAATACTCCAGATGGGCCTGGCTCTGGACTCGCAACTCACAGCCTGCCATCAACATCCGTTGTGGGCTTCGTTGATGATGGTCCCGGAGAACATTTTTAAAGCCTCAAATGTTTTTTTTTGTTTGTTTTTACTTAAATTACAATCTATTTCTTATGGATACTTTCTCAATAACTATATTTTATTATCATCTAGTTTCCATTTATTTTCTTTTTTTATTTACACTAATACAGCTTACCTTAATGTTAAACCACCCTATAACAATACTGTAGCTGACATTTGATACAGAAACAAATTTGGAATGAAATAAATACATATACCGGTACATTTATTGGGGTGGTGTGTGTGTGTGTGTGTGTGTGTGTGTGTGTGTGTGTGTGTGTGTGTGTGTGTGTGTGTGTGTGTGTGTGTGTGTGTGTGTGAGTGTGGTGAGAGAGAGAGACAGAGACAGACAGAGAGAGAGATTAATATCATAGAGTCAGCTCAGTGTGTATGTGGTGTGTGCAACAGGGACTTGGCAGGCAGTATGGCAGCAGGGGTCCATAAAGGAGCGGGGAGAGACGAGAGAGCTGAGTTTGTGTCATTGGAGACAGCTCTCCTCTCCTCCAACACCCTACAGAGGACCATGCCTGTCACAAACCCCCACCGTACTGTCTACTGGGGGGATCTGGATGCTCACACAGGGGACTTGCCACCGCAGCATGTGTGTGTGGGTGGGTGCACTTGAAATGCCATTTTCTATCAGTATCTAGGTACGAAGCCATTACCAGGGGCAACAAGCTAGAGAAATACTGAGCTACGCATTGTGCATTAGTCCACACAAAACAATGTCTGTGGTATTTCATCCGATATATCATATCGTCGTTGTCGGGTGGAAACCTTGTATGTCCAAAACCGTTCGTTTTTATCATTTAAAAAGATGAACTAAACTAGTGAAAACAGCCGATCTACAAGCTCACAACGCCTCGCACCACGAGGCGTTGTGTGCTTGTATATCGTCTGTTTTCACTACTCTTGTGCAACGGCCTTGTATGATGAAGCAGGGCTTTACTTAGCGAAAAAACATACAGATTTGAAACTTGGAGATACGAGGTTTCTGCCCGACAGTGACGATATGCATGTGATGTGTATTTCAATGTGTGAGATATGGTTACCTTCCTCCATGGTGCGTGCCGTCATTGATTCACTGTCTGCACCTTGGAACTCGTTGAAGTATGGCCGCACTTTAATTTCATAGACAATGCCCTTCTTCAGGCCAGACAGAGTCACATCCCTCTCGGAGGCCACCTTCAAATCCTGTACCTGCCACGGCCCCGGAGAGGGCAGCCCTGAGGTCTGCCTGTACAGCACACGGTAGCCCTGAATGAACTGCGATGGGTTCTCCACCTGATGGGGAGACAGACGGGATGCAGAGAGAGAGAGAGAGAGAGAGAGAGGTTTTTGTTGGGTCTCAGTTATAACTAGAAAAGCAGTTCCTGCAGAAACTGTGTGGGCTCGCTGATAACACGTGCAAAGTATATTATGTACAGTAGAAAGTCTACACATCCCTCCTCAGATGGACTTTTGATTCAGCTCAAGCAGTGATATAAATGGTAAGACAGAATTTATTTTCCAGAGGAATCCACTGGGAAACTTTTTTTTTTCAAAAATCTCAAAAAGCATAAACATTAAAGAGAAAAGTACAAGCAGCAATAATAACTACGTAAAGCTAAACAAGTTGAAGTTTGAACGATATTTCTAGCTCAAAGAATGTGGAAGTAGTAGGATGCCAAAAAGAGTGGCGGAATACATAAATATAAATTGGGGACAACTAGTGTGTGCTCGCTAAAGCGAGACCACAATATTTAACCCTGGCCAGCAGCATATACTTTGTCATGAATAGCAGAAATAGAGGATACACAACGTGCCAAATCACGATAGTGTAGTGAACCTGGGTTATGGGTGCGTTTGGAGGCAATAACAAATAACTCTGATAGAATGACTGAGACATTGAGAGCTGATCATTTGCGGCTGGAAATGATTGTTGGGGGGAAGGGACTCTACTAACATGGACTGAGCTCCGCTCTCCAGACACAAATGTCACTTATTGAGCAGCCTCCTTATTATTATTTTTACAGGGCAAAGCCCATCTGTGTGCACTCACACAGTGACTGACTCTTTGAAGCCGCGAGAGGGTTTCAAACCCTGGGGAAAGTTACTGTAAGTAGCCAAGTTTTAAAGACATTTAATAAAATTGTACGTGCCTTTTTTGTCTTATTATGCAGTAGTGTAAATGGTTTTACAACATTGTGGGGTTGTAAGTAAGATTGTGTGCGGTGGTGTCTGGTCCATGTGGGTGGCATTAAAGGGGGCTGTTTGGTTAACACTTGGGATGCCATTATCTTTGTAATTATTTGGATACAGAGTGCCGCCATTCACTGCGCTTTATTTTGAAGAGCCCCGGAAGCCATGATCGTGTCCTTGTTGTGGAAATTCATTAAATCCGGATGTAGACCGGAATGTTTACTTTCACACGGCCGACCGCGGGCGGCCAGTGTCGCCGTGAAAAAGCTGGTCAAAGCGTTTTTGAAGAAAGATTCCGAGATAAAGACGTTTCTTTGCAGCAGCAATGAATAGGGGGACCCCGTTTTTTGCAGGTTTTTCAGTCCGAGTGTATCAAAAAAGCACATCGGTTAAGACAAGACCCGCCCGCAGAAGCTTGTGATTGGCTGCGCGGAGGTGTGAAAGTCAAGGGGACGAAGATTTTACTATTCTGGCCCCCTGGTTTACTACTTCTAACGGCGCTGAGTCGGCTCATGCGATCTTCGCAATGCTCGACACGGCGACTCGTTCACTACCGCTCGCTCAGTGGTGTCTCACGTGGATCAAGGTTGCCTGAGACGGCTCGCCCCCGCCGCTTTTTTGATATACTCGGACTGAAACACCTGCAAAAAAGGGACTCCCAATGAATAGAAGCCTATGGAGGTTACACGCTTCCTGATGATGGCAGCTGAGTTTCATCCTGGGATATGAAGTATTTTCACTCACCAGCGTCCGCTGCAGCACCTGTTTACCTGGTAACCATGGTAACCAGGTAACACGTCCCTGGACATGATAACGGGGCCGTGGCGTTGCACTGCGGTAATTCTTATCACGTTCCTGGACGTAAATTGGCATCGGAAGTGTTAACTGTCTGTGCTCATGCTAGCTGTTTATTTATATGGTCTATGAAATAAATACGGTTATCATTTTATGTGACATTTGAAGTTCTGCTTCCATTATTAATGTTCGCCGCAGAAATATTCTGTGGACTCGCCCTTTACATTTCTTATATCTGAGACAATAAGGTTTATTATAATGCGTTTGTTTTGTACAACTTGAATCTACATGCGACTTAGTGTGGTTAAGGCATAATACACATCCATGCAACTGATATGTCAACTCCTTGTATCAGTGTTCATTTTGCTTAGAGTGGGAAAACGTATGAGTCGTCGACTAGTACACAACGTTCCAAGAGATACTTAATGAAAAGAGTCAGAGACTCGAGTTGAAGTAGCAAAGCTGAGATTGCTCAGCGACTCTTAAACTAGGTGAGAACTCTTCACCTCCTTGGCCCAGAGGTACTGCATCAAAACAGACAGCTGTCTTTTTTTCCTCTTATTGCAGCAGGGGAAAGTTTTTAATTGGTTGGTCTGTTGAGGGAGAGTGAGACACACAACAGATATAACTCATAGTAATGGCTTGTTAACAGGGGCAGTAGCAAGAAAAAGCTTTTACTAGTGAAATAAAGCAGCTGTTTACCGTCAGACCAGGAACCAAATAAATCAGTCCAACTCTCTTGCGCGTTTTCCTCTCCTGCTGTCTTTTTTCCCCGCTCTCTCTCTTTCTGTCTCTTTCTCACCCCCACTCCACTCTCTCTATCCTCAGTTAGCTGCCTGCATTTCATTAACAAATGATTTGTGTATCTAAAAGCCTTATGAACCATTGCCCCTCCTACTCTGCTCTCCATACTTACTTGAAATAGAATTTATGTGGCGGAGGCCATGACTCTAAATGAATTACACGCCTCTGTGTTCAGTCTCACCTTGTCTTAGAAGACAGCTGTGGCATATATCACAGTGCTATAAATAATCTACACTTTTGCTGTCATCATTTGGGCGAAATACGGTCTCACTTCGCTTCCTTCATCAAAATCTGTGTTTCGCCTATAATAATTTTAGTGTTATGTCAATCACGCAGTTGATAGATTTGTGGTGGTGCTGGTTTATTTGTATTCTAGCGTACATCTTGCATAGATCCATGCCAAACAAATCCACTGGATTTTTGTTGATTGCTGAGGATGCCAGAAAGAGAAAGGACAGTAATGCCCTTGATCAAATGCTTTACTGTCATAATGAGACAAAACAAGGAACTCGTTTCAGCAACAATGACAAGACATTTCCACACAGGACAGGACTTTCATGTTCAGTGGTATTCGTATGAGGATGGCCTATAATGATAAGTCTGCTAATATGGCTGATCAAAATTCTTCAACGATAGTAATAAGTGTTAGTATGCAAAACGTTATCTCGAGATTTAAAGTGCATAATGGAGTGTTTCTGTGCGTGTGCGCGTTCATGAGCGTGTGTGTGTGTGTGTGTGTGTGTGTGTGTGTGTGTGTGTGTGTGTGTGTGTGTGTGTGTGTGTGTGTGTGTACTTATGCGGAAGAGTGTCATTAGGCAGCACAAGCAGGCAGATGGGACACCTTGCCAAAAGACAGGAATAACATTTTCTTGATATAAAAGCTGACTGCAAACCGCCTCCAACACAATATGTTGCACCTAATGGTGATCCATCCATCCTGAACAGAAACATTAGTCTTAATTTCGTTGTCACCTCAAACCATCACAAATTGATGGAGCACCAGCTGTCCTGGACTCTGAACGTCCAGCCATCCCTCAATTGCTCTCAGTGCATTCCAAAGGTTCCAAATACCCTTTTGTCCATAACAGCTACATGCCAAATGTGAAGACTAAAATGAAGCAAAATTCTGCACCTTTAATTTGTTATGGTGAGGCAAAAGGCCAGGCCATCTAGAACAGGGGTCTCTTCAGTATATTGTCGTTGTCGGGTGGAAACCTTGTATGTCCAAATACCGTTAGTTTAGTATTTAAAAAATGATTTAGACTAGTGAAAACAGCCGATCTACAAGCACACAACGCCTCGCGGTGCGAGGTGTTGTGTGCTTGTAGATCTGCTGTTTTCACTACTTTTGTGCGACGGCCTTGTGTGATTAAGCAGCGCTTTACATCGCGAAAAAACATGCACATTTGAAACTTGGAGATACAAGGTTTCTGCCCGACAGTGACGATATATACTGTATGTCTGTCTCTTTGTCCCCACAAAAGTAGACAATCATGGTTCTGGCCACTACAGTATGTGCTTGAGTCATGAGTTGACATCATGAAACAGATAGCTTGCATGACTAGGAAATGCCAAAGAGAAATGTGGAAATCTCTTACTTACACCAATATCTTTTCTTGTGAATCGACTAGCGTGGTGACAGTCTACACCAAATTTAAGAGCATAATTACTAAGTATTTATAAAGATTGTTAGTTCTATTTGGCCAAAGGAGACATAGACTGCCACTACACTAGCCCAAACAATGCCTTCTAAATGCTAACAGAAAACATCACATTGTTATTAAAAAAAAAAAAAAAAGAAATTGCTATATACCATTATGAAGACATCTTAAATGACAAGATGGTGTCCCAGATTGAAAGGTAAAAGCCTGTATAGATTAAAAGGACTAGTTGATGCCATCCAGACATATTTTCAATATGCAGTAGTGCCACTGAACATGGCTTTGCCATTCTGTGCAGCTTTAATTCATAAACGGCACACCTATTAACTCAGCTGTTGGCAATTAAAGATTGGACAAAGGAGTGCCATGATGTCATTATTATCCTCCACACTACAGTATGTTGTTTTAATTAAGATAGTCCAAGTGTGACATTAGTTTGTGATTGGTACTCACGGTCCATGTGACCTGCACAGCGGTGGAACTGAGGACCACGGGGTTGTGCATGCTGACCACCACGTCTCCTAGCTCCTTCTGAACCCGTCGATGGTCGACACCCTGGGCTGTGGGACTGATATCTGCAATAAAACAGAGGCCAGGGTAAATGCAGTGGTGGAAAAGGTAGGCCTTCTCACAACATGTACTTGAGCAAAAGTACAAAGGTATTGGTGTCAAAATGTATTTAAAGTGCCAAAAGTAGAAAGTACTTGTTATGCAGAGTGCCCGTTTCAAAAGTTTTTAAATGTATAAAAATGTTTGGAAAATAGCAGATCTACAGGCTGAAAATGCGATGACGCATTGTGAGCTTGTAGATCGTCTATTTTCAAATGGCCAAAATGTATATAGAACTGAAGTGGTTATTGTATGTTTAGCAATACAAATGTAAATCTAAAAAGTAACTAGTTACTAAAGTTTTCAAATAATTGTAGTGGGGTAAAAGCACAATATTTTCCTCAGAGATGTAGAGGAGTAGAAGTAAAAGCACTGAAAATTGGAAATACTCCAGTAAAGTAAAGAATATCTAAAAATAGCAGAGCAGACCTACACAAGCTCAAGTATACCTGTACAGTAAATCAGGTTTATGGTTATAAGGATGTCTAAAAGAAATGGAATGATGTTTTATTGCCGAAAAGCTAGTACAGCGAGGAGATTTAAACCCATATATCATCTGTGTCGTCTGGAAAAATGTTCAAAAGCGTTGGACATTTAGAAAATGTTTAAAATAGTGAAAATAGACGATCTAGGTGCGAGGCGTTGTGTGCTTGTAGATCTGCTATTTCACTAGTTGTGCGCGACAGTCTTGTACGATGAAGCAGGGCTTTAGTTACGAAAAAACATAGATTATTTTTTTTACTTGGAGATACAAGGTTTCTGCCCAACAGTGACGATATATTGTCACTGTCGGGAAAACCTTGTATCTCCAAGTTTCAAATTTGTACGTTTTTTCGCTAAGTAAAGCCCTGCTTCATCAGACAAGGCCGTCGCACAAAAGTAGTGAAAACAGCAGATCTACAAGCACACAACGCCTCGCGTTGTAGATCGGCTGTTTTCACTAGTTTAGTTCATTTTTTTTAAATGATAAAAAGGAACGGTTTTGGACATACAAGGTTTCCACCCGACAACGACGATATTTTATACCTTGAGTGCGGACGGGCTCAGACATTGGGCTGGGGTCTCCCAGGCCGTGAACGTTGACGGCCCTGATGATGAACAGGTAGACGGTGTTGGGCCGCAGGTCTTTGACTGTGAACTGCGTGGTTCTCACATGGTCTGCTACCGTCTGCCAGCTGTTACTCACTGACTGGCTGCACGACAAACACAAACAAGTCCCATCATCAGCAAAGGGAAATCTCTTGCTTACTTTGGGGATCTCGGACGGTGCTTTAAAGCAGTGGTTCTCAACCTGTGGGTCGGGACCCCCAGGTGGGTCCCCAAATTATTTTGGGAGGTCAGCCAGATGATTAACACTTTGCCGTCCGAAATAGAATGGTTGTTGGTAGATTAGCCGTGAAATTTCTATTATTATATTATGATCTGAACCGTATTCATTTTACCAGACATCCAGCGCTATATCACGTGGTCTTCATCCCCCATTACCATTCCGTGATCCCCCGTTGTTTTACTCACCCCAGTTCCCAGTGAAATTCTCAATCTGCATTGGCTTAGAGTGGGAGATTCGGCTGACGCATCATGTCCCCGTGCGTTTTGCGTGCGCGATCCGTTCACGTAAATGTCCCCTCAAATAATCCACGTGTGACTCAAGAGTAGAACTGAAAAGTATCGCTAGCATAGCCACCAGCACGGCTGCAGTAGAAGCACTCGTGTACAGACAGTAACCGAATGGGGGAAGGTGCCTTGGAGAAGGAAAGGGCCATGACATCACTTCTGTTATGTCAGACCAGCCATGAGCTATCAATGCACGAGTGGTGACTAGGGAAGGTTAGACGATCGCCGATTTTCGGATGAAAATCATTTATTTCGGTAAATACGGGAAAGTACGGGAAAAGACGATTGGCTGCCCCTCCCCCCCTAGGAAGTCCGATATAGTACGGTTTTAATATTAAGGGGCTCCCCGTGGCTTGGAAAGGGTTAACTTAATGTGCAACATTGTTTTCTCACTCTACAGTAAACACAACAACATTAAGTGTAAGTGTATGGAGGGTATCTACTATCTACACATTTCGAAAGTGACAATTTAAGGACTTTATAATACCTCTAAAATGATAAATTACACATTGGCCAAATTGTCAAATATTAGAGACATAAATTGTGAAAATAGCTGATCTACATGCTCACAATGCCTCGCGTTGCGAGGCGTTGTGAGCATGTATCAGCTATTTTCACAATAGAACCGTGTTATACAAAAATGTAATGCCTCTAATGACTCTTAGTGCTCCTCAGGGTGGAGGGAACCCCAGTTCGAATATGATTATTTTGGGGGTCGCGGCCTGAAAAGGTTGAGGACCACTGCTCTAAAGACGTGGCACCAGGCTATTGTCTGGGCAATGCAGCTATGGAACGCTAGCGAGAGCAAACACAATACAACTCCGCAATCTATTGAAATGTTTACTGACAAGCAATTCCTTCATAGTCATTACTGTGTCCTCAATAGGTCTTTCTTATTAGGTAGACAGGTTTTCTTCCTCCTTTTTACTGAATTCAAATGTCCTTTTATAATTTGTTTCCTGTAACATAAATCACATTACTTTACATAAAGCAGCTTAGGCCTACCCTAATATTGTGCTGCTTATCAATATGTCGGTTCAGACAATTCCTTTGAGCCCTGGCCTAATTTACGAGTCCAGGAAAGAAAACATTAGGTTATTGTATTCAAGTCATACTCTACTTTTAAGCTCCACTGATATGGGTAATTGCTTGCTAATCTATATGAATACAAACACTGACAGATCAATGTTATGCTCACACAGGCAAAGGATATCTGGCTCAAAATTGCTCTGCCCAAACAGCTGGTGCTGTTTGAACAACATCCCTTTGATCACTACTGATTGTAAGATGTCTGCAAAACTAAGAGTCTGGAATGGATTGAGCCAGTGCATCATGTCATAGCCAGTGGTGGAAGAAGTACTCAGATTTATTTACTTAAGTAAAACAGTGTAGACTTTTTTTATAATAACGTTATTCATAATCATCTAAATCTGCTAAGTAGCTAGTAACTAAAGCTGTCCAATAAATGTATTGGAGTAAAAAGTTCAATTTTTATTCTGAGAAATGGTGGAGTGGAAGTATAAAGTATCAAGATAAGGAAATAATCAAGTAAAAGTACTTGAGTATTAATGTACTAGCCTATGTTTTTGTTCTGTGCTGTTTTGTTGTTGCGAGATGTTGCATCTCAAGAGGCTTATCCCCCAGTTAAATTTCGAAATAAAAAAATACATTAAATACGCAGTTACTTTCCATCACTGGTCATACGTCTAGTTTTGCATTCAGAGAAAACCTACATGAAAGTACCATTTGACTCCTAACATGAATAACAGAATCACATGTGCGCCCTACTCGATGAGAGTGCAGGTGTGTGCATTCACATACTGTAAATGCCCACATTGTGTTATTGCCATGAAGGTTTTGGGTCACTCGAGGTAGCTGGAGGTTCTAGGTCGCAGACCTACCCAAAGGCTTCAATGACATAAGAAGAGACTGGGGAGCCGTCCTCTGGTCCCGGTTCCCATGACAACGAGATACTGCTCTTGGTGACGTCCGTGACTTCTGGCTTAGCGGGCGGCCCCGGAAGGGCACTGGCATTGTGGGACATGAAGTCTGAGGGGTCAGTGGATTCTGAAAGGTGGTGAGGAATGAGAAGGAGAGGGAAAATCTATGAAGTAACAGCCCAGCGTCAGAGGTTGTGCCCAATTATTCGTTTTCTTTTTTTATAAGCATTGAATCTTTTCAATTCGATACAAACCTCTGACGTCCAAGTACGCACTCCATGATGTCTCACCGCTGGAACTGGTGGCAACACAGGTGAACAAGCCAGAGTCGGAAAGCTATGAAAGGATGACAGACAGTTCAACGTATTGTTTCATAGACTCACAGTAATGATACATTTAAAGAACTCTCCACTAAATATCTCTCAGGCATAAACCTTCTAACTCCACATTTCAAAAATAAATATTTATGTAAATGAATGCCCTTTGTCATACTACAGGGTCACACAAAAGTAACAATAATGGCCGATCTACAAGCTCACAACATGTCACGATTCAAGGCGTGTTGTGAACTTGTATAGATCTGCTATTTTTGACTTTTTTTTTTGTGAAAGTCAGTTTGTGGGTTTTAAAAAATATTGTAGCCTACAAACGAAAACTACGATGAAAGCTTGTAACTAAATAATAACTACATTGGATTAGGGATGGGACGATAATCGCTATTATTGTTTATCGTGACAAAAAACACTTAGATTAAAAATGTTTGTGAAATTATCCTCCGTCATTCTCTGGGATCAATTCACCTTTTATTTGCAGAGCTGCATATCCGGTACCATTTAAACCCTCTATAATTGGTAAAACGGACCTGGAAATAACATACTTGATAGTCTTTTTTTTCTCCACTCTCTATCAAATCTCTTTGCTAAAAAATTGCTGATCGGCTATTTTGTGGCAAATTTTCTGCCCCAGGATAATGGATGTTGGGGATATTTATATTATCGTGATAATATCGTAAATCGCAATTTCTTTGGTCACAATAATCATCCCATCTCTACATTGGATCCATTGGAACACAGGTTATTTACTTCTGAAAAAGTAACATAGCGAAGATGTGATGCTATGACCATCTTCTCAGTTTGGAACGGGTTGCTCATCCAATTCACAGACAATGCATCACTTTCATTCCCTGCGGTTTTTATTCTTCAGAATCCAATAAGTCTTTTTTTAAACTCTGCTCCCCCGCTGGCTTCTACAACTTCCTACGTCATTCGGCGGTCGTTGAAGGTGACAGACATGACTCGGTTCCGATAAATATTGTGAAAATAGCAGATGCAGATCTACAGTACCGAGGCGTTGTTGTAGATCGGCTATTTTCACAATGTTCACCTCTTGCTTACTTAATATTTGAGAGTTTGGCCAGTTTGGTATTGAAAGTCCTTAAATTGTTACTTTAGAAATGTGCAGATACCATACATACACTTATACTGTGTGTTGGTTTGTTTACCATTGAGTGAGAAAATGACATTGAGATAATCATCTGGGGACCCCACAAAATAATTTGGGGGCCCCACTTGGGGTCCCGACCCCAAGTTTGAGAACCACTGCATTAACGTCTTGTCTGGCTCGAACACAGTGGGATGAGAGCGGGCGAGATCAGAAGGTAGCGATGGCCAATAAAAAGAAGCATGAAAAAAAAAGAACAACCCGGAAAGTGATGACGCTAATTTTCTTAATTAATTTCATTCAGTAATGGCCATTAACCAAAGTCCTCCCCCCCCCAACTCCACCGCCCCGCCCCCTCTGTCAGCACCACCACTGCCATCATCATCATTAATACTGACACAGGGAAACCAGAAAATGGATAATGTATTTAACACCAGCGATGAAGGAGAGCCACACACTGACAAGAGCCTCGTCTCTCTCCATCTCTTTCTTGTTTGAGGGCCAGAGAGAGAGAGAGAGAGGGAGAGAGAGAGAGAGAGAGAGAGAGAGAGAGAGAGAGAGAGAGAGAGAGATGGGAATGGATGGACAGACGGACAGACAGACAGACAGACAGACAGACAGACAGAGAGAGAGAGAGAGAGAGAGATGGGAATGGATGGACAGACAGACAGACAGACAGACAGACAGACAGACAGACAGACAGACAGACAGACAGACAGACAGACAGACAGACAGACAGACAGACAGACAGAGAGAGAGAGAGAGAGAGGGAGAGAGAGAGAGAGATGGGAATGGATGGACAGACGGACAGACAGACAGACAGACAGACAGACAGACAGAGAGAGAGAGAGAGAGAGAGAGAGAGAGAGAGAGCACTTTACGATGGTGATGGGGTGTTCTGTATTGCACAGTTTCTCCATTATACAACCCCCCCACCGCCACCCCCTTTGCTGTCCTTGAGTCTCTAACCGCTGCCCGGGAGATTTGTACTAAACAGCGGCATTTAACGACTTCTAAAAATCAATACTCTCCATTCATCGCTCAAAAGCAGCCTGACTGCACTTGTCCATTTGAATTACATCCAATTGACATGAGACGGGAAAAGTTTGCTTTAGAGGAGATATGCATGCACTCTGCAGCCCGGCACGCGTGGCACGTGCCGCGTACGCGCACTATCACATTTTCTCGGTCTCTCGCTCTTTCTCCCCACAGCTGCTTCCATTGGGGGGGTGCAGGGAGAGGACAGCGATGGGAACAGAGGAGCAGAGAGACACGCAAACTGGAGGTCCATGCCGTTTGAAGGTCAGACGTATCCTGCAGTGTAGACGGCTGTAACTTGCTGTGTGTAATATGCTGACACACACAGCGTGTGTCAGTGTAGAAGGCAAGTGCACACTGTACTACTGTGTGTGTATGTGTGTGTGTGTGTGTGTGTGTGTGTGTGTGTGTGTGTGTGTGTGTGTGTGTGTGTGTGTGCGTGCGCGTGCGTGCGTACATGCGTGCGTGAAGAGAGGCAGTTCTAAAATGTTTACCGATAAATAGATAAAATAATTTTGCAGAACTGTAATTCAAGTTACAGTAACAAGCTAACAAGGCTACAGACAGACAGACAGACACTCAAAGCACACTAACTGGCTTACTGAACTGAGCAGACATTGTCATAATACATTTGTGTGACCCCTGAACCACCTTGTGAGAGCTGCTGGTGTGCGTGCAGGACTCTAGTCACACCTACCCTGGTATTCTGGATCTGAAGGCTGCCATGCTCCAGCAGGGACATGCGAGGGTCCTTCCCTAGCAGGTTGGCCCCGTTCTTCAGCCAAGTGACCGTAGGCTCTGGGTCCCCCGAGGCCTGGCATCTAAGCAGCGCCACACTCCCCACGGCCTGCGTCTGATTGGACGGGCCCTGCCGGATGATGGGCGGGGGGCGGTCCTTCAGGGCTAGAGATGAGGAAAAATCACACCCAGCGTTAAGTGAGCAGTGCTATTTATGACTTAATTTCTCGTCCCGCAAAGCTTGGCCAATGTGACCCTGGCCATACTGTACGTATACAAACAAGACACCAATTGACCAATGACAGTCCGGAGTGACATGGGACAAACAGACAAAACCAGATGTAGGAGCGGTTAGCACCGCCCAAACATTGTGTGCAGGAAGACGTTATAAATAGGACTTCAGTGTTGATACATTTTGGATTGTGTGCTAATGTTGTAATTTGGGTGCCATGTCAACGTGGAAGACCCTGCCTCCAAGTGTTACTGATAATTGCAGACCGAGGGTGTTTGAGTTGGAGCTGAGACGTATCTGTTGTGGGAGTTAGAACCATAGCGTCACTGTCGGGCAGAAACCTCGTATCTCCAAGTTTCAAATGTGCATGTTTTTTTCCGCGATGTAAAGCCCCGCTTCATCACACAAGGCCGTCTCGCACAAAAGTAGTGAAAACAGCAGATCTACAAGCACACAACGCCTCGCGGTGCGAGGCGTTGTGTGCTTGTAGATTGGCTGTTTTCACTAGTGTAAATCATTTTTAAAATGATAAATACAAAACGAACGGTATTTGAACATGCGAGGTTTCCACCCGGCAACGACGATAGTCTCTGGGAGCCATTTCCTGGGAAGAGCACTGTGTTCACTGCACCGCACTGCACCTCTGAGCTGTAATTACTAGCTGGGGATTAACAATGGTTTTGCCCGTGGCGCTAATTACTGTACCTTCTTTGTAACACCTTTAAACATATTTCTGCCCCTCCTCCGTCGTCTACTTCTGGCCCATGGTTACTCCATCTTGTTCTTGGCGTCCCTCCCCATAACCCCCTCCCCCCCTTAACACTGAATTAGAAAGCTAAACAGGCAGAGCACTTGCTGTAATGCATGCTGGGTGATCTCACAAACAGCCCCTGCCCTGTGTTAAGGCTGTGAGATAAGTGTCTGTCTGTCGACCGCGTCAGACGACAAAAATCGCGCTGGGTGAATTGGGCTTCCAGTGGTCTCGTAAGCCTCCTACCTTCACTTTCTCATTTCCTCACTGTTGCTCTCCGTTGTTATCAGGCCTGTCTCGCACAAGCGTTTACGGCACATTCCCCTGCTCTTATCTCTTATCGCTACTCCTTCCACACAAAAGAGTAGAACAGTGTAGAAGCGACCATGGGTTCAGAATACATCCAGAAGTACTGCAACATTACGATACTGTCACTATAGGGGACAGGCATGCAAATGCATTTCAGTATTATACAGTAGTATGAATACATAGTCATACACAGTCAAAATCTGTGTACAAATGTAACCATGTAGACCCTTGGTTACATTTGTACACTCTCACAAATGTGTAAAAGAACGGTGCACTTTATTTGACTGTGTACTTAATGCATGATAGCATGTAATGGAGTTTTACTGATATATTATCAACATAGCGTACTATATGACTATGGAATAAAAAAACGTTAGGTAACGTACGTAACCCTGGTTATCGATAATAGGAGCGAGACTACTCGCTAATCAATGTGCAATGCCTGGGGACTTAGCATAATTTGGGGCGACCAGAGGCAGCTGCCACGGGATTTGCTCCTGTTTGCATCACTCCGGTGCAGATGTCAGCCGAGGACGACGGCAACACTTCCCCCGCTCTTCACGCAACATTTGCATGCTGCTTCATCTGACTGGAAGCACAAGGAATGATTTTCTTCTTTCCAGAGAAAATGATTACCAAAAAAAAAAGAAAAAAAAGCGTGAGCAGATGTTAATTCAAGAAGAGACCAGTACGTAAATGGAGAGAAAGACGTCTGCGGCTTCCCTACTGGCAGCGCCTCAGCGCTAATATTCTTGACAATAGAATGTCCTCGCAGAGGAATCACAAAGTGACTCTCCCTCAGAGAGAGAGAGAGAGAGAGAGAGAGAGAGAGAGAGAGAGAGAGAGATAAAGAGAGAGAGAGAGAGAGAGAGAGAGAGAGAGAGAGAGAGAGAGATAAAGAGAGAGAGTTTTAAGATATTGGTTCACAAACCTTTTCATGTCAAGGTGTGTTATTTGTTTATACAGTGATCCAGCTTTTTCTGTAGCTTGTTGTCCTTACAAGCCCCAAACGGCCATGCAGGGCCTAAGCACCGCCCGTGTAGGACAACGAGTGACTGAAGGGTTATCCCTCACAAACCATCTGTGCTGGATTCTCGGATGTATTAGCTAGATCTGGGTTTAAACAATTATGAATTTCTATAGAATATCTTTTAGCGGTTAAGGTTTGATTCTCTATGTGTTAAGGGAAAAGCTGACGTCTGGATGGCTGAGACTGAGGAAACAGGCACGAGTCTCTGTCACGATGGAAGCTGCTCCTCCTGGTAGCCGGGAGTTACTTTCTGGTAGAATTTGTTCTTGTAGTGAATTATTAACTCATTGAATGCCATTTCAAGATGGCCCCCAAGTACCAGACTGCCACTATCCTAGATTTCTAGTGCACGGATCAATTTTTAGTGCACGGATCGTGCACGCCCATGCACCATATATGCATCATATGTGTAGTACTTTTTAACAGCTTTCAAACAAAAAAATCCACTTGGAAATCCGTTCAGGCATTCATGAGTTACAAGCCTTCAAAGTCAGACAAAACAGCCATTTTTGACATTTTGAAAGATGTGTTTGTTTGTTATGGGGCTACACATGCAATTTCACAATTGCGATCATGCCTAATACATTTGAGGCATTTTTAGAATTTTTTTTATAAAAAAGAATTTTGATTTTTTTTTTTTTTTTTTTTTTCAAAATGGCTTCCAACTCGGGAAACTCGGGCTCTGGCAGCCTGGGACTACTGTAATAACTCGGGAAACTCGGGCCTTGGCAGTCAATGAGTTAAGAACTGTTTTAAATGGGAGGGGCCTATGATTTGCATGTTGCCATATTTGTAACCGTTTTAGAAAAGCAATAAGCCATGCAATGGTTGAGAGGGTCGTGCCTCACTACGCCCTTCAGCCATTATAAAATACTCTGTAAACTGCAACCTCTAGTGGCTTTCATTTATCTGGGGACCGCCTGGAACCCCTGGGGGTCCCCCCCTGGTCCCCACTTTAAGAACCACTGTTTTAAGAACATCCAACAATCCCATAGTAAGGTGATGAGGACATTTGACTGATTGGCTTTCAAGGCACTCAGGCAGAGTATCTCTGCCAGCTTTAGATGTACTGTACTGCAGCCAAACCAACAGCATGGGATGCATTTGATTTTCTTTCACATTAGGCCAAACATAAAGGATGCACTGCATACATGTGTATCTGCACAACCCTGTTGAATACCAAAAGGACACCAAAATGCGTTCAAAACAAGCAAGAAAACCCTATCAGCAGTCAATATAGCAGCCGATGCAAAGTAGTTCGCTAAAAAAAAGAAGCATGATGAGATCGTTCATTGCGCTGCCTCAACCGAAACAGAGAAAGTCTGACACTTATGTGTTAAACTGATTAAATCAGGGGTTCTCAAACTTTTTTTAGGCTGTGACCCCCAAAATAAACATAATATATGAACTCGCACTGCGAGGCGTTGTGAGCATGTAGATCTGCTATTTTCACAATGTTCACCTCTTGCTTACCTAATATTTGACATTTTGGCCAGTTTGGTATTAAAACAGTCTTGAAAGTCCTTAAATTGTCACTTTATAAATGTGCAGATACCCTGTATACACTTATGTAGGTTTGTTTACCGTTGAGTGAGACATTCTTTTTTTTTGTCTAGTGACAGCACGTGGCTGTCTCACCCAGCATAGTGTATGTCCGGGTGCTCCAGTCTAGTGAAGCACCTCAAATAGGAGAAAGATACAGGCTCTGCCCCTTAGGCATAATGGGACGGAGCAGCACAACAATGTCATGGAACCATACAAACAGGTTTCCTTTAAGGCCACTTTTAACCGCACAGATTCGGCGACGATTCGGCGGCGGAAGGCGGCGGAAAGCGTCTGTTGCCGAACGGGAGCTCATCGTCAGGTTTTCGGCAGCGGGTCGGGAACCTTATCGACCGAAAACTGGAAAACTGGACTTGCTCAGTTTTGTTCAGTCGCCCCTCGCCGTCGGTAAGATTGAGGGAGTTGTAGAATAGTTTACTACTGCTCCAAAACCAAGCCAAAACAAGCCAGAGACATTTTCCTGTCGCATATTTTTACTAAATACCATATTCTCAATCTCAACTCTCAATTCCTATTCCAATCGGATCCAAAGCAAAGCTAGTAGTAGGCTAGTAATAGTCCATCAAGTGCCTGTGTTGTTGTTTTCTTTTTTTTCCTCCTCTGCACGGAGAACAGAGCTGCCTCCGGCCGGGTTAGGGTTGCCAGATTCTGTGAGTGAAATACGCGACCAGGTCTATGAAAATAAGCCCAAAAGCGCGACCAGTTTCACCTCTGAACTCTATTACATTAGTTATTTTATAAAATAATGTTTTTTTTGTTATCAAATTTTATAAAATAATGTTGAAAGCAAGGCCAAATAAGCAACTACACTTCAGAAACAAGCCCAAACAAAAGCAACCCACATCTAGCAACATTATAGGAAAACAGGATCAACGTTGCTTATAAGGAGCAGACCTGGCACCACTGCCATACAGTAACTACAGTCGGCGTCGTCTGAAAAAAATAAAATAAAAAATAAGTGCTTAGTTTTTTGCAGTTCTTTGCAGTCTGTGTACAGTCAGAAGGAGTCTCCTGTAGGCTGTTTGGTGTGTAGACACCTTTACATACATTGGCTGGTCATTGCACAATGCATACAATACATGATAAAACAAGGAAACAGAGAGTGGTCGTGGTCAAACAAGTTACCACACAGGTTTTCGGTAGTTTCCTGGAGTCACTGTCCAAGAGGCGTGTGTGTAAGCTCAAATATGCATGAAATAGAATCCATTGAAACATATTTAGACCACATTATACTGTGTAATATAATTGTACAAATTGATATATAGTTACATAAATGTACTGCCGTAACCAGGGGCGTCACAGGGTCTTGGATAGTGGGGGGGATGATTGAAATATTGCGTTTTTTTATCCGGTTTTGGGCGATTTTCATTGGGGTTTTGGGTGATTTTTCCCCACACAATGGTATAGCAAGCCAGGAGCAGCAAACAGCTCCATAGTTAGCACACGCACGCACGCACGCACGCACGCACGCACGCACGCACGCACGCACACACCAAAGATTGTTCTGTTCCCACGTTAGATTCAATAGGCTATTACTGACAGAAAAAAATGCACAGCGGTTTTGCAAATAAGTCATGCTTTTTGCATACACAGCAGCAGCATTGTAAGAAATATATGTCTCCAAGGGGGAAGGAGGGAGAGAGAGAGACCTTTTTAAAACCCCCCTCTATCCGAGCGCACGAACTGTCATGATGTCAATGTTGCATGCAATGTTGTTTACATATGCCTGAAGCCTCGCGGTTCTGTATTGAAACTGGGAGACTGCTTCCGGAAGGAACGTAAGCACAACGGTGGGGGCCAGTGGGCCTGGCGATATTAATTACCCCATATTTCTTATGTCACTGTAGGCTAATGAATGTATGGAGACAGTGAGTCTATGGGAACCAAGCTGATAATCATTGGTCTGATATTCAAAGGCAGCCCGGCCGGCAAAAAAGGTGGGGGGGATGAGTAATTATGGAACAAATAAACACCGGAGCCTAATTCTTCAATCAATCAATCAAAAAGCCTTGCTGGAAAACACAGCTGACGACCGCCGCTAAATCAGGCAGCAGGCGTACAGGCTATCATAGCTACAACGTTCACACAACGTCTATTATGATTATGATTATTAGGATACAAAAACTGTGGACTGTTTCAACGATGTCCAGCCCGCGCCGCGCCGACCCGTCGGGTCCCATCGGGCTCGGGCTGAATTTCTAAGCTCTAGTGGTGACGCCCCTGGCCGTAACAAACCCAGCACTCTTACATCCGGCGCTAAGTATCACTGCCCGTTTTCACACCCATGTTATATAATTAACAAATGTACATAGCTCATCTGTCAGCAGATATGCATGGTTGGTATTAAAATGCTGTGTGGTCTGGAACATCACAGATGTCTCTTGGACACGGTCGGGGACACATGTGCTTGTGACCTCAGCAGCACACAGCCCCTACGGGGGGTCCACCTCTTGTTCTCATGTGATGTTTCTGTGATCACAGAGCTTTTGTTTCCCCTCCCACATCTCCTGATATCATTATCATCACATTATTAATGATGCTACCATAGACCTACCATAGACCTTTGCAAAGACACGAGTGTGTCTCCTCCAACTTGCAAATCTATCATTTAACTCTATCAACGATTTGGACGTTCCCGTTCGCCCCATTTTTCCCGGCGGCGCGATGCCAATAGTACGTTCTTTGGCTCGTTCTTTTGTACCTTTAAACTGATGAGGGGTCGCGCGGGTGTGTACCGTAGAGACAGCTCCCGTAAAAGTGCTCTCAAAAACCCACTGGACGTTAGCATCAATGGAGTAACAAAACACTTCCATGTTATTTTCTCTGGGTCTATTGCTCTGTAGCGATTGAGCGGCCTTGACGGACGGCAGCCTACCGCGGCCATTTCACATTCATTCTTGCATGAGGCTGCCCTCTACTGCTGGTATAGCGAAAGTACACATATTTAAGGAGAAAAAAAAATAATGATAAAAAAATAAAAAATAAAACATCTTTGTCTATAACATCGCAAAGGTAAGGTGCTTTTGCTGGCACAAAACCCAATAAATAAATAACAACATCTGGCAGTAAAACAGTTAAATATATCAATGAGCCATGGTGTAGGCGCAACTAGCTCATGAAGAGAATGGGAGAAACACTGATTTGTTTAATATATGTTATGACCAAAACGACTAATCCAGACAGATTAAATCCAACCCCTTTTGGGGTGCCCGCTGGCTTACTGGTCCAGGCGCATACCACTTAGGCATTGCCACATAGGCATGGATGCCTGGTGGCGTCGCCGGTTCGATTCCCGATCTGGACGACCTTTGCCGCGTGTCACTCCTCATCTCTCCCCCCATTTCCTGTCAGTCTCCTGTCCTATCAATAAAAAAGGCACCTTGCTTTGCCCCAAGAAAACACACTGTTTAACAAACAAAATTGGAGCTATACACACCCCCAGCACATTTACCCTACGGGCTTTAGAGTGTCTTGCTCTTTATATCTTTCTCTTTATAAAGGCCAGGTGAGTTTCTGCGTAATAATGGGTGCGTTCGGAAATGCGCACTCAGCGCACTGGTGTGCCATGTTGTCGTTCGTTTATTCGGTGCACTTGGTGCGTTGTCGTTCGGAAATCCTGTGCGCGGCGCACCTGTGTGCTGAGTGTACGCACTCAACGACCATACTCAGAAGTTGGGGTTTGACGGTGTGGTGCTGGGGAGCGTGTCGCTGTTACTACATGTCATCTTTTCGACACCCGACTCTAACCCTCACCCTAACCCTAACCACCATGGATTGAGTCGCTAACCCTCCGGTCGAAATGATGGTCGTTCGAAAGAGCACGATTTTGCCGTGGTGTGTCAGTCTGGTGTTTTGATTGGTTGGTTTTCATGGCCATTGATTTTTACAGTCTATGGCCATGTCTCGAACGCTTCTCAGCTGTGAACAATGGAGGAAATGACCGCAAAATGCAGCATTCGCAGCTTAATTGGTCGTTTGGGCTTGATAGTTTCACACGCAACATGTAAACTAAAAGCAGGTATGCCAATGTTATGAATTACATCTCCTTTCAATATCAACGTTACGTTAGCAACTGCTGCTTTTCAGAAGGTTTACCTTCAGAGTTCAGAGTGAAAAAACGCACAGCTGCCTCTTAACTGATCGTTCGTAAACAAACCACACTGAACGCACTCTACAGCGTCACGCCCACTGCACTCACTACACTGAGCACACACCCAGTGCGCATTTCCAAACGCACACCCAATGTGTATATCAGTAAATTCTTCTCCATGTAAGCCTAAAACGTTTCAAATAGGCTTATGCTCCATGTTATACCTGTTGAAACATTAGTCAAATGCCTGATCTCAGAGCTTATAGAACTGGATTGTAACAGTTTTTACTCTGTGACTGTAGTGCTAATGAATGATTTTGTTAATCATACTCATGTTTCTATATTCTATCTTTGTTTGCTTTATTTCATTTTTTTAATATTCTTTATGTAAGTACATCCACGCATTTGATTTATTACGAAATAATTTTTTTGTAACTCAATGCCAAAATGAGGGTCATTCCATCGAGGTGAAATTAAGGTTGATGATGATAAATGATGATTAACTTAACCGCAACTGTGATCAACAATTTCCTTTTTTTTTTTCATTACTTAGTGGACTGGTCACTCCTAATATAATTAAATGTTGATGTGGGTTATACTGTATGTAGTGAGGTGATCATAGACTATGTAGTTATTTATCCTGGGAATCTTTCAAATAAAGACACTGATCAGTACTGTACTCAAACTCTCAAACTTTGTTATACTGTGTTTGTATGCATTCAACAATGGTAAATGACCTCACCATCTGCTACCTCCAGCTGGGCCTTGGCCAGGATGCTACCAGCTACAGTGAGGGCTTGGCAGGTGTAGTAGCCCGCATCGGCGCGCTGCACGGACATGATGGTCAGCTCTCCATTCTCCGACACAGACACGCGGCTGTCTTCTTGTGTTGGCTGGTTGGGGAACAGAAGATCCTACAGACAGAACACAAAACAACGTCAATTACATGGAATTACTCCGTGGTTTGGAAGCTCATTTGCTCCTGGAGGTCAAAATCGCCCACGATTCATACTGAAGACATTCATTATGTATGTATGAGCTTTCCTGGCATTGCCGGGGCCTCTCTAGGTACTTTTAAATCAATACTCAAATCCTGGGATTTGAACCATTTTAAACCGTTCTCAACCACAAGCACATACCACTTTTTATCTTCTGTTCTTTGTGTTATCGTTTTAATTTTATGTAGTTTTAACTCTCTTTGTGTCATTTTAATTCTCACGTTTTAATGTTGTTATGTTTTAATGCTGCTTTATTCACAGGATGTACAGCACTTTGGTCAACTTAAATGTGCTTCAAACATTTATTTGACAATGCATCTTGTCAATCAGTGTGTTCAGGTTTCAAGTGGTTATTGCCCGAGTCTCTACCTCTCTCCCTCCCTCCTGCGCTCCCCCCTCCCCCGCATGAACATGGGCAAACATGAGCATATTTGTCCCTACACACCATATTTGGGCATAATCCACCCAGCTGTTGCCTCAATATTTATTTGCACCGACATGGAGGACATTCTGGTTTCTGTTGCCATTTGTAGTCATGGCTGCCAGATCCCACCTGATGTTGTGTGGGAGTCCCAACAGTTGTCCAGTCCATACATGGGCATATCTGCATACCTACCATCACAGACACCGCCTGCCCACCACAACTTGAATTTAATTGGATATACTGTATATGTATTTATTTAGAACCCTAATGAGCTACATCAAAAGGTGTGTGGTTATCTGAAAATAATTCATAACATTCAACACCCCCAGAAACACATTTATTTAATCATTTAGAGCAGTGTTTCTCAAACATAACTAATACTTTATGGGCATTTTGTACAGAGTTACAGATCCATTTGGAACACCCTCAAGGAACCCGGAAGGTCCCTGGACCCCACTTTGAGAACCACTGATTTAAACATACACTCCAAGGAGTCAAACTGAACTGTTTGAAGTCAGGCACGTGCATAAAATATGAGCCAAGCGGTGCCCGAGCACCTGCCTGAGCATCTGGTTGATTGCCTTCACAGGAGAAAGTGGCGTTTTCCATGCCAACCAAGTTTCTCTCGTTCATTCCTCTCACACAGAACTGCAGTTGAGCACATGCCCTTCCAAATGTCTGTAATTCAGTAGTAGTAGTTCACCCCCAAAATGACTTTTTTTCTATCGATTACTCATGCCACAGAGACTTGAGTTCAATAATATTTTGGTGTATTTGTCGCATTCCTAAGACAAAAAATGGATTATAGTAAAGTGACCCCCATTGATTCCGGATGGGGGCCCTGGATGGGGACCCAAATGCATGGCATTGGATGAGGAAAACCATCAGGGTACGTTTACTATAATCAATGTTTTGTCTTAGGAATACGACAAAAAACAAAATATATTATTGAACTCAAGTCTCTATGGCGTGAGTAATCAATAGAAAACTAGAAGCAGTGCTCTTCCGAGCACAGGTCTCCACCAGACTGTGCGTCCTGGTGGTGCAATCCTGCAAACTTTGGAAGCTAATATTAGCCAATCAGGATGGCAGCTTGAAAAGCTTGAAGTCTAAAGAAAATAAATAATGAAAAGCTCCTTTCTTCTAACCTTCTTCTCATCGTCCCCATGATCATCATCCATATGGTGATAATGTTGCCAGAGTGCTTACTGTACATGCACAACCTCTCTAACCTTTCTCTGCAGATGAATCGAGGTACTGTAGCATGAATTCAGAAAATAAATACAATTATTTGGTGTGACAGTTCCCGCCATCCATCAGCTGCACTCTTTTAAGTCCAAACACCCACTGGGTTTACAGTTAATGAAGAAAATCTACTTTGACTAAAGTAAATTAACTAGCCTACTTTCCCAGCATCTCTGAAAATCCCTACGAGCAAAGCATCATGTTCCCTGACTTGTTCGGCTTCTCTTCCCTACAATTTATTTCGGTGGCATATACGTAAACACACACCAATGAGTTACCATTTAGCTACACAAACATGGATACCGCCTAATCTGATTGATTACTCGCAAATATCTTGGGCCAGATAATATAGATACAGTGCAGTCGCCAACAAACTGGGCACATGTTTATTCATGGGCTGACATTTGAACCAAGTGAGGTTTTGCAAAAACAAAAATCAATGCTGTCAAACATACCAGGGAGATATTTTATTATGCATGTGCGAGTGTGTGCACAAATGAAGGGTTGCAAATATTTGAAAGCGCTGTGCTTCAGATACTATCTTGAGGTCTATCAAGTGACTGTTACAGAATGCAGATTAGAATAGTTTAATACAAAACATTATACTTCAAATTCTGCTTCCTGATTCTAAAGAATAATCACACAGTACTATGTTTAGTTTATGTTCTATAGTTCCAGGCTTTAATAAATGACACCGCAAGCGATTCTCAATCCTCGATTTGAAAAAATGGTAGAGGAGATAAATGATCACTCTGAACGTTCTGCTAGATCAAAACACTTTATGTGAATTAGAGATGCTCCGATTGTGATTTTTGGGGCCGATACCGATCACTGATCAACTGGAATCAGTATCTGCCGATATTCCCGATCACAGCATCAAATACATAAATTCTTTAATTTATTGTGTTACTGTAGCAGCATTTATATATTTAATGATTCTTCTTACAAAACATTGACATTGTATATTAAGTATAAACATTAGGGGGTGGAACTTTGGGGGATAGCGTGTACCTCCACATGCGTTACGCCCCCCCGGTGATACTCCTCAATGTCAGGTGAAAAGAAGATGGTGGCATGACGGCTCGGGTACCGGAGGAGACCTGTTGTTGTCTTTACCCTCCCAATGACTACTATGGGGATCAGCAGGGACGGATCTAGCATAGAGCACTAGGGTTTGGGGAATTGGCCTTAATACTAAATTGGGAATACAGAGGGGAGAAAATGTTTTTCTTTTATTACCTTTTATGGGCAGGGTATTTTTTTTTTTCCCTGTACTAGAGTTTGTTCTATTTGATAGCCTCAGATCACATGCTATGTTGTGCAAACAATTACTGTGATGGAAATGGGATTTGGGGTATCATCACTACGCATACCTGCCTTATATGCAACACTGTGTTTCAATAAAAAAGATTTGTAGGATTTTTGGACAAAATCTGTAAGAGTAGTGCACAGAAATGTGTTTTGCGAACATCGGCCACTAGGTGGCGCTAGAAAAGGCCCATTTGAAAAATTTAGGGCAGAGGTTCTAGATTGGCTTCCAGGGAATGTGTGTGCTCACTTTGGCAGCGACCGGGCCAACAGCGACTGAGATTAGGCGCTCACAAACTGCGAGGACGCACGCACGCACGGACGGACGGACGGACGCACGGACGGGGGGGAAAACATACTCTCCCTCAGCCTTCGGCTGGTGGAGACAAAAAGTCATTTTGGGGGTGAACTACTCCTTTAATGTGAGGGTCACATGAGATCAAATGGAGAGTATACACTGTAAAGTCCTCAGTAAACATTTAACTACGAGTCATTTCTGTGTAACTCTCAGAGTTACAAATTGAACGAATTAACACAATTACTTTGCAGTGGTGTAAATTAACTACAGTACTTATAGTAACAATTTTGAGGTACTTTTACTTTACAGGAGTATTTCCAAACGTCAATACTTCTACTCCATTACAATCATATGAAAACTTTAGTTACACAAAGTTACACAATGCGTCGCAATGCGACGCATTGTGAGCTTGACAGCAGCTTGAAAAGCTTGAAGTCTAAAGAAAATAAATAATGAAAAGCTCCTTTCTTCTAACCTTCTTCTCATCGTCCCCATGATCATCATCCATATGGTGATAATGTTGCCAGAGTGCTTACTGTACATGCACAACCTCTCTAACCTTTCTCTGCAGATGAATCGAGGTACTGTAGCATGAATTCAGAAAATAAATACAATTATTTGGTGTGACAGTTCCCGCCATCCATCAGCTGCACTCTTTTAAGTCCAAACACCCACTGGGTTTACAGTTAATGAAGAAAATCTACTTTGACTAAAGTAAATTAACTAGCCTACTTTCCCAGCATCTCTGAAAATCCCTACGAGCAAAGCATCATGTTCCCTGACTTGTTCGGCTTCTCTTCCCTACAATTTATTTCGGTGGCATATACGTAAACACACACCAATGAGTTACCATTTAGCTACACAAACATGGATACCGCCTAATCTGATTGATTACTCGCAAATATCTTGGGCCAGATAATATAGATACAGTGCAGTCGCCAACAAACTGGGCACATGTTTATTCATGGGCTGACATTTGAACCAAGTGAGGTTTTGCAAAAACAAAAATCAATGCTGTCAAACATACCAGGGAGATATTTTATTATGCATGTGCGAGTGTGTGCACAAATGAAGGGTTGCAAATATTTGAAAGCGCTGTGCTTCAGATACTATCTTGAGGTCTATCAAGTGACTGTTACAGAATGCAGATTAGAATAGTTTAATACAAAACATTATACTTCAAATTCTGCTTCCTGATTCTAAAGAATAATCACACAGTACTATGTTTAGTTTATGTTCTATAGTTCCAGGCTTTAATAAATGACACCGCAAGCGATTCTCAATCCTCGATTTGAAAAAATGGTAGAGGAGATAAATGATCACTCTGAACGTTCTGCTAGATCAAAACACTTTATGTGAATTAGAGATGCTCCGATTGTGATTTTTGGGGCCGATACCGATCACTGATCAACTGGAATCAGTATCTGCCGATATTCCCGATCACAGCATCAAATACATAAATTCTTTAATTTATTGTGTTACTGTAGCAGCATTTATATATTTAATGATTCTTCTTACAAAACATTGACATTGTATATTAAGTATAAACATTAGGGGGTGGAACTTTGGGGGATAGCGTGTACCTCCACATGCGTTACGCCCCCCCGGTGATACTCCTCAATGTCAGGTGAAAAGAAGATGGTGGCATGACGGCTCGGGTACCGGAGGAGACCTGTTGTTGTCTTTACCCTCCCAATGACTACTATGGGGATCAGCAGGGACGGATCTAGCATAGAGCACTAGGGTTTGGGGAATTGGCCTTAATACTAAATTGGGAATACAGAGGGGAGAAAATGTTTTTCTTTTATTACCTTTTATGGGCAGGGTATTTTTTTTTTCCCCTGTACTAGAGTTTGTTCTATTTGATAGCCTCAGATCACATGCTATGTTGTGCAAACAATTACTGTGATGGAAATGGGATTTGGGGTATCATCACTACGCATACCTGCCTTATATGCAACACTGTGTTTCAATAAAAAAGATTTGAAAAGAAGTATAAACATTAGGAGATTGCAGGCTGATGTCCTTCAGTATCCAATTCAACTTGTAGGAGTTGAAGCTGAGGTTACATTCAGTCCCACAGATAAATATTGTGAAAATAGCTGCTCTAGCTTGTAGATCGGCAAAGCCGATACCGATCAAAGCTGATAGAGGCATTATCGGCCGGTCGCGATCACTCACTGATCAATTGGCACATCTCTAATGGGAATGTGTCCATATTAATATTAAATGTTAATAATTAAAGTAATTAAATAGAAGTGATTGTTCTATGTGTTCTGAATATGCCTATATATACAGTAATATTATTGTTGTGGGGAGCTGGGGTATATCCTTGAGGATAATTGGAAATATGCCAGTGGTCCAGAGCTCAACAAAAGGTTGAGAACCACTGACCTAGACCACAGAGTGCTTCAAGCAGACAAACGGACGGGCTGAAAATGCCATTAGTCTGCTCCCATTATGTCTAATGACTCTAATGCAGCAAATGAATGTTGTTTCTGCTGAAGTGAATTGGTTGGTCAGAGTCGTGCAGATTTATGATTGATGAGCGCTTCATTATCAGTCTGTGGCACAGAACCGTGTTCTGCCGCCCCTTTGGCTCAATCCGTTTAGTCAGCTCACTGGCCATCTTTCATAACTCAATTAAATCAATGAAGGCAGGGTTAGTTTAGTTCCCGCTGTAGTTATGTCTGTACGACAAATAGGGGAGGGAGGCAGTGAGGCACACACACATACACACACACACACACACACATCCAACGCTTCTTACCTAACAGTAGTTTAGCTTGCTTCTTCTTAAATATAACCTTTAGTATTATATAGTGTTATATTGTCAGTATAGTGTTGTAAAATATTGTATTGACTTGTAATGATTTCCGATGATGATGTATGGTCATCCCCCTGGGATCTTGGTAGCAGAAACTCACAAGCACACTCCATTTCCTTGGTAAAAGTGAGTCCCACCAATCAATAGACATTGCCAGCTGCTACACCTTAGAAGTTTGGTCAGTGTAGTTACGACATTCCCACAGACTTCCCTCGTAAACAGAGAATATTCATATTGAAATTATTCAATTTAACGCCTGCAAGAGGGCATCCAGGGGCGTCACACCAAATTCTGGGCCCTGGGTACAAGGATTCACTGCGGGCCCCCCCATAACTATTGAAAAATAGCAGATATACAAGCTCACAGCCCGGCACCGAGTGCCGCGCTGCGAGCTTGTAGATCTGCTATTTTTGAAAAATCGTGAAAATGTGTGCAAGAAACTTATGTTTCTAAGTCAGTGGTGCTCAAACGTTTTCATGTGAAGGACCCCCAAGATGATATGTATTTGGCCACAGCTAGACCCCCATCTCAAAATATTTAGTTCCAGGGACCCCTCCCCGGAAGCAAAATTTGAGTTTAATACAAATGTTCGCTTAAAAAATACATATTCAAAGATTTGCAAACATTTTTACGACTTTTCAAAAATAGCAGATCTACAAGCTCGCAGCAAGCTCGCAGCGCGGCACTCGGTGCCGCGCTGTGAGCTTGTATATCTGCTATTTTTCAATAGCTAAACTATAGGGCCCCTCCACCTTGGGCCCTGGTAACTCAGTCCAACTTTCCTACCGAGGGCATCCCTCTGTAGTCCCATCATTGAACCCCATTCATCAGTGTTTGTGAAGCAAACTCCATGCATGAACCATGTCTCGGTGAGATCAAAGCTCACCCTCTCTTCCAACGGGTCTGCACCAACATCCACCCCAGCAGTTGTGCTGGCCAATTACAATGCAATCGTCCCCCTGGCTTATGGTATCTAAACTATTACCTAGACAATTTCACTGTGCCAGTCCCTCCGGCTTATGGGATATAGAGCATCAACTGACACACAGAGACAGCCTGTCTCTCTGGGTTATGGGTTATAGACAGTGTACTTGTCTTGTAGCTGCAGCTACCAAGAGAGTCAATTTCACTGAGTTGTTTCAACAAATCTTAAAAGTGTCCTAACTGTTAAATCGCTAAAGTTTTAGAACCCCCACTCCGTTAATTTCAGCTTCTAAAGCCTTCTCTTTATATGTTTTCTATGAGCCGTGAGGGGGGGAGAATTTCGCGGCAAAATGACGTCATCTGCATCATGTGTATACGTTGGCCAATCATATCGCCGATCATAAACACATGGTACACTACCGGCCAATCACAGGCGCATCTTGCTGACTTCTCAGGAAGTAGCTTGCCTCAACATAACAACAACATACTTGGGTGAAGGAGTCAGTTTCTCCGGAATGCCTGAACGCACAGGAACCAGGGACCCATCTAAAGATAGATCTCGGCGAGGTGGAGGCAGACGCGGTGAAAAAACGTCCGAAAGACGCGGACGCGACCGCGGTTTGCTCTTACCACTAGTTGAGCAACTTACACAGTATAGCTTTAATATTGTAGGGTAGTGTGTGCAATTTTAATGAACACGGTCAGGAGGGCCAGAGCAAATTAATCGATTCTGGTTGCAGTGATTTTCATGGACACATTTTTTATAATAATAATAGAAACTTGAAATAATCTTCAGTTTGTAAATATATTAATGACTTGAATCTCCTGAGCATCGCTATTCTGGGGGGAACAGTTGCCAAAAAACTGCATATTTACAAGCTCATAAATTGGCTATTTTTTGTCGAAAGAGTGAAAAAAAGAGCGGAGCAAGTTCAGAGGCATGTTCAGATTCAGAAGTGCATTTGAATGGAGTTGGGACAACAGACGTTCAGGAGGCAGAGAACCCTTTATTCCACCCTACACACTAACCTACAGGCACTACTACTTATACCCAGCCCAAACCACACAGAAGCCTCTATGTTTCACACCAAAGACTCCTGGGTCAGCGACCCTCCCGGAACCGCTACATCCCCTCCCCTCCTCCTTCAATCATTATGTTTTAAATAGTAAGACCCCTCAGTGCAACATGGCCATCTGGCCAGTGATTTACCGTACAGCAGTTACCCATATATGGAGACCCCTGGCAGGGGCGTAGCACCAAATTCTGGGCCCCTAGGACAGAAATCTGTATGGGCCCCACCACGCAAGCGGAGAACCGGCCAACCGGGAACACTTTGAACTGTTTTTTTTTTCTTTTTTACTACAATGGTGTGTATGTATCATATTTTCATTGTGTTTTGATCAGTCAGCAAAGCATGATTGCCATCATGCATTGTGGACTGATCAGAACTCAATGAAAATAATATGTAGGCCTACCAATTTCCAAAGACCTCTTCCAACATCTTTTTGTTTCTTTTGTATTATTCCCTTTTGTTATTAATGATATTCTATGCAAAGTACTGTGTTTTATCTGACTTTCAATGTGATGAGACAGATACATGAAGTGATCACGTTGTCATGACACTAAATTTTCCTATATGCAAACTTCTAATAAACTAATCAATCAATCAAACAAAGTCCAGGAATTCTAGCTTGATCTAACCATGATCACTACACATAATCATACATTACATGCACACTCAGATACAGCTACTGTATTGTTAATACAGTATAATCCACAACAGTCCCATGAAATAAAAAGTGCAGAACATCATCATCACCAGCAAGTGAATGAGACACCAGAACTCTGACTTGAGCCCAGCCTCCCAAGCCAATATAAAACAGTATAACAATAAAACACTACCATTTTTAGTAGCAGCTTAAATATGTGCAGGTGTTGTGCAGAATATACAATCACTAATCAATAGCAGCAGTGCTCAAGCAAATGCTGCTATGAAGCACATACGGTAGGCTATACATAGGAAGTAGAATAGGAGAAACAAAGAAGCAGTATAGGACTATTAAGAATGGGTGAAGTATGAACATGATTAGCCTACATGCAAAAATGAGTCTGCATGCAATCAGAACTTTGTCTAGTTAGCTAAAGTATGGAAAACACGGGTTGGCTATAATGATCTGAGAATATATCTACTGTATAACAGGCTAGATCATATAGGCTACATAACAGGACATTCTTGTGTGTACTGTGTGTATGCATATACATGCACATACATTGTTTTAACAGCAAAGTCAGTCAGTGTGTTTAATCTACAGCAAGATCCTGTGAACATTTTGGGAGTTCACAAAACAATAATACTGTGACTGACTGAAACAATAATATTGTGATGCCTAGATTGTTATTTTTATATGACATAATCATGTGACTACTAGATAGATGATGGGATATTATACAATTATTGTTATTACTAGGGACATCCAGCAGTTTGTCTTGTCTCTCCAGCAGAGTTTCTAGTGTCTCCATCTCTCTCTGGAAGAGGTAGCACAGAGGCGCTCAAACACAAACACTCTGACATTAATCCTCACACTACTTGACACTATTACCATACTTTAGATAACTAGTCATTGTTGCAACAAACCAAACAATTTTTCACTTTGATTTGGGAACCTACATTACAGATTCATAACGTGATCAACTGATCATGTCACTAGTTTGGGAGTGCTTCCTTCCAGAACTTAGCAAACAGGTGTTTCGTTCGAATCACTTGTGTTTATGCTTAAAACGTTATCCATGCTTATTGCTTAATGTTGTTGGATAAAGAAGGAAGAAGGAAGAGGGGAGAATATTTTCTGTTGCATGCTTACCCACAGACATCAGCTGTTTCCTTGAGTGTAACAGACAGTCATGGCTCTCCTCTCACTCTCAGTTTACGGTAATCAAACATGCCGCTCTACATTACGTTTTGTCATTTTTTTTCTCTCTCTCTCGCTCTCCCTGTCTCTGTTCAATGCCTGTTGTGTGCTCAAGAAGCCGGGGGAGGGTGGGGAGAACAGAAGTGAGAGTTGATCTTACGGTTGCAGTCTTTTTTTTTTCTTTTTTTTCTTTTCTCCCTGTCTGTTCAATGCGTGTTGTGTGCTGAAGCTGATCTACACTCAGGACCGGGGAGGGTGGGGCGAACAGAACGTGAGAGTTGATCTTATGTGCAGGGCCAATGAAAAGACTTTTCCATTTACTTCAGATGATCATAACTGTCTAGAGCACACCTAAGTTTCACAACCATAACATGATGCAGGCGGACGCACAAACCGCAAAACTACTGTAGGTCTCAAAACAACGTGATAGCAGGAGAAACCATTTTAGCTTTGTAAGGGGTGAGTATACAATATAGAGATCCTCAATTATTTAAATTGTATGCAACAGTCGCTCATTGGTTTTATTCCAGCGGTAATTTTACGTTTTTAGACACAAATGATAATTTTTATTATTATTATTATTGGGGGAAAAAACGTTTTAATCCAGACTTTTCGAGGGCCCTGGCACCTTGGGCCCCCCTACCTCAGTCTAACTTTCCTAGGCCCTTCAGCGCCACTGACCCCTGGTACCCATATATGGAGATCCATGTACTGTATATGGAGATATACTGTGAGAGCCCAAACATGCTTACTCAGTTATTCGTTATGTGAAAGTCCTATGATGTCTATGACATCTGACATGACGTATGCGATGACGTATGCTTCCCTGACTACCGCAAAGCATTCTGGGATTTTTTTTTTTTGGCTTTGCATAACTTTATTTGTCGGAGAATCCCAGTGCGCACAAGAACAGCTTCTCATAGCGGCGAAATGAAAGACGCTGTTACGTGATATGTTACGTGATATGTTTGAAAACGAAAACGACGACGATGATGAAGAAGTGTTTCATGGATTTCATGAGGACTGGATTACTTTTCACGGACACACTTTGAGACGGCTAGTTTCAGAGACCAACACGTTAGCCGAACAGCTAGTCAACCCCAAACTCCAGAACAACAGATTTGCAGCTATCTGGAGGTAATAACACTTATAAAATGATTATGATAATATGGTTCATTCATTCACATAGACAGGCGCACACACACACACGCACGCACATATAATAATAATGACAAATGTCGCTCGCCAGATTTACCGTTATATGGAGCTAACAACTAGAATTGAAATATGTCAATAGAAAGTTTTGGTGCTTGTTGTTTCTTGTCAAAGTGGTGGCCTATGGTGTAAGGCCTATGGTGTAAGGTCTCAAATATTTGCTAATTATGTTTCTATGAGCTACATAGGCTGAGAAATGTACTTTTTATTAGACGTTTTATAAGATTTATTACAATTTTTGAGTTTGCAGATTTCTTTTAAAAAAATGATAAAGGTCTGGACCATGACAAATAATTTCCCATGAAAGCCAAAGGTGTAAGCTATCAAACAGTTTTGAAATTTTGTTTCTAGCTACTACAGAGGCTGAGAAATAAATGTTTTAGTAGTCGTTGACACCTCTGTGAAGTTTTCCATAAAATCTCAGGTTTTAGGGGTATTTTTCCAATCGGCCATAGGTTTTTAAGGCTTTTTTCCAGGCGGACTTAGGTCTAAATGGGTTAAGAGTGGTTCCCCTGACATCACAGTGATGTCAGAGCGACAAACGCATAGAACCACAGTGTCAGACAGAGATACAGGCAGAGATACACATACGGACATGCTGTGACCGTTCACATACTAACTTACGGTCGCAATAAACATCCTTAACCGTCCTCAGTGGGTGTGCAGAGGGTTAATGTGATTAACACACCCGAGTGGCCAGCATTCTAACACCTGATTTTGAGTTGATTGTCAAATACGGACAGCAGCACTGTTTGTCCAGTAGCTTATTGGAATATTGGTCCTGACCAATCAATAACAGGCACACAGGTCCTATGTATCTATCCATACACAGAGCGTGCACAAGCACACACGCGCACGCACGCACACACACACACACACACACACAGGTGTTCTTACCTGGCTGCCCTCTCTCTGCCAGAAGACAGTAGGCTGGGGTTTGCCCTTGGTCTCACAAGGAAAGGAGGCTGTACGGCCCTGGGCAACGATCTGGTCCCGTGGTCGCACCACAAACTGGGGGGCCTCTGAGGTCAAAGGTCAAATGATCATGATTAATAGGCTATATGCACACCAGCCATAATTGGAGAGAGTTTGGGTCTCTTCTCACTTCCTTCAAAGGTGTTACCAATGATACTAATGAAGCATTTGTGGTTCTCAAACCTTTTATTTCAAGGACCACCCCCCCATAACTCTGAGAGTGTACAAATAGAACCAAATGGACCCTTACGGGCCATTTCGTTCCATTTGTACAATCTCAGAGTTACACACCTTATAAGGGGTCATTTAGAACCCCCAAGGAACCATGAGCATCCCTGGACCACATTTTCAGACCAACTGGTGTAGCCGAGTGGTTCCAGTGAGCCAACATGCACAATATCAGCACACTGACTCTGTTTGACCAGAATGGAACAGAGCCTTCATTTAGTATCATTGGTAACACCTGTGAAGGAAGTGAGAAGAGACCCAACTTCTCTCCAAAATGACTACTGTGCATACCGGTACCACCTATTATTATGATTAGCTGCACACAGGTATCACACAACGAAAACAGCTTATATAACACGCTCAATAGAGCTTGTAGATCGACTATTCTCAGCACGTGACACCGACGCACAACTAAACATGAATCAGGCATCACACAATACAACAACAGCCCATTGTGGCATTTCACAAGGAACTAATAAACTCTAGAGCTACAAACTAAAGGCTTCATGCATCGGGTCAAGGTCTATTCATTTACCGTGACATATATTCATTCACAAGACATTCATTCAGCCCAATGAATTAAATCAACTAATTAGCAGGGCTCTGCAACACTCAGGAGTTTTGCATATCGACCACGTCTGGATCAAAATGTCTGGATCATGTTGAGTGAACAGAAACGCTTCAACCACTGTTGCAACGCAAAGCTATACCAAGGTGGGAAGGAAGGGAGGATGTTGATGCACAATGCCAATATTAGTGGGATGAACATGTGTGTGTGTGTAATGTTCATTCATCACACTTAATTTGTGTACACGTGAGAGTGCCTGCGCGCGTGTGCGTGTGTGTGTGTGTGTGTGTGTGTGTGTGTGTGTGTGTGTGTGTGTGTGTGTGTGTGTGTAAGGGGTCATCGCTATGCCATGC
Source organism: Nannobrachium achirus (assembly GCF_963921795.1). Lineage (NCBI taxonomy): Eukaryota > Metazoa > Chordata > Actinopteri > Myctophiformes > Myctophidae > Nannobrachium > Nannobrachium achirus. The sequence goes on from NC_137826.1 coordinate 33,161,807, forward strand.
TGGCTTGTGGTGGTTATTTTTGTCAAAGTTCCATTTTTGTCCATGTACAGACATGTTGATGACCCCTGTTGTTGTTTTTTTTTTTTTTTTTTTTTATTTGATTTTCAAATGAAGCATTTAAGGCAATGAAGTGGTACAATAATAAGAGTAGCAGCTTCTTTTGTACAAACATCAAATATACAACAGTGGTACAAGGATTGACATTTTCGATGACCCCTGTTGTGCGTGTGATATCAGTAACAGTCTGTGTCTGTGAGCAAGGCATGCACCATGGTATCAGCTCTTACTTACCAACAGGGCGAGCTGATGACAGAACAATGGTTTGGGTGAGATAGACAACACAGGAGGAGTAGAGGGACAGAAGAAGAGAAGACATGGAAATCAGAAATGAATGAGGCGGTGTTGCGTTGCCGTCCATGAGGTTAGTGGGACAGGAGAGAGGGACGCAGTCACTGAAGCAGGTGATAGCATGGCATGGGGCTTAAAGGACCACTTTACCCTTTTTTTTTCTTCATATAATTGGTCATCACTAATATTATTAAGATGTCTATCTTCTGTATAGCCTATTTACTCTGTGTCTCAGAGTAGGGGTGTGGACATGCTAACCCTCCAGGAAGAGATAGGCTGTACAGGTAGTTACAATTAGCTTATAATCCCCATCGATGATGTCATTGGCAGGCAGGTTTCTGAACCATCCACAGCTTGCCAATGACACACAGAGTGAGTAGACAGAAATTCTACTCAGGGCCAATAACATTAATATAAGGTTGAAAATGGGTGAAGTGATTCTTTAAGGATTGCATTACCTTGGCAACAGCAAGGGAAGAGGAAGCAGTGATCCATGAACTGTGATGCTTCACGACAATCACAATTAACACATTCACACCTTTGACCCTGTTTGGATATCAAGGTGTCACAGACAATTGACCTTTGCAAACATGAAGCAACTCTTTGACCCGTGCAAATCCAGAGTGGGGAAATATTTGGGCTAAGACATAAATTGCCACAAATGACATATTTGTCACACAAACCATTAGAAATATATACTTATTGTTATTAGGCACTAGCACAAAGACGCATGAATCAACTATAAATGAGTGTACCACAGAGCGCTTAAAGGGTTATGACTGTGGCATTACTATGTCATGGAGTGTTAATTTGAGAGGACAGGTTTAAGAATCCCCCCTCACCCCATAGGCCATAAACTTGCATGTGACCTGATTAGGTTATGGCTATTCTATAAGACTGGAACCAAACAGAAGGGGTAATGCTGTTATGATCCCCTTGTAAGCAGAGCTGAACCCAACTCCAAGCCGTCAGCAAGGGAACAATACCGCTCACAAGAAAGGAAATAGAGGAAAGATTGGTCCAGGCTTCTAGGACCTGCTTTGGTAGTTACTGTAAATGGTAAATGGTGCATTAATATAGCGCTTTATTCCAAAGCGCTTTACATACTGTAGATTGGGCATCACATTCACCCATTCACATAAACACACATTCCTAGGGAACCAACCAGCACATAGGGAGCAGTTAGCGGTTCAGTGTTTTGCTCAACACTAACTCTGGGGGAGCCCGGGCCAGGGAATCGAACTGGGGAACCTTGCGGTTCTCTATCCGGCTGCTCTACCGGCCACTCTACCCCTGAGCCACTGCCGCCCGTAGTTAACTCTTTTACTGCCTATGACGAAAAAATTTAAATTAGCAGATTAAAAATAGCAGATCTACAAGCTCGCTGTGAGCTTGTAGATCTGCTATTTTTCAATAGCTATATAAAATAATTAAGGCCCCTCCAGCTTGAAGCCCCTGCTGACCTCTGATAGTCAGATAGGCTGACGCCTCTGCTTTTCCCACGCGGTTCTCAGCCAGGCAGGTGAACGTGCCCTGGTCGCCGGCCGACGCCTTCTTTATCCTGAGCAGGAAATCGTCTTTCTCGTACTTGATGTCGTACCTGGCAGCGGAGACAGACAATGCAGTCAAATCAACGTCACTGTGACTGTCAGGTAATTTTCAGTCAAAAGCCACCTTCGAACTGGCAATAGAAAACAGAATGTGATTATAATGTGTTTATAAACACACACGAGACAAACACATCTCAAATCATGACAGGATGTTGAGGGATGACCTTAGAAGTTCTCAAAAAAGGGTTCTGGACATACAGTACAGTCATAATTTTTCAATATGACAGGCTTTCTGAAGCAATTAAGGCTCCCTGCTGCACAGACTTTCTTACAGTTGTAGAAAAAAGAAAGAAAGAAAAAGAAAGAAAGAAAGAGGGGCCAATTATTTTGAGACGAAGGCATGGCAAAAAAAGAAAGAAATGAAAGGTGCTTTCAGCTGGAACCCTGACTGTTCCACCGTTTCAATATTTATAAAGATGAACCACCCACTGCGGTGACGGCCGTTTGGTGTGTGCGTTTGTGTATGTACAGTCTGTGTGTGTGTGTGCGGGCCTGTGTATACAGTATGTGTGTGTATGTATGTGTGTGTGTGTGTGTGTGTGTGTGTGTGTGTTGTGATGAAACAAAGAGTGGGTGAAGCAGCAAAACAGTGGCAGACAGACAGACAGACAGACAGGCAGGCAGGCAGAGGGGGAGGGGGAGGGGGAATGGCTAAACCTGGTAAACTGAATCTGATGAACGAGGAAATTACTAATTCATAGAAATACACAACGGGTCAGTGTACCTCCACCAGTGCAGTTCTTGATTTATGCTGATTTATGTCTTAAGACGCTGTTGGCGGCAAAAATAGAAGATCTACCAGCTCTCAACGCTGTGAGCTTGCCAGATCAGCTATGTGCACCGCTCAACACCGTCATATGATGAAGTATAAACTGGGCTTAATAAGTCCAGTTCAGCAGCTGCGGCTGAACGAACCACCATCAGTTGACCGAAGGGGTTCAGCAGGGGGCTGAAATAGACAGGAGTACGGGAGCGTTTACTTTACAGGCCCTCCTCGCACACTCAGGAAGTTCCTTTGGCGTGAGACGGAGCGTTCGCGTGATCCTGTCTGTTTCAGCCAACACCGATTTAGAATGTAAAGAGACAAACTGGGGAGAGAAAGATGGTGCACGTGAGAAGGGGGGTTGGAGACAAAGGTCACAGTTGAAATAGGCACGCAATAAGAGCGCTGGGAGAATATCAATGGGGCTGTGGGGTTCGTCTGGACCCTGGCGAAGGCGCCAGTCACGGTACATCCCTGCCCCAGATACAGGCCTCCCAGGAGGAGGGGAGAAAAGAATACAAGTGGAAGGGAAGGAGGAGAAAGCGACGTGAGGCAGGTCTGAAAAGTGGGCCATGTTCCTGGAGTCAAGGGGTTACTGAGTGAGAGGGCAACGTGTTGGCAGACAGACTGACAGACGTGGACAGAACGACAGGCGGATATTACATTATATCTCACTCAACTACCATGTGAGCGAGGAGGCGCCCCGTGGCCATACCATATCTGACACACACAAACATGCACGTGCACTCATAAGCGGGAACAGCATGCAAAACAATGTAAATCTTCGTTGTCAGGTGGAAACCTTGTATGTCCAAAACCGTTTGTTTTGTATGTATCATTTAAAAAATGACTTAAATTGTACAAATTTGAAACTTGCCCGACAGTGACGAAATATAGGTTCTTCATTGGTTCTTTGCGGTTGAGGTGCTGCTACAGTACGTAGAGTACGTATATAGCACCACTGCCTTTAGAGGATTTATACAGGTTCTCTAGTGGTTCCTCAGCTTAGTTTAGACACCTCTAATGGTTCTATATGGGCCATTTTACAAGGTGATAGTGTGTATATCTTCATTGTACAGATTGTTGATGTTTTGACACAGAGGCAGCTCCACAGATCTCGTTCAACACAGACCTTTTTTGGCTCTAAAAAAGGATCAAATTAGTTCTCCTGCTGTAGGTCTGAAAAGTCACTTACAGGCGGCTGCTACTCGAAACTGGTAAAAGACAAAGCCTATCCTTACCTCCCATGTATCCAATGTAAATAAGCCGTAAGGCTTTCTTGGATCTCCTTTTAGTTGACCTTGTACCAGTGAACTGCACTGTCATGAAATTATACCTTTTCCTATGCAAACTTCTAATAAAGTCTTCAATCAATCAATCAATGGCCGCTTTTGAAATTCATTGAATAGGTTCTTGGGCTACTTATGTTTTTTTTTTAAATTACTATTCCATGCATAAATGCCTAAATTGTAAACTTGAAATATACCACAGTTTAGGAATTCAGGAGGTGCCACAGTAAATACCACCAAAAGAGGTGTCCCTATGATTATGAGCCAAAGAAACACTTTAGTGCTGTTTTTAGAGTGTTACTTAGTGGTCTCATCACCCAAACCATCTCAGAAGGTGGTCAGAGACGCATTGCGGTGATGACCACACATTGATATCTTGCCAGCAGCCACAAGAGGCAATAAAACACTCGCATGATTAGTTTCTGTGCTATCTCCCCTCTATTTTTATCGTGGTATATTTGCGGTCGCCACCTTGCTCCCCTGTAACATTAATTGAAATACGGCTCAGCTGGTAAGCAGCGTTTGTCACGATGATCAAAGTCCTTCAGTGGCAGCGTGTCAGGAGCCTGTCGTTGGCAGACTGGGACTCATTAGTCCTGCCTTACTGTCCGTCATGTCACTGTCACTTTGGGGGGGAGATGTGAATGTCTCTGCTTTTGATGCTTTTGACCAACACCCAGACATAATTAAATATGTGCATGCATATACTGTATATATATATTTTGGGAAATGTAGATATGTTTGATATTCATCTTTGATAATATCATAATTTAACAACTCAATAAAAAGAATTATGTTAACTACGTTAACCCTGGTGTCCAGGTTTTCAGTCTTCAATTTGTTTATTTTCAAAATTGTTAAACAGCAGTAAAGTAACGCCCTGCTTCATCATACAAGACTGTCGCACAAAACTAGTGAAAATAGCTGATCTACAAGCACACACCGCCTCGCGGCGCGAGGCGTTGTGTGCTTGTAGATCGGCTATTTACACTATAGTCCAAATCGTATTTAAAATGATAAATACAAAACGAACGGTTTTGGACATACAAGGTTTCCACCCGACAATGACAATATTTTAAGTGGTTACCTCCCTTGTACTTTTTGTTTTTCTTTTTTTAAGCCAGACATGCACATTAACACGTACACTTGCAGCCCTCTGCCCCTCCCCCGCCCCTCCACCCAGGAACAGTCCTCACCTGCCACGGGGGACGTCCACGTCGTCCTTCTTCCAGCGCAGTGAGGGCGGCGGGTCGCCATGGACCTGACACCTGAACTCCACACTCTCATCCACCAGGACCACCTGGTTCACTGGCCGCTGCACAAACTCTGGTTTCTCTGCGTGTAGGCAACACACACAAACACGCATGCACGCACGTGCACACACAATTCACCAATGATATAAAAAAGCCTTTAACCCATTCAGAACGGGTACACATTATTGTGTATCATTATTTTGTGCTTTAACTATTGAAAAATAGCAGATATACAAGCTCACAGCGCGGCACCGAGTGCTGCGCTGCAAGCTTGTAGATCTGCTATTTTTGAAAAATCAAATATAATTTTGACCTGATTCTATAAGTGTCTTTTGAATCCTTCTAAGGTTTTTGGAAAAGCCTTCTATGTCAGCAATCTGGCTATAGCCATCGTCAAAGAAAAGGTCCTTTTCACTTCACTTGAGCTCAGTTAGTCTGTTCTTGAGAGACTACTATGTCAGTGGTTCTCAAACCTTTTCATGTAAAGGACCCCCAAAATTATATTTATTTGGCCACCTCAAAATATTTCGTTTCCAGGGACCACCCAGAAGCAAAATTTGAGTTACAAACGTTCGCTTTGAAAATACATTTTCACGACTTTTTCAAAAATAGCAGATCTACTCGGTGCCGCGCTGTGAGCTTGTATATCTGCTATTTTTCACTGGTTAAAGCAGTCAATAAGTCTAGGCCTAAGCAGTTATATAAATAAGCAATACTGTATTTATGAACAAATCAAGGACTGCTTCACAGTGAGAGCAGTCAAAAAGAGAAATTCTAAATAATTCTACAGTATAATAAAAAAAAATCACAAAAACAGTGAGAGAAAATGAAAGCTGCAGGACACAATAAAATGATATTAAAATTTAAAATGAGTAAATAAGTAAAATGCTGAGCTAAGTAGGTGGAGCAAGCGCCGGTGTTGTGTCCGTGCACATTTTGCAGTCGGCTGAGCCAGACATGCATTATTACTCCTTACCAAACACGGAGAGCTGAGCCGTCTCGCTCTCTCTGTCGCCGACCATATTGGTGGCCACGCACACATACAGCCCCGAATCGCTCCTCCTGGTGTTGGAGATGGTCAGCTTTCCTCCGCGGACCTGTGTTTTTGCCAGCAAAGTGAGCAAACATGAATGGATGAACAACAATTACTACGACAGCGAGATGTTGGAGAATCGTGGAGTAGTCTAATGCTTAACCACTTGAACTGTAGCATGCCTACAGTACATTTGCCCAAAAAACAGATCTAAAAGCTCAAAACACATCGCAATGTGTTGTGGGCTTGCAGCTCTGCTATTTTCGGCAAACAGATTTGGTGTAGAGGGGGGAGAAAAGAGCAGACCAAGTACAGAGCCGGCCTGAGCCGTCCGGTTTACTCCGGAGAGGTTTTAAGTGATTTACTTGCTCGCTAAATATCAGGTCTGCATGCTCACAATGTGATTTTAGGATGAAGTATACAGTATATCAGACTCAACTCACGGTGATCCTGTCGTCTTTAAGGTCCAGCCGTATCTTGTCTTTCTTCCAGTAGGTGGTGGGCTCAGGGTGCCCACGTGGAGGCTGGCACTCCAGGCTGGCAGGCTCTCCCACCGCCACCACCACGTCCTGGGGATTCTGTCTGAAGTCATCACGTAATACTAGGAGAGCGGGAGACAGAGAGCAAGGGTAGTTAAGCCTAATGTACGCTCCGTCGATGCGAGAATAGCAGACATACAAGCTGCTGGCATTTGTTTTTAATTTTGTTCATGCTTTTGTGGTTCCTTTAGCCTCAGCCTGAACGGGCTTTACTTCCTGGCTGAGTGGTATTGGTTTGCCTGACCTGACCTCTGAGGTGAGAGCTCTGCTCTGCTCTTTATTTAGACAAACCAATTATTTTTTTATCCCTTTTTCTCCCCAGTTTAGTTGTTATGCCAATTGATTCCTCCCCACACACATTTCTGTGTTTTCACACTGCTGTTGTATCCTACTGACTCACCTGCCAGTGAGGAGCCCCCACCAGGAGGACATAGAGCCTTCGTCCTACTCCTCCCACCCAACACTCCCTGCTGACAGGTGCCGCCCCAGCCCATAGGAGTACATGCAATGACCAATAAGGAAATGTATATAGTAATAATGTATATAGTCGGGTAGACTAAAATAATAAACTAATGAAATAAACAGGAATACAGATAATTGGTCTTTGTGGTTCTAGTCTCTCTTGCTCTCTCTCCCACGCACGCATGATGCACGCGTGCACACACACACACACACACACACACACACACACACACACACACACACACACACACACACACACACACACACACACACACACACACACACACACACACACACACACACACTAAATAAACAAAATGTTGCCTGTGCTAATTGTGCTGCAATTAACTCCGTAATTATCATTTGTGTGCCACACCTTGTTTTTTCAGTGGAATGCATCTCATTTAACCTGAGGTTGCCAGCTGTGCTCTATTCTGATCCTAGGAACTGTTTTGTCTTGATGCTAATTGCTGCAGGTACAGTCTACTGTTAGGCTCCCGACACACATGTAGGTTTTATCCCTTCGCAAAAACCTGGGGGGGAGGCTCTGAGGTTCCGTTCAATTCATTCCCTATGGAAGTCACATGTTTTGATAAGGGAAGCTTCCCTATTTTTGATAAGTTATAGAACGCACCGCCAGCCATTCTGGTGGTTAACCTCTTTTAACTCTGGTATCCCAATTCTGGGCATGTCATTATAGGCGGAAAACCCTATATTAAAATTGGCTTAAAGCAGAAATAAGCAGTTTTCTGCTGACATAAGCAGGAATCATGCAATTGCTTATTTTTATTTTATTATATTCAGGCGGCTAACAATGCTCCCTAAAAAAATCTAGTCTCTGTGGTGCTTCTAGGAGCTGCAGTCTGCCTCCAAAACTATTATTTTATCTGTAAGAAGCTCTGTCATTAGCAGCTCATTGGTGCATGAACCAGCCGACCGGGGCTAAAAGGATTGACAGACAGGTCAACCAATCTGAACAAGAGGCGTCCTGATTCGTCTGTTATTTTGGATGGGCCCCCAGTTTAATCGATCAATGACAGAACTTCTCACAGATAAAAAATAATAGTTTTGGAGGCAGATTGTAGCCCCAGGAAGTGTCACACACACAACATTTCTTTAGGAAGCATTGTTTGCCGTTGGACTCATTGGAAGCGGTTTTCACCGCTTCAAATGAGTGGCTTTGTGTGTATCACGCCCATATATGGTCATTTTAGTCCAGAATGAACAGGCTTTTTCAAAAACAGAATGTCCGTTTAATTACCATATATGGTGATCTCAGGCCAGAATGAACAGGGTTTTTCAAAAACACAATGTCAGACCTGCCAACCCTGGCAAATTTTTTTGAGTACTCATGCGCGGGCACTTCGTGCCCGCGCGGCGCCCGCAGCGCCCGCGCAGCGCCCGCGGTGCAAATTTTGTGGTTTTCCCGCACAAAACAGTGTATATTTTGGGGGGTTCCACGCATCTTTTTGGGTGGGACCTTTACAGTTATGATAACAAAATTTCACACCAGAAATGTAGCACATTGCATGTCTTGACTTTTGGACCCCCATCAAATCTAGTAAGCATGATTTCAATCGCGATTTTGCATGTTCAACCCCCATACAACCCCATCTTTCAAACAGGGCGGCCATTTTTGCTTACATAACATGTAAAACATAATGGCTATTATCTCAAGAATGCCTGAACGGATTTCCAATCGGACTTTTTTGTTTGAAAGCTGTGAACAAACTGCACAAACATGGTGCATCATCTGTGCATGGGCGTGCATGATCCGTGCACTATAAATTACATTGAAGTCAATGGAGGCTTCTGGCGGGGAACCCTGATGGGAGCTGTTTCAAAATGGCAGTAAATGAGTTTAACTGCACTTGCTCAGAGTTAGTTAACAATAGACTAGCAAAACAGTCTCACCAGTGACTTAATGAATGAACATACATCAACATAATCATGTTATTCAAATAGCAAAATAGCTTTACATTGTCAGGTAGGCTATTTACCTTTAAATATTTACCTGTGTCTTTGTTAAACATTGTTAATTGAGCAGCCTAAATAAAACCACCTTTCTGTGCATGATTTGCATGAAGTTGAAAGTATTCAACTCATGTAGGTTTCTATTGCATTCATTAAAATAGGCCTACATTGTGTATAGATCAAATACCGTCTAGTCTGTATATTCATTCATAGAGGATACAGGCTACTCATTGTTAACAAACCATTAATGTCTTCATATATTCACAGGTGATAAATAACTTGTTCACCTTTAATGTTTTTGACAATACACATAGTCCCCCTAATTCCTTCATTCATACTCATTTAGAGATAGTGGAACAGGGAGCCCAGTATTTTATTTTCATTCGTTTGGATCTTTACTCTAAAGCCTAATCATGGTCAATGTATGCTACAGTTCATTGTACCTGGTCACAAGTTTTGACATTTCCCGACTTCGCTCACGTGCAACACCGTCGTATGACGAAGTATAACACAGGCTTCATACACAACAAGCTGTCGCGGGGGCGACCGCAGTTTAATAGTATAATATTATTGATTCACTTGATTAAAACCCTAACCGCGTCGCGGAGAGGAGCGACAACAACATAACAACCATTTCATTCTCACCATCGTGGCTGCTGACATGTGAATTCACCTTAGCCGAGTGTTATCTTAATATATTACCTGTTAGTCAGACTACTACTCGTTGCACGGCAGCATTGTAGGGGCGACACCGACGACTCGCACAACACGGCCATTCTCCGTTTATCTTCTTTATAAATTAATCGTATTAATATCGCCGTTGTACAAACCGGGCGGCGATAGCTATGAGATGAGATGAGTAGCTTCTTATTATAACTCTATGATGAGTAGCGTAAGTGTACATGCTGCACCGCGCTGAAAACCCAAAACAAACTCATGGCATCCGGTTCAATTCTTCTTCTGCCGAAAAAAACGAGCATATCTTCTGTTCTAGTGCTCCCCAGCGCCATGCGCCCCATTCACACACCATTCAAGTGGTGCCTGGGAGGAACTACACGGCAGGTTGCAAAAATCTTCGCCTCGTTTGCTGCTGCAGAATGTGTTGTTATACCACGCCGCGCCCATCCCCCGAAGTTGCGTAGCAATGAGGGGAAATATCGTACCTGCGTACAGAGCCTTAAAATGCGTGCTTAGTACGCAAAATGCGTACGGGTTGGCAGGTCTGCAATGTATGTCACCTCATGTCCATATATGGTCACTCCAGGCCAGAATGAACAGGTTTTTCCTGTCCCGTACGTGCAAAATATCAGTCCAGAATGAATTGGCTTTTTCAAAAAGCAAAATGTGTGTCCCATGTCCATATATGGCCATTTCAGTTCAGAATGAATAGGCTTACTTTTTCTGTCCTGTACGTCCAGAATATGTGTGCTGTGTCCCTCCCGGTCAGATGAATGGATACTTTGAGGATTGGTCAAGCTTCACATGATAATTTGGCCTTCAGGTTTTATCTGTCTTGCAATGGCAATGACAAATAGCCGCATAAGAGCAAAAGCAAAGGCACAATATCATACCGGCTCTCCAGACAATTCTATACTAAGATTCACCGCTTCACTTCGAACCGAGGTTAGATTTTTTAAATAAGCAATTGCATGATTCCTGCTTATGTCAGCAGAAAACAAGGGTGTCCAGCTGCTCCTGGACACCCTTGCTGACCTAGGCATCACCGGGACGGCACTAAAGTGGTTCTCCTCCTACCTGTCGGACCGGACCTATCAGGTCTCATGGAAAGGTTTGCTTTCATCCCCCCGAACCCTCCAAACGGGAGTCCCCCAGGGATCCGTACTTGGCCCTCTGCTTTTCTCCCTGTACACCAAATCCCTTGGTGCTGTTATCTCTGCTCACAATCTATCCTATCACTGCTATGCTGATGACACTCAACTGTTTTTGTCCTTCCCCCCTTCTGCCACCCAGGTGGAAGAACGCATTGCTGCATGTCTGGCCGACATCTCACAGTGGATGTCAGCCCACCACCTTAAGCTGAACCCGGACAAGACGGAGCTACTCTTCTTCCCAGCTAAGTCTTGCCCCATGCAAGATCTCACTATTTCCATAGATAATGCATTTGTGACTTCAGTTCCTACTGCTAGAAACCTTGGTGTGGTCCTGGACAGCCAGCTATCATTCAAGGCACACATTGCATCAGTCACCCGGTCATGTAGGTTCACACTCTATAACATCCGTAAAATCAGACCCTTCCTCACCCAGGAGGCAGCCCAGCTCCTCATTCAGACATCTGTCATATCAAAGCTTGACTATTGTAACTCTCTCCTCACTGGTCTCCCGGCATGTGCACTTAAACCTCTCCAACTGATCCAAAATGCCGCGGCACGACTGGTCTTCAACCAGCCTAAGTTCTCACATGTCTCTCCCCTTCTCCGCAGCCTCCACTGGCTCCCGGTTGCGGCCCGCACTGAATACAAAACACTGATGCTGACCTTCAAAGCAGCCAAAGGTATGGCTCCTCCATACCTCCAGAAGCTGATCAACCCCTACACCCCCACCCGGTCACTTAGATCAGCCAACACAGGGATGCTGACAGAACCCTCGCTCAAAACTCCAGGGCAAAAATCCACTCGTCCGAGACAGTTTGCCCTCCTGGCCCCCAAGTTGTGGAATAAACTCCCTGTCGCACTTAGAACAACGGACTCACTCGCTAGCTTTCGCCGTGGACTGAAGACTCACCTTTTCAGACTCCACCTAAACCCTTAGCACTACAGAAAAAGAATCAATGAATACATGAAGCTAGTTAGCATTTGTTTTTGTTTTTTAGGTTTTTTCAGAACTTTGATTATATTGTGTTTTTTCTAGATAGATATCCATTTGCATTTGTTATATTGTTGATGATGTACTGACATATTATCTTGTTTATTATTGTGATGTTATCTGCTTATTGTAAGTCGCTTTGGATTAAAAGCGTCTGCTAAATGCCTAAACTGTAAACTGTAAACTGTAAAACTGCTTATTTCTGCTTTAAGGGAAGACCATGTCACCATAACTCAGCCATATAACCATATAAGTTCCCAATGCAGCTACGTACGCTACAGTATGTTGTATAACCTCAATGTGTTGTCATGGCATCAGGCATAAACAAATCAGTCAGCTCCATGTATGGGCAAAAAGGGGGACATGCCCATATTGGGCATACACTTGTGACATCAGCGATCTCCATACTCTATATGGGCATAAAAGGGACAATGACTAACAGATACAGAGATCACCATATATGGGCATATACTGTAGGTCGGATATAGGTAGATGTGAGGGACACGTAGAGCCCCGACATTTTTGAGCGGTGGTCACACCGTCTCCTATACGTGGCTGTGTGTGTGGGTATGTATGTACAGTATGCGTCCGTCCGTCCGTCCGTCCGTCCGTCCGTCCGTCCGTCCGTCCGTCCGTGTCTGTATGTAGCCTGCAGTACCTTTTCTGACCACACATGTTAAGGGAGGGGCGCTGTTGTTCAGACTCACACACACACACACGCCCATGCACTCACGCGCGCGCGCGCCACACACACACACACACACACACACACACACACACACACACACACACACACACACACACACACACACACACACACACACACACACACACACACACACACACACACACACACACACACACACACACACACACACACGCAGCCTCCACCGCTCAGTTCACACAAGTGTGATTTTTAAATAGCCGATGCAATGCATTGTGAGCTTATGGATACATTTTCTAAATTGTTTTGTTGTTAAGTGTGGTTTGTGGTTATTGGTTAAGGCAGCGATTACGCTGATAATCACGCAATTAAAGTTCTAAGCTTTGAGATTCTGTCAGTTTGATTGAACTGATACTTGATGTATGTAGGTGTTAATATTCTGACATGATTCTGTAAGAATAAACATTCATTAGCCTTGTGTATGAACCACATTTGTGACAACAGCAATATTCTGACTTGTCAATAGCAATAGATTGCATAATGACATTGTTGATAATGGTTGAGTTAACGATTGATTGATTTATGACATGGATTGTGGCACCCCATTAGAGCTCCCACTCGTGTAGATTAAATGTTGAAGAGAGAATAACAGCAACCATCATTTGTCAATATTCTGATTTCCAAGCCCAATATCTAATGCAAGATTAGTGTGCGCTAGGTAATTAAGAAGATAATGATAATGCATGATCGATGTGTGTGCTATGCCATGAAATATCATGGTATAGCATGACCTTGAGTGTATCATTGTCATTATACCATGGTTTCATCATTAATATTTCGAACTTACAAGCGACAAAAATGAAATACCGCAGTGGTTTGCTAGGTTAGAGGTGACATAAACAAGATGGATGCGTTCAGAGTCATGTTACCAGGAGACACTGTACTTTTGTACTGCCACTCATTACAATGCATCTCAGCCAATCAAGATGCAAGATGGTCAGAACTACAGCAATTGTGGTACAGTATAATTGCAAATAAACAACAGCTAAATACACAAATAAACATAGCGTCCTATCCTTGCCAGCCCCACTTAACCACATAAGCCCTTATACTTCATTGATCCCCCAGGAGTCTATACTTGGCCAGCTCTTTCCCCCCATACTCAAAATATATTCACTGAAAATACGTATTGTCAGGTTAATCCTCATATAGTTCACAACAGTTCTGCTAAGATCCTATACTCTGAAAAATGAAAACGAGAGGAAAGCCCCCAAACCAGATGTCAATCATGTCTGCTTTAAGTGAAGTGAGGCTCAGTCACGTAAACAACATGTATGCAGATTGCAGACACACTGCACGCTATGTCTGATGGGCTTGATTCAACCATCCTATAAGAGTAATGTTCTCTCTTCAAAGTGACACCCCAAATATCACACTGGACAGCTTTTTTAAAAAGCTTGTCTCTCTGGAGACTGCTGGTTTGCAGTATATGAATCCCAATGAATAATGTATGAAAAGAACATATGTTAACTCATACAGTGCCAGGCGACTTTTAGAGCAACTTTCTCACTATGGGCTTCCCTGCCAAGCGACTTTGGGCGACTTTTACTTAGAAAAAAAACAAAAAAAATTTTTTTTTCAAAAAAAATTTTTTTTTCAAAAAGATTTTTTGGACCCCAAAAAATGTAGTAGGCATGATAGAAATCGCGAAATTGCATGTTTAACCCCCATAGCAACCCCATCTATCAAACATGGCAGCCATCTTTGTTTACATTATAGGAAAACATAATGGCTATTATCTCAAGAATGCCTGAACGGATTTCCAATCTTTTTTTTTTGTTTGAAAGCTGTGAACAGCCTGCACAAACATGGTGCATGATCTGTGCATGGGTGTGCATGATCTGTGCACTACAAATTACATGGAAGTCTATGGAGAGGGCTGGCACTAATGCCACTCGAGGGCATTTTTAATTGGCAGTAAGTGAGTTAATATTGTGGGTATTGGATAGCTCAAAAATAAAGTGAAAAGACCCTGAATGCAGAAAAATATGCAAAAAATGTAAAATAAATAAATAAACAAACAAGATGAATATTGTGGCATCTTATTAGAGGAATGCTGCCGTTGGGAGCCAAATCTGACCAGGTGAAGTCCTATAGAATGTATTTACTATAGGAACTAGCTAGACCAGGGGTCTTCAACAGGGGGTCCGCGACCCCTAGGGGGTCCGCGGAGGTACTGCAGGGGGTCCTCGAAAATTATTGCAAAAAAAAAAAAAAAAAAAAAAAAAAGATTTCAAAAAATGTTTTTTTTTTGTTGCCATTTTTCACATTTATGTTAAAAATAAATCATGATTCTATCCATTTTGAATAGCTTGAATACATGATTACTATGCAATTGACAGATTGTTGATATTATTGACATTGGTTCTCAGTTAATAAGTAGTATGTTTAGAAATGGTAGTGGTACGGCCCACCCTGGCCATGCTCGCTGTAACTTGTACATGTTTAAAATAAAAAACATGTCGTAGCCCCGACCCCCCCCCCCCCCCCCCCCCCCTACGAGGTGGTAGGGGGTCCCTGCTCCGTCTCCCCATCAGTTTGGGGGTCCCTGGCCTGAAAACGTTGAAGACCCCTGAGCTAGACTATAAGGTGAGCTACGCAGTGGTGGAAAAAGTACTCAAATGCTTTACTTAAGTAAAAGTATCAATACTGCAATGCAGAAATACTCTTTTACAAGTAAAAATCCGGAATTCAAAATGTACTTAAAAGTACAAAAGTATTTGCATCAGAATGTAACAGTACACATTATACAGAATCTTTTGAAAATAGCAGAGCTAGCCAAAAGGGTTGAAGCGGTTAATGTATGTTTTGTATGCGATAAGGTCTTGCTGCGCGGTCATTATGGCGTATATGGACAGGGGAATTATCAGCCCGTCGTGTCCATATACGTCATAATGACAGCGCAGCAAGACCTTATAGCACTTATTACCCGGCTAATAAATACAATTAATAATTTGACTCAAAACTAAAAACAAAATGAAGTATTTCCTTGTTTACAGACGGCTGAAAGTGTTCCACAAGTGTTGCGCTCGCCGGTCGCCTTGGAAAACAAGGAGGTGCTGATCAAAAAAATCCATTTTCTGTTACTACGTCGTCTATTTCTCGCCTCAAATGTTTTTAAAAACATTCTTGAGAACAACCTTTAGTTGTAAATGACGCTGTGTGTTTGTTTAGATGGCTGACATGTTGGATACGGTACTAAATTCACCCAGTGCATCCTGACTGCAGCAGGCACTCTAAGCCGTTGATGAGCAGCGGTGAATTATAGAGCGGAGCGGTCATTATACGCCTATAATTCACCGCTGATTTCAGCGCTCGACCTGTTCCTGTCCTCATGGGGCGTGTGTGTGTGTGTGTGTGTGTGTGTGTGTGTGTGTGTGTGTGTGTGTGTGTGTGTGTGTGTGTGTGTGTGTGCGTGCGTGCGTGTGTGTGGTGGTGGAATGGTGGGGCGGCTGGGTGCCGTTCTGATCGGATGGCTTTTAAAGTAGAGCCCCTATGGAGTCCGCACCCATGTGTAGTATGTTGCCTGCACGCACGTAATTATTTCAAATGTACAGTATAGTGCGCCATCGTTGCCTAACGCTGTCTGTTTGAGTATTACTCAATTATTCAAACAAGCCAACCGGAGGAGTGGGGGGAACTCGCTCGTTCGCCACTTTCATTTATCAAATCAGAAAGGGAGTGATTTTGTTGAAAGGCTCCATTCCATGATGGCACAATGGGTGGTAAAAATTTGTGCCAACACGGAGGTATCAGAATACGGATTAGAGGGAGTCGTTCTATGATTAGAAGAGGGGAGAGCGGCAGGGGGTGGGTGGTGGGCGGTTGGGAGGGAGACAGTGGACTCTCTTCTATTTCCACATCATGAACATCACTGTAGAAACTCCTCTACAGCAGAAAACTAGTTTCATTTCATTGCTCTCGCTGAAGTCAAGTCCCAAGGAGTTCTCTTCAGAGAGTCACCTCGCATCTCTCATATTGTCGCTGTCGGGTGGAAACCTTGTGTGTAAAAAAATATATATAATCCAACAAGAAAATAAATCTTTTCTTGTAGAGCTGCTATTTTTGATACTTTTGCGCAACACTGTCATACAACAAAAGATAAAATAGGGCATTGAATTATGGGGAAAAAAGAAGGGAAAAAATCATAAAAAGCTGAAACATGGAGATAGAAGGTTTCTGGCTGACAGAAGCAATATGTGGCTCCCCATACCCATTCCACCATAGATTACCAGTTGGCAACAATCACATGGATTTACGGGCCAGGCTATGTCTATACCAATAACTGATGTTCCAACACAGAGCCTCAGTCTGCAAAGTGCAAACACAATGCATTTACCGTCTTCTCCAACAGATTTTCTTGCCAGTACAGTACTGTATATAATAAATCAGGCTCGCGTACTTCTATTCTTTCTCATCAAGCATGCAACTCAGCATATATAGGACCATTATTTCAGAAATGCCAGTCAGAGAAGAAACTTGAGGAAGCTATGGTTTGGTTTTGGTTTAGGGAATCTATACATATTTGTCACGGGACTAAAAATGCCCGGGAACATTGAAAGGTGAGCAGGCCAAAGTAAAAGAAACATTATAACATTATATTATATGTGCCCTTTCTACTGTGAATAATGAAACAAACCAGCAACGTACAGCAATTGTTCTCAAAGCGGGGGAGGACCCCCGCTAAATTAGTGATAGAACAAAATGGACCCATAGTCCCATACAGGTCTGTACTGTAACTCAGAGAGTGTACGAATGTACAGTACACTCTCAGAGTTACATTATTACTGAGGACTATCCTTGAAATGTAAATGGTTTAGAATCACTGGCCTACATTGAACACAGTACCTGGTCCGTGTGTATCAAAAAAGTGCCTCGGTTAAGCTTGTTTTTGGTGGAGATGACGGAGGTGCGCCGGCTCAAGCGGACTTGATCCACGTGAGACACTGCCGAGCGAGCTAAAGTGAGCGAGTCGCCGTGTCGAACGTTGCGAAATCCGCTTGAGTCGACTCAGCGCCGATCGAGTAGTAAACAAGGGGGCCAGAATAGAAAATCTTCGTCCCCCAACTGTCGGCTCCTCTGCGCGAGGACCGACACAGCAGAGCGCTCCCTACCTCCGGTTCAGCCAATCACAAGCTTCCGCAGGTGTGTCTTGCTTTAACCGAGGTGCTTTTTTGATACACACATATTTAATACACTGAAGCTCAGCAGCATGATCACAAAGCTTAAAGTAAAATCAAGTCTAGTGAAATTGCCAAATGTTATACTCTGACCTTATTGTTCTTCTTCAGTGAGTATAACAGGTGCAAATACTGTGTAGCCGGTCAACATTACAGGAGAAGAAATGTTATTATTTGTGACCCATCAAAACAATAAGCCAACTCAAAGCAGTGGATTTAAAATTAGCGTCATTCGCACCATATGCAAAATTAAGGAAAAAATGGTTGTAGCAGACAGATGGTGATACTGTAGGTGACTTAATTACATGCAGCTATTAACACAAGCCGCATTTTGTTTGCTGCATCTGTGTGCGTGTGTGTGTGTGTGCGTGCGTGCGTGCGTGCGTGCGTGTGAGTGTGCGCGTGTGCGTGAGTGTGTGCGTGAGTAATATGGATTAGAAAACCTCACAGCTCATAAACCCTCCCAAATGAGTAATTCTAAAGTGTTGCATTAATATAAGCAATACAGTCACTATACAGCAAGAAAAATAAATAGGATTTATATATGTGCAGAAAGCACAGACCATGAAAGGTTACGGTACAAATTGCTGTATGAAACAACTGATTATATTTCCATTTTAAATATAATTAAGCGCTGCATGGAAACAGCATGCAATGAGAATCCCGACGCAGGTTTAAAGGAATAAAAACCGTTTTTCAACCATATCTTCAGGTCTTTATCGGTAAGAGTAGTGATCAACATGGTGCTAAGTCCATCAAAGCTCTTTGTATTCTCACCTCTGCCATTAGGGGAAACTAGTATGGATAATGGCCCCCAGAGCTGCCTTATTTGCAGTGTATTCTGGGTATTGTAAAACGCCAGTCCATTGCATTTATAGATCGTATTCACACCGCGGCCATCTTTGATCACATGACCACGTCGGGTAGCAAGCAGCCAATCAGAAGCTCAAAACAGCATTTTGGGTAAGGCAAGACCCACCCGCGGATGATTGGCTGCTTGCCACCCGACGTGGTCATGTGATCAAAGATGACCGTGGTGTGAATAAGGTCTATTCAAAAGATTGCATCGATCAACACATGTCACCAATTAAATATTCACAGATTGGACAGTTCCAATGGAGCAGTTTTACTTTCGGTTGTCAGTGTTACATACAAGCATTGCACATTTTGTGCACTTGAAGTTTAACTACGGTAATTTACTGCCCCAACCTGAGAATCCCGGCAAAAAGCTGTTGGTCAAGGCTGCTGCGCCCGAGAAACCAGAAAATTTCATTTGATTTCATTTATAAAAAAATAATCCAAAACCGGATCACCGATCGGCGTCCCAGTATTTCCCAGTTTGTTTACTTCCTGGTTAGGCCGGTAACCCGGAACCGGAAGTCGTAACCCGGAACACGGAGAAGCCGTTTCTCTGTAGCTGTTTCTTTCTGTTTGTTTACATTCTAAACACTGCTAAACACTGCTGGAGAACAGAGAATCGGATTCACATGCATTTTATTTTGTTCACGAACAGCGGACGGCGTGCACGCATGTCGCGCACTATCCGTGCACGATAGACACACACGCGCCCACGTTAAAAGGTAAGAAAGTTTTTAATGGCGGTAAATGAGTTTTAAGCACTATGAATCTTTGGTGAAAATGATCAAATGCTTTCATTTGAGATAAAATTCTGACCATTTCTTTCGAAATAATATTGTAGGTATTGCATTATTTTTTTCCCCCTAGCATTTGCATGCTGTATACAGTGTATAGGCCTACTGTGTAATAACATGTACTTGTGCTTCAATGTAATTTTTAACAACTCCAAGAGTGTACAAATGGAACAAAATAGACATGTACACTCAGAGTTCAATGAACATGCTTTATACAGTATACAAAGATCCTGAGTGTATGTTGTTTTACTTGTTTACAGCACTGTAAAGACTTGCAGTGATCTAGAGTTGAAAATGGCATTCTAACAGTAAAGTGATTTCATGTGAGTTTCTTGTGTGAGTTAAATTGTCATTCTAATATATTTTCCCTTTGTACACTGTAGGAGTTACAGACCTGTAAGGTTGCATTTGGTTCCTAACTATGAATCGTTTACCTGGGGACCCCCTGGAACCCCCTCAAGGACCCTCCCGGACCCCATGTTGAGAGCCAGTACTGTATGTACATATTAGTACTGTAGTTTGGAGTTTGGAGTTTGCTGAGTTTGCGAAGAATTCAGCCTGTAGGGCTGTGTCACTTTGTCAACAGCAGTCAAGGGTGTCCCATTTCTGTCACACATACACACACATGCACGCTCGCACATACACACACACACACACACACACACTCAAACAAACAAACCGAAAGCTTTTACAGTATCTGTGGTGGAAAGTGACAAAGCACAGTTGCTCAAGTATTGTACTTTGTACAATTGTAGTACAAATTACTGTAGTTTACTTTGAGTATTATCATTTTCTGCTTCTTTACACTTAGTTTGCTCTATTACATTTCATCGGGAAATATTCTTTCACTGCACTACTTTTAGTTAATTTGCATTCAGAATATTAATAGAAATATAGACAAACTAGGAAGATGCATTTGGAAATTGCAAGTGTGGCATATAAGGAGATCTCTGTGTCATCAATATGAAGCCCATATCTTGGAATGCCCATACAGTATATGGACATATTGTGTCAGTCTCATGTGGTCCATATTTGGGAAAAGTTTAGTTTGGAGAGGATAAAGCCTATACTTCGTCATATGCCGTAATCGTACTGCAAAAATAGACGATCTAGAAGTCGCACGTCTCAATGTGAGGCGTTGCTGGCTTGTAGATCTGCTATTTGTGGAGTCTAAGCATAAATGACGGGTGGGGGGGAGGGGGGGGAGGTTGCGTTGGGAAATCTTTGAATAAATAAACAAATTAAGATGTCTGTGCCCTAAAAAAGTCATCAGCAATCAGTCAGAGGCAACATCATGAGCGTTTACACAATGTCCCTTGGGGCCATGAGCCCAGAAATACATTACCTATTAGAATGCAGCAGCAGCAGGACACGGCATCAGCTGATCATGACCCCCTGTCACACAGAGTCCCAGCTCGCATAAAAATTATTTAGTCGTTGGCATTAAAGTTACACAGGATGTCTGGTCGGCTGATGCATAAGGAAGAAGAGTGCGGGCTAATTGTGCAATTTGCCGTGCATATGGTCGCTATCCGACAGATTTATCCTTGTGTGTACTCTGTGTGTGTGACGTGTGTATGGAAATGGCAGATCTACAAGCTCACAACAAAGCTGACTCTTGAAACATTTTGAAGGTCAAAGTGGTTAAGTCTGTCTGTGGGTTTTATAAATCTGAAAAGAACTAATTAACAACTACCTTATTACAACACTCAACAAATCATTATCTCACATCAAAGGCCAGGCAAAGATTAAGAGGTGCATGGTGCATGAATATTGTGGAAAAATAGCTGTCTCGCTTTGGTACCATATTTGGTACCTATTGTTTTTGTTATTGATAACACATGACATTTTCTAAATGCAGTGGGTGGAATAGTACATTCAGGTATTGTAGAAAAAGCAATTACGCACATAATTAATCGTTAACAAGATTTACAAATTAAACTCAAACTCTACAAAATGGAGTGATGAATATATATTTAAAAGTTTTGCCTGTCTTTGTGCTAATTTGTAATATCCCTTATACTCTCATAGGGGCGTTATTGCTAATGAATAGGCCTGTAGCGGCTTTTTCTTTTTTCCTAGGTCATCAGGGTTTTTATTAATTTATATTTCCCCCTCCAGAGTTTCTATTTTTAAAGGACACATTTCTAAAATAAGTCTCTTCAAGTCTTTTTGTGTTGATCAAACATCCTGGAGCATGGGTGCACATTTTGGGTCTTCTTTTCTTGCTGACATAATACTGGTAAAATCCCAGCCTCTGTCACCTTCAGATTTCGGGCACAATCTACAAATTCACACTTCATGGGTTTTCTAAAGACCATTCCTTTACGCATTCTTTGCCCTTTGAGATAGGGAACCAGTCAGCCACCATCAAGGTTTAACACGGACGCCCTAAACCCTGTCATGTTTAATTAGCTCCCATTCTCTCGTCATGTAATGCAAATTGAAGTTGTGGATGGCACAGGAGGCTCACCCCTCCCCCATCCCCTCAACCCTCACACTTGCCATCCTCACAGTTACAGTAACAGCATTCCCACAGACCACACTTCCACATCTATAATTGATTAGCCCTGTCTCTTCGCGTATTCCTCCTCCATGTGATGCTTCCCCTGCACCCGGGCCTAACCTGTGTTGCCCTACCGCTTTCCCAGCTCCCCGGGACCATTTTCACCTACTTATACCTGAGTCGCTGGCTAAAGAACAACACACATGGTTGTGTGTAAACATTTATGTGTACATGCTCCAGGTTTATGATTTTTAATGCGAAGGTATACTGAACAGGCGTTTTCTAATTAAAAGGATGCCGAACGTGTCTAGCTCTCACTGAGAGCACAACAAACCCGTACTGCAATCCAAGACTCAGGCAATGACTTCTTGAGAGGTGAATTATGCTGTTGCCCTCACTGCAGGGATGTGAAAAATGAAGAAAAGAAGGGAGAAAATAAATAAATATATAAGTGAAGGGAGCCATGGTTCATATATATAGTACACAGTAAATATATATTTCTTTATTCCTCTTCATCTTTCAGAGAGCATGGACGTCATACAACCTTACAGCAATATTGTGGAGATGTAACCTCAGCCGGGGAGCGAGCCAGGGATCTGAATCTAACCTTTTATCCGCCTTGTTTCACTAAATCGCTGATCGCCCAGGGAGAGAGGGCTTTTCTTGTAGGCTGCATATCTTTCCCTTACAGAGATCGTTACACAGCCGCCCCGGAATCCAACGGCGGAACTTGATAACGCACGATAACGACTCGATGATTGTGTTTCCTCTAACAGGCCTCAACGTGTTCGAACAAGGTTTAATTACTATAACCGATTGTATAACGTGCCTCGGCAAGGTGCGTGCAGGCGGTGAGAGGCAGACGCGGAGAGATGCAAAGGAACAAGTACAATATGTCTCTGCACACCGCATGGGAAATAGCAGCCACTCATCCACCTAACATTTGCACTCGGGTACGCTTTCAGAGTGAATGATGCAAGCGAGACTGCAGCGAATGCAAGTATGGTTGGCTGTGGCGGGTTGTTTTTTTCCCCACTGGCTTGACTCTGATGGGATTTAATGGAGAAAAGTGGTGTCAGCGAGAGGAGCGAAATGCCCGGGATCATCTGTGCCTCTAAACCATCCAGCATGATCACACACATGTACTGCTGGCCAGCACAGCAGGGGATTCTTTCTGAGCCTTGTTTACCGTATATTACGATTAGATCCATCTCTGCATGGCTAGATGCAGATGGCCCACAATATGTGTATGTTTGGATATCACATAGATGTGTATGCATGTGTTCATGGAACTGTACGGGCGGTTATATCGCAATAAAGCACACACCCAACTGCTACCATTCAGGACAAAGGGAAACTAATTAAAATGGTAATGCGATGCTATCACACAGATCCATAGTAATATGCTATATGTCCATGGCATGCTTTCTTTTGCGCTGATTGCAGACTGTGTATATCTGTGAACGTTCTGGAATGGGCAAAGATGGGAGTAGTGCACATAAGGTCCATGTGACCTAGACAGATTTGGAGGTGAGCAGAGACAATGAAAAATGTTTGTGTGCACGCACGCACGCACGCACGCACGCACAGCATTGAGGTATTGTTGCAAAGCAAAATCAGGGATAACTAGAAGCAGTGCTTTTCCGAGCACAAGTCTCCACCAGGCCAGGCGTCCTGGTGGTGCTATAATAGGCCAATGTAAAAAGGGTGGCATGTGTTCTTCACCAATCTTAGACCTTTCATGGCGCCACCATGAGGCTGATTTGAACATTTTGTAGTGGAATTTCTTCCTCGACCTAGAGGGAACGTGTGTGCGCGATTTCATGTTAATTGCACTCTGCGTTTGTGATTTGAGGCATTTTGTCCAAAACGGACCAATCTTACAAACTTTGAAAGCCAATCTCAGCCAATCAGGATGGAATATGGACAATAAGACACATCCATGTCGATCAAATGACTGTAGAGATACTGTCCGATTTGCGTGATTTTTGGACAAAATCTGTAGGAGTACTGGCCAAAAGGTAGTTTTGCACAAATTGGCCTCCTGGTGGCGCTAGAACAGGCCCTTGTGAAAAATGTGGGGCAGAGGTTCTGAATTGGCATCCAGGGAGTGTGTGTGCTCAGTTTGGCAGTGTGCGTGTTTTGGGTGCAATTTTTCTAAATATTTAAATTTGACGCATTTGCAAGATCACAATAGGTCTTGATGTGGTGTGCTGTCATCTTGCAGATTGGTTATTTTTGCTATTTGTTTTGCGATGAAGTACTGTACAGTAGCCTATAGGATGTAAGTGTTTAACAGGCCACCAGTCACCATGGACCTCCAGGAAATAAAGCATTACACATCAGTCCCTAAAGCTTAGCTCTGCCTAGAAGAGAAATTAGACATTTCATCGCCGATTTGCCCCCCCTGGTCCCGGCAATCAGATAAGAACTCTGGTTCAGGGTCTTGATCAAAATGATGTTCTGTGCAGAGTTATATTTTGTAATACAGTATAAGGGGTTCACAGATTCCAATCTATAAATCTCCCAAACAGTTCACAGACATACCGGAGCCGCCTGGTCATTTCAAATCTGTTTCATACATTATTTACAAGTAAAAATATGGATGCAGAGTCAAGAGACGGTGAGAGGGATGTATGAAGAAAACAAACTGAATGCATTGGATATAAAATGTAGGAGTTCAAGACCACGTTTTCTTTTAACCAATACTACTAGTAGCAACACTGCAGACAGTGCTTGCACAGCATGGAATAAAACAAATACCTGTAATAACAAGAAATAGAGTCTGAAAACAGCAAGGCCACCTAGTCCAATCTTTAGCTACTGATAACTTATATGTGCACAGCTTGTGGGTGAAGCTACACTATACAGGTTGGCCAAAAGGATTTTTTTCACGATAACGTCACGGTCGGACAGAAACCTCATATCTCCAAATTGCAAATGAGTGTTGCACAAAAATAGTGAAAATAGCTTAACACACAATCACACAACGCTTTGCGATGTGAGGCGCTGTGTGCTTGTATTTATTTTCAAAAATAAATACAAAGCGAACAGTTTTGTACATAAAAGGTTTCCACCCGACAACAACGACGTCTATGTTGGTGTTGTAACTAAAGGAGGATGAGACTGGCTGGGCACTGTGCCACGTACCCGGAACTGATGGCAAGCTCACTGACACTGTGGGAGCTGACCCAAGGCACTTCCCTAGGAGAGGAAGGGGGCACACCTCCTCCGTAGACACACTGCAGTGTGTAAATCTTGATTCCTTTTTAAATGTCTAACTGTATATATTTTTTGTCAACTAAAACGTGTCTCACAACTCCAAGTGAGTGGTCCCCAAACTGAGGTAATTGAAGTATGCTGTGTTTTTAAATGTATTGTCTGAGGAGTGACACTATCTGTGGATGGAAGTTGGACAAATGAAATGGACAGCTTGGCCATCAAAATAAGTGAAGACCAGGTAAAAGATAGAAAATGTTTATATAAATACGTCAAGAACACAGCTATAAGTCATTATAACGTTTCTTCTAATTTCCGTATGGAGAATGTAATTTTCATACTGCCTCCCCATACTTTAAGCGTAGTGTGATGCACCTTCATGTACTAATCTTGTACTGCAAGTATGTTTGCAATTAGAAAGAGGAAAACCTTTGAAATGTCTTCCTATAGTAGTGTGTAAAGGTGTGTGATGTTAACCCACTTAAATGCTATGCTAGTTCAGCGGTTCTCAACCTTTTCAGGCCGTGACCCCAAAAATACTCATATTTTAACTGGGGACCCCTCCACCCTGACGAGCACTAAGAGTTGAGGCATTACATCTTGAATAATACGGTTCTATTGTGAAAATAGCAGATCTACATGACGATTATCTATATGACAAATTAAACATTGTCCAAATTGTTAAATATTAGAGGCAGAAATTGTGAAAATAGCCGATCGGCTATTTTCACAATTTCTGCCTCTAATATTTGATAATTTGGCCAATGTTTAATTTGTCATATTAGAGGTATTAAAAAGAAATGTGCAGATACCCTCTACACTTAATCTTTATCTTGTTTTTTTTACTGTTAAGAGAGAAAACAATGTTGCACATTAAGTTAATCATCTGCTCTCACCTGGGGGTCCCGACCCACAGGTGAGAACCACTGTGCTAGTTAACCACAGGACCCTGGTCAACTAGCTACTTTGTTCGCTCCTTTGCTCCTACTGGGTACCTCCTTTTTCCCCCCTTCAACAAAAAATCTCCTTGCCGAAAAAATTGCTGATACAAGCTCACAAGTACGAGCTTGTCGATCAGCAATTTCCTACACAAGTTTACCTATTTCCACTGAATGTTCGCCAGTTATGATGACATTGGAATGCTGGAGTTCACGTGATTATAACTCCTTTAGTCCGAGTCTGGACTCTAAAATGAGTGAGAGTGGGGGGGTCTCCATTGAAACCCAGGAGGTAGCTTACCAGATGATTCACCTCCAAACTCTACGGATTGCATCCATGCACACACCTCCCCTCCCTACTAAGCTCAAGGCCGCCCTACATAAACAGTGACTGTACATAAAACACTGCAAGCCAGGATTCTACGGGAGCAGCAGTGGGTGGCTGCCACTGTTGGGATCCAACACTGTGGACTGTGCGACTGACCTACTGCTCTACATTACACATGAAAAGACAACCCACGCTTTCAGCACAGCGCTGCTTTGTGTAGGGTATCTCGGCGGATGAAAATGGGACTTTCAATCAGACAGTGTGGTCCCCCACTTCAGGAAATGACACCCATTCTTCATGTATGACAGTTCCATAGACAGGCATGCAAGGGAAATTATTATTAAAAAAAAATGGTAGGGGATAATGAGGTGATCAGAGTCATCCATTAGAGAGGAAAATATAACCCTTGCATGCATGCATGCATGCATGCATGCATACACCATGAGCCAGTGAGTGTGCATGCACAACGCTCGCTGGCTCATAAGTGCACACAAACACTGAGGCACAGAGGAAACACATACAGTACACTCGTATGCGCTACACAGTACACACACACATTTTGTTTAACCATATCGTTGTTGTCGGGTGGAAAACAATTCGTTTTGTGTTTATCGTTTTCAACCAGTGAAAATAGCCGATCTACAAGCACACACAATGCCTCGCACCGGGAGGCGTTGTGTGCTTGTAGATCTGTTATTTTCACTAGTTTTGTGCAACAGCCTATAGCATGGTGAAGCAGGGCTTTACTGAAAAAACATACAAATTTGAAACTTGGAGAAACAAGGTTTCTGCCTGACAGTGACCCCAAGCGACCGGCATGTCATAAAAGACGCACATTTGCCACAAAATAGCAGATCTAAAATCTGACAACACACCGCAACACGATTTCTTACGAGCTTGCAGATAGATGATATTCATTGAAGAGATTTGCTGTAAAGGGAGAACAGGAGGGGACTGTATAGAGCTGTATAGACAGACCCTTGGGTGATACTGGTCAACAATTCCGGCTTTAAGTGGTCAATAAAACATAACGGTTCAATCCAGTAAGAGCTCTATTCTGCAGACATACAGATTTCAAATTTGTGTTCATGCTCAGCACGGCTCTCTCAATCCCATCCGCCTCTGTCTCCCAGTAGCAAGTTCCACCTATAGTTTCTAGTCCTCCAACCCCCTCTGACAGTCCTGCTTCTTCACATACGTAATGTTTCTGTCACTGCCTTCACAATCTATACTTAGTATTTCATGCCATCTCCCCCCCAGGTCCCATCTTCACTATCTATTTATCCATCTCCCAGGGAAAGAAAATAAAAAGAAAAAAAGGAAAGAAAAAAAAGAATGCATGGCGTGCAATGCTGCTTATTCGGGCTCATCTAAAGCCAAGGCTCGATTAAAAGAAAACACAGATGAGGAATTTAAATATAGCAGTTCATTATCAGTGTACGATGTGTGGCGCATTGCTTGACAAAATAACAGTAAACACTGTCACTGACGAGGCTAATCCCAGCACAGCTGTCAGTATTAGGTCCTCTAATCCTGGTCCAGATCGGTGATGTGCTCATTCACCGGCTCCAGGACAGATGAGTGACAGGCCACCAGGCTGCCAAATGGGGCTGATGCTCATTTTCAGTGGTGGAAAAAATACTGATATTTTTTACTTGGGAAAACCATCCCATTTTCAATATTGAACTTTCTCCTTTACGGTATATTAATGACATAGTTCAATATTGAAAATGGGTGGTTCTCACCATTAAGAGTATCAATACTTCAATATAGAAATACTCTGTATTAATAAAAATATTTTCTTTGTGGCTTTTTTCATGTTTCCTGACCTCAATTACACCCAAAAAAAAAGAACAATCAACATTCAGTGTTTTTTCTGTAATCTGTAGTTTTTTGAAAAATAAGGCTCAGAAAAGTGAGTTCGTTTTCCTCTGGACATACACATCATCATCCAGAGGAAGATGTGGTTGTAGGGGAGGGTGTATCACCTTTGATGTTACTTTCCACTGTGTTTGTATCGTTCTAATGCACCATTTACCATTTACCAGTTCAGTTGTTGCATTCACCCTCACCTACAACCACCTCCTCCCCTGGAAGATGATGTGTTAGTCCAGAGGCAAATTAACCCACTTTTCTGAGCCTATATTCCAAAAACTACAGATTACGGCAACTAATCAA
The DNA here is from genome assembly GCF_963921795.1 of Nannobrachium achirus. Taxonomy (NCBI): domain Eukaryota; kingdom Metazoa; phylum Chordata; class Actinopteri; order Myctophiformes; family Myctophidae; genus Nannobrachium; species Nannobrachium achirus. The sequence continues at coordinate 33,190,626 of NC_137826.1, forward strand.
GCAACTAAGAATCTGTTAGGGGAACCCACAAAAGCCTGAGTAGAAGCTAAAATGACCCCAAACTTGTGTGAAAGTGAAATATCCCTTTAATATACAGTATGCAAGGATGTTTTTGGTGTAATCCTTTTAGATTAAGTGTTTGAATGTACTCGTGCCTTTTACATTATTGTCTAATAAAATATGCAATCAATCAATCAAACTCTACCTATACAAGTAGGTTCAAATAAAGTTCTATTCATTTAAAGTCCCGGAGTGAAGCTTTAATACAGACATGCATATGCTCACCACAACAAAAAGGGATCAGTCCCCACTCAACTCTCTTGGCTCCTGTTCTAACTTGTTTCATCAAAATTAAATCCTTTTAAATCTGTTTAAAGCCGTCGCCACCTGCCAATCCGGGTACTAAGCGCTGAAACGCTAATAATTGATCACAAAGTCCTCCCCAGCAGCAGCTAGGGGGAGGGAGAGGCAAACAATGCAGGGATAACATGGGTGTTTCCCTGTGGGCGGTGTAATAACCCTTTAAATCATGGGAAAATGACTGCTGTGACAGGCTGACTCCGCAGACTGCATGCGTTGCACTTCTCTGGGTGGGCTGCTGACACACTGGAGCCAGCCGATACTCTGTCTTCTGTCTGATCTGCATACGACGCCATGTGTCAGGCCCAATTGTCTGTGGCCAGATGAACAAAAGAGAGGAGAAACAACATCTGGTGTGATGTACAGTATCAGTGTACTGTATAGGAGAGGTCACATGGGCTGAGACATGTAGGAAATGACTGACAGACGGCAGCATGCGCGTGGATGCCAACCGACAGAACGTACACTCAAAGTGACAAAATGACAGCGTTTTGTGTTTTTTTCCTGCTAGCTATAGGGAATTCATGTGGGGTTTCTCACAAAACTGGACACGGCCACATATACATGTGTACTGTTGTACATCAGATTTATTTTTGCCGGCCCAAAATGTCAAATGCAATTTCTGCTTGCTGGTCAAATTGTTATAATCCCAGCCAACCTCCTCTATTTTCAAGGCATGAGCGTGTGTGTGTGTGTGTGTGTGTGTGTGTGTGTGTGTGTGTGTGTGTGTGTGTGTGTACACTGTTAAAAATAATGCCCATGTGAAAAGGTCATTATGATTTTGTGCTATCGTACTATACCAGGAGGTCAGTTCAAAACTTGAAAAATGCTGGCTTTGCACAAGTCAAACTGGGAATGATTCATGCATGCAAGAACACGCACGTGGGCATGCGTGCACCCTGGGTGCAGCACCCAGGCAGGCATGCACACATACACATACATACTGTACTTCAGACCCCTTTTTTAAGGAATTAGAGACCAGGTTCTGCATGCTAAACACCTTGACTTCCTCATCTGTCCTTTCTCAATTTGCTATTTAGTTTTAAGATAATTCACTTGAATGATTTCATTAAATTGCGTGTGCAAAGTCGGGAAAATATAAATTGCATGGGACTGGATGGGGAATAGCACAGGATAAACTAAAGCTGGATTCATCCCTACACATGCAGTTTGACAACTTGAACTCTAGCATCCCAATTCACCAAAAATAACACAACACGTTGTGAGCTTGTAGATCAGCAATTTTTTTGGCAAAGAGATTTGGTGTAGATGGGAAAAAGAGCACACCAAGTACAGAGACAACTCAAGTCCAGTTTAAGTAAGAATAGAGGTTTTGAAGTGGTTAACACAATCCTATACTACTCACCTCAGAACAGAAGATACTGTACAACCAGGGATGTGCTGCAGAGCATGTTAGAGAGGCAGGGGCTGACATTTGGTGAAAATATCGAAAATAGCAGACCTCCAAGCTCTTGAAACCACATTAAACTAAGTATAAACAAGTGAATACTGGACATGTGGCGTAACGGCATGGATTTCTACACAGAGAGGGCAATTCTTTCAACATAAGATGCTGCATTCAAGTTCATGAGAGTTTGGACAAGGTCATTATCTTTAATGCTGCCTTCAGGTATGGCAAGGAAAGGAGGCATTTATGGCAAGGAAAGGAGGCATTTGCATTTCTTTCACCATATTAAAAACAGCATTCATGGTCTAGAGAGGGCACCTTTTACAGACAGATATAAGGGCAGGGGCTCAAGCCCCCTTTGATGTCTATGTGTGCACGTGCCTGTGTACAACCACAGATGAATAATATGTTCATATTCAACTGACCTCCGAACAGCACATACAGCCACAATGTTATAACAGAATCCCACATGTACCGTACACTGCTGACCTCAGAACAGCACATACAACCACTGTAAGTTAATGTATGGAAATATATAGAATTTTAAATTATTACATTTAACAATATCATGTAACTGATTAACCTAATTGAAATGTACTGCCATCAAATAATGAGCTAATGCCATTGACGTCATAGTAATATCTGGAGTGTTCACTTTCTAAAATACTAAAATACTAAAATATACAGTGTTATCATTGGAAATTGACAATGCCACTAATGTCACCGTTGAAGGGCAGTCTGGAGCCCTGCTGATTGCAGTACTCATGCAGCAATATTGACCATCCTTCAGTCAAAGTTTAATGCCAAGCTAATTTTTTATGGGGACCTCTGTACCCATAAAAAAAAAATCTACCTCCACAGAAACTCATGTTACAGCATTGTAAGTACTGAACTGAAGTGGCATTGACATTCCCTATTAGTCAAATGGTTGCAGAATGTGATGGATGGATACCTAGATATTATGAAGCAATAAGCACAAAAGTGTATTACAAGTAGGAATGGAGCTCGTTAATTTTTATTGATAATGAGCACCTTATCGATCCTGCTTATTGAGCCGGGCTTTTATCGAGCCCACTATTGAGCATTTTCATTTTATTTATATGTATATATTTTTTTAACTCATACAGTGCCATCCGGCCACAAGGGGTGCTAGAGTGCCAGAAATTTCTCCATTGACCTTCTTTATAGCTTTCGTCGACCCTCTCCCAACTGGCCTGTGTTTTCACTCCGGTCAATCCTATGGGTGTCCAGAGGAGGAAGCTAGCTGACACGTAGCCAAAATGCTAACCCATTGAGAAGCCCGATCTAAAGCTATTTCAGCCGCAAAAAACTTTCTCGTTGGGTCTGGGGACACAATCCGGAGAAAATCCTGTCTAAAGATGTGATTTATTATTGGAGTGGGCGGCGCGATTCGGCCGTTAGCGCGAATACGGCCCGTGGATGGCCGAGTCTAAGTCCCGGCCAAGGATGGACGTCTAGACCGGGGCTTCGTTGAGGCCTCCGATAAAATAATTCATTTTATTAAATATCCCGGACTAGTTCGGGATAGGCACCCTGGAATACGTCGCGCCGCCTACAATTAACATTTGGTGAACATTGGGGGGGGTCTAAACTTTATTTTAAACCATTTTCAATGGAATAAATCGTCGGAGCATCTAGCGTCTCTCGTTGGTGAGCGCTGGGCGAGCCGGGACCACCCACGTTGCTCCAAGCAGCTCGGGGTAAGTAAAATAGCAAATAAAAAATTGTTTTTGATCCCGAATATCCCGAACTAGTTCGGGATAGGCACTAAAAGGGTTAAGATGTGAGATGACAAATTCTGAACAGAACTGGTATCTCTTTGTATTGGCCAGTTTCTGGCTGACCACCATCTATGAAGATGACAATTGACAAAAGTAACAAATATTATCATTAAATATCATTAAAACAACCATCCATTTAATGATTAGTGTGCAATAAGTGTTAAATGGCTTTATATTATGAATAGTAGCCTACCTCTTGTGTTGATTGTTTAAACATGACTTCATGGGCCGCTATGCTCGATAACAAGCTTGATAAGCCCAAAGCTTATTGATATCGTCTACTTGTTATGGAGTTTGTGGTGGGCCCTTGTTTCGAGCTCCATCCCTAATTACAAGTGGTAAGACTAAGCACAGACTTTGTTCCCAAAGTGATTTTTGTGCCTGCAGTCTTCTGGTCAGACTGAATACATGCAATTTCCTTTTGGGAAATGTGATTTGCTTGATACTATGTTTGATAATATCCCAACTGAACAATTTAATTAAAAAAGTATGTTA
>NC_137826.1:33199690-33242190 GCF_963921795.1 Nannobrachium achirus
CACACACACACACACACACACACACACACACACACACACACACTTACAGTAAAATACACCTCCTGGCCGCCTCCAGTATATTTCACTAAATGAAGCTCTTGCTAAGCCTTGATCAGAATGCTCACATGAGCCAGGGCATTATCCACTTACTGTTATTAATGCTGCGGCTCTCTACAGAGGACAGGACCGGCACACACCACACACACACACACACATGCACAATACAATCGCTATCAATAGGCATGTATAGACTTGAAAGCCAGTCTCTAAACGCTTTGCTCAGCTAGAGACAGGTGGAAATCAAAGAGCCTTTGTTGCCGAAACTTGGCGAAAAACAATTGTGAGATAAAATAAATAAATAACTGCATGCAGAACTAATACAAAGACATTAGAGTGGTCCTTCATATTAGGACGGTATCAGGATTGGTTTACAAAGCAATAATAGGAAAACAATAATAGGAGTAGGTTTATTAGCGGCAAAGCAATAATAGGAGTAGGTTTATTAGCGGCACTTTTCAACCTCCCGGAAGTATCAGTCGACGGATATCTCTGATTGCCTGGCAACACAAGACTAATATAAGACGTGGATGATATTTGTTTTATTTGTTTGGCTACATAAATATTTTAATTAAAAATAAGCAAATTACTGAAGGTGATAGATAATACAATAACTTACTTTGAAATGTTACCCTCTGGGTAGACCAAAAACAGAGTCTCCCTCACTTGTCCCATACTTAAACCCCATAGTTAATTAGAAATCCTAAAATCTTCACTCAAATCAGCCACATTAATTAATACAGTATTGTGCATAGCTGTCTTCTACTAGCCCTCTACTAGAAGAAACAACAGATGGAAGAAGGATGGATAGAGAGATATCGAATCTGATGGTAAAAGTGTGTGAAGGCACAAATTGGTTCTATGTGCAGGTAAGGATCTTTAAAATATATACAGTACAGTATGAGTGGGGAGAAAAATTGCTTCATGAATATAGCCGTGCACATAGAGCCATGGTGTAGGACAGAATCATTTGCATTGCTATCGTGCATACAAGCTGAGCAATGTATTTGCATAAGAGAAGTATAAGCAAGAAGGGTAAACATTTGTACAGTATCTGAATACATTTTATGTGAGTAAGCAAGTGTGTGTTTGTGGGTGACGACCCAGAGTACATAAAACTAAACACTACCTACAGCCCTATACTAGCCTGCCAAAGTTTGCCTGCCGTACAATATGTGCTTGTGACAATATTCAACAATTTCAACATCTGTACCTTTGTGGGGATGATGGCAGACTGTAATTTGTTTGGAGAGGGAAAGGATTGTTGTACCCCAAAGACTAGCTCTCTATTGTGAGGTACAAGTACTGTAGGTTTCCTATTAAGTTTGCTGTTGCCTGCCAAAGGTACCTTGCTGCATTGAATGTGACACTTGTATTGGCCAGCTTGGTTAATGTAACAAAACATGCTGGCATAAAATGAATGCCATGTACAGTTCTGCAGTTTCAGGAGATTTGATTTTGTCATTTTAGTATTGTATTTCGCTTAGCTCACCAGTCCCATGAGCTCTAAAAGATTAAAGTCACTTCAAAAGCCACGCTTAGAGAAGTGGTTAGCATGAATTTCCTCTATATCTTTGAGTGGTGCTAACCGCTCACTGCTCATACATATGGCTCTGTCTGTATGTATGTACGTATGTCCCGCCCCATCCCACATTGACGGGACGCTTAATGAAATTAACTCATAAATAGCACTGCTCACTTGACCCTGGGTGTGATTAAAGTATCATCATTGAGAAATACTGATATAGATTTTAAAAAAGGGAACAAAATCTCTCACACACACACACACACACACACACACACACACACACACACACACACACACACACACACACACACACACACACACACACACACACACACACACACACACACACACACACACACACACACACACACAGAGCCTATAGATACACTGTATATGTGTGTATCACTCCAGAGTGTTTAGATGTGCTCTGAAAGACATTGTTGTCATGAGTTTAGTTTCATTGATTGAGTCGGGGGAAACTTTTAATTGAAATGCTTTCAAGGTCGGACGGGAAGGGCGTTCAGTCCATTCAGGTCTCATGGTCAGTGCTTTCAGTCAGTGGGTGGATGCTGTGCTGTGCCTCAGTTCAGACAGAAGAAAAACAAACCGCCTTGCTTCAGCTTCAGTGGTGATGCCACGCTGGACGCAGTCAGCAGCAGCCACTAAGACCAGAACCTTTAGCATAGCATCACTGTCAGGCAGAAACCTTGTATCTTTCATTTTGTAATGTTTTTTTGTTCTTTTGGGTGGGTCAAGTTAATACATCTATTGCAGTGGCTCTCAAGCGTTTTCAAGGACCCCCACATTGACACTTATTAGCCCGCGGACCCCCATTTGAAAAGATATGCCTGTGACCCCCATAAGAGAAGATTTTTTTACAGCTCTATAGCAGTGATTCTCAACCATTTTAATTTCAAGGACCCCGAGTTTGACATCCAATAGGCTACAGACCCCCATTTAATGGTATTTCTATCTTGGACAACCTCATTTAGTAATTTATATTGTAAAATCAGAGTTACATAACCATAAGGTTCCATTTGGTTCCTAACTATCATTTAGCTGGGGACCGCCAGGAACTCCCTCCCCGGACCCCTCTTTGAGAACCAATGCCCTATTGTATAGAGATGTGCCAGTTTATGAGCCATACAGTAATCAGCAAATAAGATGACGTTCACTGATGCCAGCGTTCAATGTCTATCATTGTTTGTTTCATCAATCTATACGATTGAATTTGTGCTCATTAAAAGCTGGAGGGCTGGAAGCCTTTAAAACTTATATTTTCTGTATTTTATTATAATGAAAATGTATTTGTTTCCCTGGCACAAAATGGGAATGCATTGCGTAAATAAAAGCGTTATGCGCTTGTAAATGTGCCATGTTGACTATTTTTGAAACATTTTGAAGACTTTCATACATTTTTGGTAAAACTCCTAAATATGGTTTTGGACATAATAAGGTTTCCTCCCGAGGGCGCCGATATCTTTTCACAGCCGTTTGTTTGTTCTGCATTTGGTCAGACATCAACGTGCATGCACTAAACACATACACACACAGCTTTCTTTCTTTTTCTCATACTGCAAACGTCTGCTTCCTTCCAGAACCACTGACCTCGGGCGATGTGCTTTCAGCACTTCCTGACAGTTCCTCCTTCCTAATCCTTAATAGTGCTTCCAAGAATCACACCGCACACGGCCGCCAAGCCACACGACGAGCGAGGTGGATGATACGAGAGGGGCCCCCACTGGCTGGACAGCACAGCGATGCCAGAGGACCGGCTGCATATTGACCCAGGGCCAGACAAACTAGACAGAGTGAGAGAGGAGGGAGGGGGACATATGGGGGGGGGGGGGGGGGGGGAGTAGGAGAACAACTCCGGGTGCATCTGGCTTTGATGAGGAAACATCAGCAGTGGGGAGGCACACTCTCCCAGGGAAGCAGGTGTGTGAGGAGCCGATAAGAATGCTGTGACAGGCGTTAACACGCGTACAGACGAACACGCGCGCGCACGTGCAATCACACGCCATGAACACATGCTGTACTGTACGCGGGTGCACGCCGAGGCTCTGAGAAATACCAGTAACTGAAATCATTCCCGACTTCAATGCAAAATTTAAATGGCATCGCTTCAAATAACTAAGCTTGGTTCAATCCCTGAAGCTTTTTATTCGCCTGCATCATAGGAGAGAGGGAGAGAGAGAACGAGAGAGAGAGAGAAAGAGAGAGAGAGAGAGAAATGAGTGAGAGAAGGGAATATGAAAGAGAATGGATATGGAAGGGAAGAAGGGAGAGAGGTGGATATGAGAAGCTAATGGAAGGAAAGCACTTCTTCATTGCCATGGAGAGTGGGGAAATGTATGCGTGACTGGGTCTGTGTGTGTGTGTGTGTGTGTGTGTGTGTGTGTGTGTGTGTGTGTGTGTGTGAGAGAGAGAGAGAGAGAGAGAGAGAGAGAGAGAGAGAGAGAGAGAAGAGAGAGAGAGAAAGAGAAAGAGAGAGAGAGAGAGAGAGAGAGAGAGAGAGAGCATGTTTCAGGGTCAACGTGTCTGAGTGCTTTAGAGCTTCATGTGTATGTATGCTCTGGAATGGAGAAAACTACTCTAAGCACCCCCCTACACCTGAGAAAGGAAAACCTTAGTAAACACAATATGTTTGTTTGGCCAGTTGATTTCAGAATCAATTAGGATCAATTAACTGCTGCTAAACACAGTGCTGTGAGTTTAGATTTCACAGACACACTTAGCTAGTTCATTCAGGCCGGTCACCGGCTGGTGAGGGACTTAAGGGCGAAGAACAGCAACACTATCATTCTGGTGGGTGGTGACTCAGGACCACATGCACAAAAACAGCACGGGCATACAAAATGAGTGGACAATAATACAGTATTACCAGAAACACATAAAGAGATAGCCCTGAATGACCATAACAGGTCTGTAGCTCTGATTGTGTACAAATGTAACCAAATTGACCCTTTTGGTCCCATTTGTACCCTCTCAGAGTTATGGTGGTCCTTGCAAATTAAATATTTGAGAACCATTGTACTAGTGGACTCCTAATGTGGCATAGTGTCGTAGTAAATACGTGTCATACATATTCTGAAGAAAACCTGGAGACTTGACATTCAGTAATTGGATATTATGATCAAAATAGGTTTTACTACATTATACTTTATAATGGTGCGTAAAAAAACTAAATACAAATGTGCTACGACTGTGTCCATATGTCTATGAGACTAAGGGGAGGAATTGAGGGGAGTGTGTCGATATTGCGACGGTTCATTCTTTCAACACAGGTGAATGTTAACCTAGTGAAAAGCTAACCTGCTGATGCGGGTGAGTAGCTAACCTGCCGACGTGGGTGAATGTTAACCTTTATGCCTAAACCTAACCCAAACCCTAACCCTAACCTCAGTAACCGTGATGTGGGTGAGTAGCTAACCTGCCGACTCCCTTAGTCGAAATGATGGGACGTAGAAATAGCGAGATTTCCCTGAATTGAGAGAGGAATAAGCTAGACAGTCAGAAAGCTGATACTGTATGAATGAGTGAATGAGATACAAGCAGGGAGAGTTGGCCTACAGTACTGTACCTCATATTCACTCTCATTCTAGATACTCTCTGTGTAAGCAATTAGCCTCAATCAGGCGTTAATTGAGCAAACACACGAGGACAGTTGAGAAAATGTATGTGCACACACAAGTCTAATTAAAACATTCTCAAGATGATTGCCTTTCTGTCAACATTGATTGTGTGCGCGTTCACACACACATGCTTGTGCTCTGACATGCTGCACTGTACTGTACTTGATGTGCCTGAGCTGAGGACAAAGTTTAAAACTACCAGTTCATTTTATGTTTGAAACTATTATTATGCACATCCACTATGAATTTTGTCCATGTTTTGTCCCACCTCAAGGATTTTGCTTGTAACCATTTTAATAATGCACGCTCTGCTGTTTTACTTTTTATAAAAGCACTTCACAACATTGTTTTGAAAAATGCTAAGGAGGTGCATTATTACATCTATTTATGTCAGTCAACCGACTAAAATTATACCAGCCTGTATTAGAATGAGGCCCCAAGTGAATTCCTGTTCACGCAGCGCAAGAGCTTGTCACTCGTGAGTTCCTTTAACTCAGAAGCTCTTCTGTGATACAGAGTTAAGAATAAATGCATACAACGGCAACACTTCATATCAAAACTCAGACTTATCTTTTATATTCAATATTCCTACTCCCCCAATGCAAGTTCAGCTCTTCTAAGATGCAGAATACTGACACTTAAGAGGAAGTACTGTAAGTCTGGCAGCATCTTGAAGACAAACACAATACTATCTTCATGGGAACAGGAAATCTATGAAGACAGATTTGGTGCATTCAAATTAACATTTCACTTAATTTGTCATTGACATGGTGTCCAGGTGACATGCATGTCTATTTCTGCAAAGCACAACAAGAAAAGAAAAATCTTGACGGTTAATTTAACTCTGTTAAAGGGATAGATCACCCCATAGATTACTTTTTTCTATTGATTACTCAGCCCATGAATTCATGGATATTTCTTTAGTTTTTGTCACATTCCTAAACATAATTTGAGGAAACTCTTTGTCTCCATAGGGAACAAAGCAGACTCTTAACCACTGCTGGCCAACAAATTATTGGATTGGGAATATGACAAAAACTACAAAAATATCCATTCATTCAAGTCTCCATGGGGTGAGATTGAAAATAGTCAATCTACAAGTTCAAAAAGCACTGTGAAGCAGCAACGTGTCGTGGACTTGTAGATCTGATATTTTTGGCATGGTACACCTCACACAACAGAATAGAACTTTGTATAAACAAGTTGGAGGGATGAGAAGTTGACCATCCAGAGCCCCAAGGAGGAGGGCTCCTCAAACCTGTTTGATGGATTGTGGGACCATACAGACACACTTTGTGTGCGCAGGGTGCTTGAAAGAGGCCAGGATGTCCTGTCCCTGCCTGAAGATCTCATAAGGGGTTGACAGATCTGAGATATAACCTGATGGCAAACCTAGTGTCAGTCTGGAAAATGTTAGAATGAATATTAAAACTACAGACAAGAGGCAACCGTTGCAGTGACATATCACATGCCAGCCACACATATTATCCTGATCATCATCCACCACTCAGCAGGGGGAGAAACTTGCCTTATAAAAGGCATAATTTAACAGGTTTACTGTACTTGTATAACCTAAAGCTATTGGGTCAGATTATTGATGATAGAAACTAATGGAGAAAAAAATTGCAATAAAATATGACAGCAATGGTTTGGTTACATGGATAACGAGTGGATAGCAAAGGATCGAGTGAAAATGATGCTGCTAATTAGAACTTGTCAACATAATACTTGTAGCTATAGAGTTCAGATATAATACAATTTAATAAATACAACATACAGCATAAAGCTTTAGGGGGGAATAATGCAGCCCATTAACTTATTCTAATACATGTACTGTATGATATTGTAAATATTTTATTCTGATATGAATAATTCAATTTAAGAAAAGGCCAACAGCCAAAGGCCAATATTCATGTTGAACATTAGAGACATATAAGCTTAGAACTGCTGTGTTCGTGTTCACACTGAGATTGTTCAATATATTCGTGTTTGAGCTGCAAACAAATAAGCCGATTTTGGGGAGAGAATGTCCTTTTATTATTATTATTATTATTATAGGTACAGTAAGTACAAAAAACAAGAGAATAAGTGACCCACTAGCCTTCTATCCCCAATCACTAAAAGTTTGAGTCCCAGTTCCTCACATCATGTGTTAGACAGAATGTTCTATTTTGCAGACAAATTAGGATCAAAGGGACAAGAGTTTGCTGGTTGTATTTTTCTACAGGTAGGATGTTCCAGTTAGAAGACAATCTAATTGCAATGCAATAACAGAACCATGGACAGAACTGAAAATGCAACATGATTTCAATGCTGTTGTCAGTTTTTAATTATGGGTAAAAGAGAAATTGTTTCACATCTAATACACCTTGGATTATACACCCTTTTCTATATCTTCCATTTTATTCTCATTTTATTTTACAGTATCTTAAAAGTGTCCTATGGACAGGTGTTGTATATCAGCGTCTCAATAAACACTTTCAGTTGTACAATGTATCCGGTCCTGTACATCATTTTTATGTTGCTCCAATGTCTATTTTGATGTGCATGTCAATCAAAAAAAATGTACAAGCAAACTAACAATTTATTTTATTTTGATGTTGGAAATGTCAACAGACTTTTCCACGCTATACTACTTCAGAATCGTACTAATTTATTGCTAAGTCATGAAATCTATAGAATTACTTTCCTTTTACTTGTAGAATCGACACTGAACAATCCCATAATTCAAACCACACATCAAAATGTCCTCGAATGTCCTCCTTTGTAGCTGGTCTGTATTTTGGTTCTGTAGACCCATGCTCAGCACTGAATGAAAACATCAGTGCTTCCGATATTTGATAATAAGGTTCTGTACAGAATCAAGAATATAGAAATGCTGATTACATAGATGAATTTATTCAGACGACATTTACATCGTAATAATGGCATTATACAATTATGCCAAGGGGAAGGCCTAAACATCCAAAACATATTTAGCTAAGTGGAATGAATAACAATACACTAGATCCATTATCTTGATTGATTAGATAAAATGGAATAGCTATGTCATGAAATATTACTGCCAGGGGTAGTGTTGCAATTACCCTACACTATATCCATTACGGTGATGGATTGGATAAAAGTACTGCAATAGTATTGCAAGGTTGCTTTGAATTCATCTGAAGAAATTATGGCACTGCAAGTTTACATATGTTTTAAACAATATTATGTTCTGTTTGTGTTCTTTCTGCGCATTAACGATAACTTTCAACCTTCAACTCTTCATAATACATGAACTGCAGTTCAGCGGTCATGTAATTACTGGTGGGATTTCACATCTGTATCTGCATACTGATGCATTAAAACTAATTGATTGTTAATTGACACAGATATTTCTCTGGCATGAATAACTATAAAAGACATTAAATGGCAATTATCCCATTTAGACTCGATGCAACACGTGCAAGTATTGCATTAATTACCATCAACACAGTACTACCTACGTGTATGTAACTCCAGACTTTGCTACAAGACGAATTACTTTACAACCATCTTCAATGTTGGCGAGGGCAGTCAGATATGAGCATACTAGCATAGTGAGTTCTCAATAAAATACAGTTGTGAGAAGGTATGAAGTAAATGTAAAACGAAGACGTGGCGGCATCAAACTCATTCAACTGCAATGTGCTTGGTGGCGTATCCTTGAATTAAGGGAAACGTTTGCTAAAATTCAATAACATAATTTCCCTCACACTCTCCTGCTTTCATTCTTCCTACCGGGGATTTTCATCACGTCACTCTGGCTTTCCCATGCAGTCGAATTAATTCACAAATTCTAAGCGTGAGCACACCTAAGCAATCAAGACTCTTCAGGTGATGGCCTCCGTTCTATATCACTACTTCTGTGCTAGTCATTCTCTATTCAGACAGAGCGGTGCGCAACCCACCTCCTGCCCCATTGCCACCATGTTAAGGTGTCTATTGTCCTAGACCTAGCGGTTCGGCAAAAAGGAGGTTTCGTATTCTCTCTGCATAGCTCAATTAAGCTCAACTACAATTTATTCAAATCAAGGTATAGAGATGTAAAGGGATTAAAGTGGGTGATATTCTTTGGAGTATCTTCTTCGCCACCACCACCACCAGTGTCTGCTAGTGATGCAATGCTTCTCAGTATAATGTTGAACCATGAACTACTTAATTTTACGTTACTACTTTACAGGCATTTCAAAACGGAACGAAAACCGGCACCCAAAAACCGAGATATACAGTATGTATTGAACCATGAGCTAAGTGAAGGGTTTCATAGTCTATAGACTCCAAGGTATTTCTCCCTCCTCCATCATCATAGGACCTATGGCATCCTATGAAATTACAACTTTAAAGGAATCTAATCACTAAAACTGTGTAACACCCATATCACAATAAATTGTAATTATTTGCAACGTGATCTCTCTGATTTCTTATTGAAATGAGTAAACTGGGAGCTCAAGGTTGTGTACGACTTCTGTACCCACTGGAGTTTGGCCAAGTTTACACAACAACCTTCACCAGCAGCAGTCATTTGACTGTTGGCGAATTAAATTTCTGTTAAGCTAGCTCCTTTTATCACAGCAGTAGCCGGGGGCAAGGCTGAGAGAGAGTGCACCGCCGCAGCTCAGTGCTTGATTTGATGGCTATTGAAATGCATTATGATCTGGAGGGGCAGCGGAGGCGCACGGGCTAAGTGGACCAAACAGGCTCATTGTTTCGGGCGTAGTGTGACCTCCACGACAACACCGATACAAAAACAACAGTCTGTCTGACTGGGAGATGAGGAGGCCTCCCGTTGTCTTATGTAAATATAAGCAGCACCACTGCCTCTCGACAGCAAGCTGCCTCTGACAGCATAGGCTGAGAGCTACATGTATGAGTGATTTTCCACAGGCATCCATGGAGAAAAGTGTTTGGGGTTCAGAGCCGCCACACAAGTCTGATGTGTAAAGAGTGCCAGAGACGGACCTGGGAGGCTTAAGCAGATTAATTAGGCTGTAGCGAAGCCTGCAAGGAAAATCTCTCTGCCATAGACAGTACACAGCATCCCTCTCTCTCTCTCTCTCTCTCTCACACACACACACACACACACACACACACACGCGGACGCACACGCACACACACACACACACAAATGCATCACCCCATCTGCATTCTCACACGCGCACACACACGCGCACACACACACACACACACACACACACACACACACACACACACACACACACACACACACACACACACACACACACACACACACACACACACACACACACACAGAGAGAGAGAGAGAAACACATTGCTTCAGGGCCAGTAGTCTGCCATAATAACCCCCACTCCTCGCCTTTCTCCAGGGTTAGCCCTTTGCGTAGGCCCCTCCCACTTTTTAACCACTCATCTGCACCCTGCCCTCTCTCCTCTCTCCACACACACACACACACACACGCACGCACGCACGCACGCACGCACGCACGCACGCACGCACGCGCGCGCGCGCGCGCGCGCACAGCTTCCTTAAACTGTAAAATCCTCCTTAACTCTGAGAGGGCACAGATGCAACGCACCGTTTGTGCACACTCAAGAGTTACAAATGGATAAATGAACACTGACACTAACACTTTCTTCCCTGTGTACACAAACAGAATTGCACACATCGGTATGGCAAACCGCCGCCGACAACACGGCTAAGCGACAGCTTCTTCTGCGATGAGCTAATAAACACCCCTCTAACGCTCGCCGACTACATGTCAAGCGCTTGATAAGCAAAAGAGTGAAAGGGAGTCTTGTCCGTATCGATAACGAACCAGACCACCTCGCTATGCCGGCTAACTAAATTGCGCGAGCGGCCATTATCTACCATTCCATCTCATTGTGCTTGCTGTGATTGATATTGAAGAACAAGACAAGGGTAGAAAATAGAAGCATCGCCCTCAGGTTCCTCATCACCATCATCATTTCCATCATTACATGAAATATGACCGAGAGCAGAATCCCACAATGCCGTGCAAACGTCGACGCGAGTTAGCATCAAGACAGACACAAGAGATATGCATGCATCATCTGGCCAGGAGAACATCACTTGTGGGAAGGCAGCCAGAGACCCTGAGGAGGATGAGGAGAGGAGAGAAGCGGAGGAGGGAGGGGAGGGTGAAAGAAACAATGAAAGTGAAGAGTAGGAGAAGGTTGTAGGCAGAGAGAGAGAGAGAAAGAGAGAGAGAGAGAGAGAGAGAGAGAGAGAGAGAGAGAGAGAGAGAGAGAGAGGGTGGGGCAGATGCACAGCGAAATGCTCAGCGTTCATTTATAGCATCATACTGGTGGTCTGGCATGTTTAGTCCATTGACTATGACTAATGGTACCGTTGGCATTTCTGCTGACCATCTTCTAAAGCATGCCATAGTTTGTTTGATTTTATCAAGGAAGCCACTGGATTCAGATCATTCATGTGCGAATTGATTTGAAAAAAGTCCAGCCTAAAATAGTCCCTGGACAAAAGATTGATTGATTCACAAATGAAATTCAAACATCTGTGACTTATTAACAGTTCTATAATGTTTGGCCCAACATTTACTCAATTATTCATAAGTCAGGGGACATTTTAATAACTTTGGACGTAATCTTAAAAAAAAAAGCTGGGAAAACGGTTATGTGCAGTACGATATATGGCTGAAGCTGTGGCTACGGTAGATATAAGATATACATACCGGTATTTTGGTGCCAGTATGGTCCTTAATGCATTAATGTAAAGTGTAGAAAAGAAAAGGTTTGTCATGGGGCAAGGCAGAATTTGTTAACTTTTAAAGCTGATTGGCCCAAAGGGCGGTGTTTTAGCGGACATAGCCTAATACCATTTCCAAGCTGAAAATCACAAAACTTTGAGAAAGGGTTTGTCAAGGTAAAACAGATAGAGTATAGAACAAAATAAAATTAAACAAAAATATAAATATCTTTTCACACCAACTGGTGGTCAATCTAACAGGGCAACACCCACTTCCAGGATGTCTCTAAAGGGGGCATTGTGGGAAGTCATTAGTGTCGGCTCGAAGTGTGTGAAGCGCTGGCTGACCCCCCAGGGTCACGCCCACTTCTGGTTTTCAGGTCTCAGAAGACGGCCTTATACTCTGCTTGGAGCTGCCCATTCGCTGATTGATCCCATCGGGTAACGCCCATTTCCAGTATTCAATAAGATAATAATGGTATGTCTACATATACATGATGAATCAATCAATTATATTAAATGAATAGCATATAATTTGAAACCATGATGCATTCTCGTTTTATTGTAACATTCTTTTTTAAATGAAATAAAACTTTTTACAGGATCTAGCCATGTGCACCACACTATTATGGAAAAGCTGCTTCCATTGCAAGGATCTGCGATCTACTGGGCTAGTTTCTAGTTTCTTATAACAGGAGTGCAGCCACTGGTCAATTGGCACAACATCTTCCTAAAAAATCATATTGGTGTATCTACTGTGTAGTGAATACACAGCTATCTCTGTGTTTGATAGCCTGCAAACCAGGATTTAAACGTGAGTTGTGAGATATTTTTATGGAAGAATTAACCACCTGGTCCCAAAATCTCTATTTTCTATGTACCTTGCTTATTTATACAATATGCTATAGGCTATACTAGATAGCTGCGTGCTTGTATATTCAATATCTTGGATGTAAATAATTCAGATTATCAGAATACCCAGAATGAATGACACCCTCATGGTAATGTTTGTCACAAGACATTGTGCACTGTAGAAAATTATAAATACATTATTCCACAGCACAACACCTTTAGGCAAATAAAATGTGCATGGACAGAAAATGTTTGCGGTTTATGTCTATTGAAGAACAGAAACAATCTGATCATTTCTATTAATCATTTTCGTTACCTCAATGGACATTTTAATCTCAGTGAGACACACTGTACAAAACAACCCTACATTTTTATTTTATTTTATATAAAACTGCAGATTGTATTAAACATATTTGCATCCACTCTTTTCGGAACATGGGTTGACCTTGCCAGCTCTTATCAGCTACCACATGTTGGAGCTCTCAGATGGTCCTTGACTTTATTTTGTCTCCAGCTGGTACAGTAAATGTTCCAATTGCTACAGTATCACGTGTCCAGTTTTAATTTAAATATAATGTGGTGTAAGTATAAGTGTAAATGAGCATATCGTGACTTAGTTTCAGAATGAAATAAGACCAGACTGAGTACCGGTGGGAACAAGGTGGATGACATGAAGAAATAAAGTGAAGGTAATTGGAACATGAGGATGTTAATTACTTCAGCTGAGCTCAGAACAGGATCCTGAAACTAGGAAAAAATTGCCCAGTAGATCGCAGACCTCTTTCAAGGAGGTCTACTTGGATAATGTAATTGACTATATATTTGATCCATATAATCCACATGGGGAAGTTTACCCACTCCAATTGATGACATTTTCAAATGAAACGGCAAAAGTATTTAAGAAGCCTTAATGCTAATGCTGTCCACTGTAGAAATGAGGCTGACTGCCAGTGAGAGTAAAATGGAGGAACTGATGTGACAGAATCCAGGTATACCTTCATGTTTAGCACGTTTTAAAATGAAGACTGAACATGTATGCAGTTCAACTTCAAATGTACTGTATATACCCAGATATACACACAGAGAACAAAATATATAGAAATATAGAATAATAATATAAAATATAGCAATGTAAGTGAATTTGTTATAAGTATCCATAGTTTAACACATGGGATGGGTTACCATGGTAACCGATAGCCCCCGCGTTGCCGCGGACTTCCGGCGCCCACTGAATTGTATTCATCCTGGCAGCAGAAACATGGATATATCTCTGCTTCTTTTCCCATATCGCCCATTTGGTCAAAACGTCCTGTTTTCTGTGGACCATAACGTATACAACACGGATGATGGCGGCATTTTTTCTTCTCCGCGTGAAAGAAAAGACTTGCGGCGGTCGTGGACGGGAACACCCGCGCACACAACGTGCATGCGCCGTGTACACGGTGCAACCAAAAAACTGTTAAATAAAATAGGAAAAAGCCTAGGCAGTTAATCTACATTAGATATGGCAAAACTATGGCAGCATACACTAAGTGTTAAAAAGGTGTAAAGGTTAGATGGTAATGTCACACAGTGTTACCAGATGGGAAATGTTGAATTATCGTACCGGAGGCTCAGAATTATCGTATTTGACATGAAACTATCGTACACGGCCAAAAAAGAGAAATCACTCGCGTAAAAACGTAATTTCACCAAAAAATGCGTCTTTAGTGTAAGAAACTACCTCGTTTTAGACTCCTGCGTGACAAAAACGCATCAGATTTGCTGTGTGGAGGCAGGCAACTTCTTGGAGCTTACACAAATAAAAGCCTGAAACTGGTCTGGAAAGATGCAACCAGTGTTTTTAATGCCTCCAAGTACAGATCTAGGGTCAGATTGACTGATTTCCTGGCTTATTTTGAGAAGCCAAACCAGATCCCAGATCAGCAGCCAGGGAAAATAGTGAATTCACGCTCTTTTTGATGATATGCCGAAATTATCGTACATTTGGGCATTTTTGGAATTATTGATCGTACATCGTACAGAGGGTCAAATTATCGTACAAATACGATAATTATCGTACGTCTGGCAACACTGATGTCACACATCATGTAAAAAAATGATGTAACTGATCTAAACCAAAGGCTTTTCCACTAGTAAAATATCGCTGATGAGGGTCAGATCAATTAGATTAATTCAAGTACCATCTGACCATTTCTTAAATGGCAGAATTATGCATTTATTGTAAGTAGATTGGGCTATGGGAGTGCAAAGATTATTGTACCCCTATCATCTGAAATAAAATAAAAAAAATGTTTTAACTAGACATTTACAAAGCAAGAAAGAGATCAGATGTCACTTTTAGCGACACTACAGTACAATGGCTGGTGTTTTATTTAAAGATAGAAAAGACCTTGTATGCAACATTGAATGGTCTAGCACCCTCTTCTATCCCAGAATGCCTCTCATACTAAGATCCATGTAGGCTTATTGAACATTCTCAAGCTCAGTCAAAAGAATACTAGTGCTGTCCTCACATTATAGTATTATGCTTCTAGGTTATGGAAAGTAGTAATATACTGTAACGCTGTAGTGACCGCTTAGTTTTACTACTTGTCTTGCTGAAGCTGATGGTCAGTAAGCTGCTGTACTGCAAAACAAAAGATTTAATATATTTGATTGTTATATCAGCTTAATAGTAATACATATGCTTTCATAATATTATAAACCATTTCATAGATGCCTTCTCTGCTGGTTTGACTAATTCTGGAACAGCTGGGTTATTTTATTCTGATGGTCTACCAGCATTGGCAGGGAGTACAATCCAGCATTCAATGTGTTATGTTGTATTGTGTTTGTGCACGTGCGTGCGTGTGTGCACTCAGCATGTGGGTGTACTCTCTCATAGGTGTCTGTCTTTATAGACTACGGAAAGAAGCATGTCAGATTTACTGAATATGGCTATACAAAATCGGAGACTGTGCACATTCTCATGTATGAAAATGAGCAGGGACTTTTATAACTTTAGATTCATCAAGGACATATTGAATATATTTCCACCCTATAGCTGGAGAAGGGGATATAGCTTTGTGTATATGCGCAGTGATGTTACTAGGTTTTCAATGTAATGGGTCCCGGGACCCACAGGTGGTCATTCAAATGGGTCCCAGAAAAGTTTTATGAGTCCTCAATATAAAGTTTACGTGCGCAAAATGGCGTTGGACGTCGGTGGAATCAAAACATTGACGTTTCTATCGCCTGTTTAAGACTTTCTACGTGGATTTTATTTGTGTTAACGTAGGGTAAAGTAGGGTGCTTTCACCCATGAACAATGGTGGTGTCTGTAGAATTTCTTTTTTTTTTCTTTTACCGCAACGCGGTAAATTATTTTAACATGGACTCCAATGGAGGCGCATCCCCGGGACCCCAGGACCATGACATGAATGAGTCCCTGGGCGACTTGAATGAGTTTTTGATGCGGGATGCGCACGTAGTGACATCACTGATGCGTATAGACAGTGGGAAGAGGCTCTGCTTTATCCTATGCACACACAGGTACTGGTGCCACTACTTTAAATACATGAGTATTTTGATCATCCCAAATGTCAATGAACACACATTGAAAAGGAGTGTTGTTTGTCTATTGTATTGCTGATTACTGTTAAGACTGATATCATACCTAGAAGGCAAATGATGATTTGTTCTTTGTGCTTGTAGGGCACATGCTGTACAGTATGAGAATGTTGACTCATCCAGTTGATGCACAGGGGCATATATACATACATACTGTATGGTTTAACCCGGGGGTCAGCAACCCGTGGCTCTAGAGCCGCATGCGGCTCTTTAGCACCACCCTAGTGGCTCCCTGGAGCTTTTTCAAAAATGTATGAAAATGAAAAAAGATGGGGGAAAAATGATTTTTTTGTTTTAACGATTTTCTTTTCGTCACTGTTGGGCAGAAACCTTGTATCTCCAAGTTTTAAATTTGTATTTTTTTTTTTTTCGCAAAGTAAAGCCCTGCTTCATCATACAAGACTGACGCACAAAAGTAGTGAAAACAGCAGATCTACAAGCACACAACGCCTCGCGGTGCGAGGCGTTGTGTGCTTGTAGATCGGCTGTTTTCACTAGTTTAGTTCATTTTTTAAATGATAAATACAAAACAAAGTTTTGGACATACAAGGTTTCCACCCAACAACGACGATATATAAGGCTTTTATATTTTTTGCGGCTCCAGACAGACTTGTTTTGGGGTTTTTTGGTCCAATATGGCTCTTTCAACATTTTGGGTTGCCGACCCCTGGTTTAACCCATTAAGACCTGAGGCCAATTCTACAAATGCCTTCCAAATGAGTTGTTCTCACACTTTTTCGTGCCAAGGACCCCCAAAAATGACATGTATTTGGCTGCAGACCCACATATGAAAATGTGTTGAGCCAGGGACCTCAGAAGAGAAGATCTGGTGATGCTGGTAGACCAGCATAATTATTAGAAAAATGCTGGTTGGCCAGCTTCAGCAAAACGCTTTCAAGATTTTTCAAAAAAGCGCAAAGTGATACACTTTGAATAGCTGCTATTTTTGAATAGCCAACCTAAAAAGAAACATGGCAAACAAGGTGCTTTCCCGGTTTTAATGGGCGGATGTACTAAAGAAAGATGTACTAAACAAAGGAGCTAGCCAGATGTACAGTACAGTATGGGGAACCGAGATGAGTGGAGACGCCAATGGAGGGCTCGTCTGAGGACGACGTAGAGAGAGAATATGTTAAGTCCTCAGAGCATAAAAATGGTCCCACCAGCGTCGCACTCTCAGAGTTAACCATTTAAGCCCTATATTATACTTTGGCTATTTGAAAATACCTGATCTATAAGTGCATGTGTCGGATCACTTATTTGAGAACAATTATGCCATTCTCATTAGATTTTATCTTTTTAAATGTCCCTCTAATGACATGCCCAAAATATGGTCGCGGGTTTTTAAACAGTGATGCTTTTGCTGTATAGAGAGGGAAGCGCAGAGAGATGGAGGGGACAACATCAGGGAAGGAAAAAGGGAAAAGAGCAGTGAATGCGACCATGGCACCATGGCACAGACATAATGCAGGGGGATGCAATCAGAGAAAATGGACACATAATATCCCAGCGCAGCGTAATCTCCACAGATTCAAGCCATAGTGCATAATCTCCACTGGTCCAACAATACAACATGTGCCCTAATTCCGAGCCAATTACATGGTGTGTGTCATTATGGTTAGCGTGTGGGAGGGGCTAGAGGATGCAAGTGAAACTCAGTGAGGACACAGTGGTGGTAGTAGTGGTGGTGGTGGGGGGGGGTTCTCTCTCCACAGGGAGGAGACAGCTGGGGTTCATGCCCCACCCTCCGCTTGCCTTCTACATACTCTAATGCCCTTCACTGACCAGATTAAAGCCCAAATGATAAACGTGCACGGGCTGGAAACATCTGTTCTGGAACACATTGTCCATTCTTATCCATGGGCCCCGTGTTGGTCACTCTGCAGTTTTCAGTCCCCATGCACACAACATCTGCAGCGATGGACTAGTGCACATTAGCTGCTGGAGCGCGAGGCCAAGCAAATCCAACATGATCCACAATACACACATATGCCATCTTTTGCTTTTTAAAGCTTCGATCCGCAAACTTTTATGTCCTGTCCGAAATTCAAAGCCCAAATTTCAATTCCAATTTCCAAGACCAGAATCCCAGCTTGGGATATTTTGCACATTATGAACTTCAAGCAGTAATAGGATCATACCTGACACCTGGTATATTTCTCAATGGAAGTCGGCAGAGACGTCCAACCACTATAGATGTGCAGTATTAACATACTCTAGTCTACCTTTAGGTTTTTCATAAATGAATGCCCTACTTCATCATACAAGTAGTGAAAATAGCAGATCTACAGACAAGCCCACGATGCGACTGACATTGTGAGTAGATCGTCTATTTTCATTTAAATACGTTTTTTTTTATTTAATGTTTTATAATAATAAAATAGGAACGCTTTTGGATACACAAGGGTTCCACTCGACAGTGACAACTTGCATTGGCCTGTAACCTTCACTGCTGCTCCAAGGTATAACTTGAACTTCACAAAAGTAAACAACATCAACTTCAAATAAAAAAATAATAACATAGTTCAAACAGCTACCTTGACACGGTGTGTCCCCAAATAACTTATTTTAAGTGGTGTAAGATGGCTTGGCATATAAAGTCTACCTAGAGGATTTGCTGGCGGCTTTCCAGTTCAGGTGGTACATGTTTTCCTTGACTTGTTTACTCAGATGATGGACTTTAACAACCAGAGTGGAGAAAGTGGATGCCGGATCACTGCCTGAATGGAGTTAAGATGCACAGAAAAGGACGAGGCGGAAGGAAGGCACCAAAACAGCATCAACAGAAGTCCAGAGATGCTAGATAGTTAAGAGCATGTACAACAGCTCAGTGCTACAGCAGAGGATCACAGGGGCTGGGGGAAATGTCATGGGGTTTAGGTAATAGACCATGACAGACATGAAGAGCTGGAAGTGAGGGATGAGGCATCAGAGGTAGGGGGGAGGTATATGATGAACTCGGTGGGAAGAGGTCAGAAGAGATATTGAACAGGTGGGTGAGACTACATTACAACACTACTGTTGCTTCATTATTGATGGTGCTTTTTGTGATGTTATTCCTGTATCTGCTGTATCCTATACAGTACCTTTTCTTACAGTTGAATCTGTAACATAACTGCTGTGTTTTCTCCAGCAACTGAATTTGCCAGAGATTCAAAGTGTATAAGGATGACGAAAGAACAGTGAAGAGTGTGAATAATCTGGGTATGAGTATCATAGGGCTCATTCGGCAAATCCACTTAATTTGTTTGCCCTCACGCCACCCATGGCAGCCGACGCTTATGTCCGTAAATACATGGACAGCACGGAGTGGTTCATAATGGAGACACCCACACGTTGTTAAGAATGACACGAAGCATACTTGTTTGCTGCCACATTGTAATTATGTCCTTTATAAATGGCGGAGAGGCTGAACTGACACGCCACGCTTCAGCAAAGAGGGCCCAGATGAAGAACGACAGGTACAAGGGACTGTGACAGCACACATAAAGCTGCACGCTCTCCTTTGCGCAACATCGGCGGGAGATCATAAAGTGACATACTGTAGAGGTAAAAAAGAAAAAAGAAAAGAAAGATATGTGTTTCAGGTGGGGGTGGGAGAATAGAGAAGTACCAGTACATACAGTGGGTTTCATAAATTAATCAAGCCTGCGGATGTTTCTCTACAGCACCTTTTTACTCACTGGGGTGTGTGAACAGTGGGTAAGCCTGATGCCACCGGAGCGCTGCCTCTCCATCGCTCCGTGAACTGGAGGAGGTAATGGATTGAGTAGTAGCTCAGTTAAGATTCCCAGAATGGAGTGATGTGACGGAAGTGAATGACTAGGCATCGGGGAAAGTCTGGTACGTGACACTCAGCAGTTGAAAAAGTGTCTTGGCCTAGATGAGATGGTATGTAGGGTAGGCCACATGAATAATGCACCCACTACTAGAGCCCCTCTGGCTGATGCTCTTCAGTCTCTCCTCACCCCAGCCAGAATGGAGACTCGCTAAAGGGAGGGGATAGAACCACTCAAATTAGTGGCATTATGTCATGAGGAGACAGGGGTATCTGGAGCACAGTACTGTGTAGGTTTTCCCAATTCCACAGCTCCCAGATATCACAGAAATTATGACAGTGAAAAATAATAATGATGGGGCAACAGATTTTTAATATTACGGCTTATAAATACCCTAAATTGGCTGGGTTTTCACACCCGTGATTAATCAGTAACTAGATATTTCTGTTTTTGCCACTATTTTCACATCAAACCGCCATCTCCCCACCCATATGGAAGCTCTGCCATCCCCTGCCTTTACCTTCATTTGTTATTGTTTAACTGATCCTCCACGTCTGCCATCCGTCACAAAGCCTTGAACATTTTTACACATCAAGCAGAGTTTTCCAGACTGCACTTCAATCAAAACAGTACAGCAGCCATTATGAACCATTATCATCCTGCTGAGACACCTCATTTAGCTTTGTCACACTCAGAAGCACAAAATATACGAGCTCTCTCCCATCTCTTGTGCTTTTGCTCTGTGCCCTGAATAGGTGTTTTAAGGACATAGTTGTTTAACTTATTTTTTTCCCCTTCCTTTTTATCGAGTTTAAATTTCCTTTTATAATGTGTTTCCATTGCTTGTTTTATGTAAGCACATCGAATTGCCCTGTTGTTGATGCTATTCAAATAAACCTACCTTGCCTTCCCCCCATCTCTCTCTCTCTCTGCTTTCTCAGATGAACACTGGAAGATTTCCAGGGAGTTATTGTCCGGTGTTGGCCGTTCACACATGTAGCATACAACAAGAGAATGTCCATTTCAGATGTGTTCACACATCAAGGTAAATATGTTTGATAAGGTGAAGGTCTGAGTAGTAGTATAGACACACACATTCGCTACTACCACTTAAATATAACACAGGCACAGCCTGAGGGAGATTCAAGGATCAAATGCAATCTTTTTTTAATTTCCTTCCACAGAACATGACAGGATGACAGATACAGTACATTGAATTGCACATATTGATGCACCCACGCAAAACACAAAGGAAACATCTTTCCTTCCTACCATAGTAGGCCTAATGAAGACAACAGGCTACAACATACTTTTAATTAAACCCAGCCGTCCTCTGGGCGTGTAGCACTCTTCCGAGGTTCAGTTGTTTCGAAGTCCCAGTAGTCCGAAGCAAACCTGCCGACACAGGTGAATGCTAACCTACAGATCCTGGTGAATGCAAACTTGCTGAAGCTGGTGAATGCTAACCTGCCGGTCCTGGAGAATGCTAACCTGCCGATTCTGGTGAATGCTAACGTGGTGAATGCTAACCCTAAGCCTAAACCTCGAAATAACAGAACCTCGGAATATCAAGATTTTGCACCGTCCTCTCTCTGAGCTTGAAAGATAACTCGACTGAGACAACTGGTTTCTGTAGAGCCAAGTGTGCACTGAGGAGGGAAGCGTCAGGAGTAGCTCTTTGTCTACAATTAGGCTACAGCAGCAGTGAAGAGACATTTACAGTATGTTCCATCAGTGAATATTTCCAAATCAAATAAAAAGCTTTTCTTTTTTTCTTTTTGGTTGCCTACCATAGTAGGCCTAATGAAGACAACAAGCTACAACATACTTTTAATTAAACCGAGCCGTCCTCTGGGCGCGTAGCACTTTTCCAAATCAAATAAAAAGCTTTTCTTTTTTTCTTTTTGGTTTTCAGTTCTCTCTCTTTAAAAACATGCTGGGAGAAGGGGAGGCTCCGTCCGTCGACAATTAAAGCGGCATCAACATGTCCACACGCTGAATGTAAAATTCACCAGACAATCAACACGTCCATTCACACATCTAGAGGTTTGAGCCAAATAGGCCTACATACTGTACGTTGCATGTCTGAAAGTGACTCTCTCTCTCTCTCTCTCTCTCTCACACACACACACACACACCGTCATGTCGCATACACAAACTTTAGAAGGCATTCGTCAGGAGGGAATATGGGAAATGGGACAGATCCATGTTGATGACATGACTTTAGATGTACTGTGTACTGCTTAGCGTGATTTTAGGCCAAAATCTGTAGGAGCAGTGTACAAAAATGTGTTTTGCAAAAATCGGCCTGATGGTGGCGCTAGAAGAGCGCCATGTGAGAAATGAGGGGTTGTGGTTGTGGTTTGGCAGCCAAGGAGTGTGTGTGCAAAGTTTGGCATGGATAGGGGCAACGGTGGCGGAGATATGAGTAAGGCAAGACAGACAGACAGACAGACTGACTGACAGGAGGTTTTGATAGCAACTGCGACATGACGGTCATAACCATCTGATGAACATGGCTGTTTCAAGGTTTTCTTTTACTGAACTATCAGGTTTAGCAGGATACTGCACAAGACGGTTAAACTGGAAGGAGGATGTGTGAGTCACTCAGCACAGGCTCCTGTGAACACTGATAGATGGCTAAGGCACCGGGGCACCACTGAGCCTTTTATTAAACACAGCCTGGATGAACTCAGCTCCCACAGAAGTCACAAACTGCTCATATTTGCCACTATTTCATTAATGTTTAGACTTCCACATAATGTGTTTGATGATAGAGCTTACAGTTGACAGAACACACTAATGCACATCTGAGAGTGTTTCTAGGAAAATAGAAGAGGATCCTATGAAGGGAACACATTAAGGGTGATACATTTCGTTGTTGTTGTCGGGTGGAAACCTTGTATGTCCAAAACCGTTCGTTTTGTATTTATCATTTTAAAAATGATTTAAAATAGTGAAAATAGCTGATCTACAAGCGATGCGATGTGAGGCGTTGTGTGCTTGTAGATCTGCTCTTTTCACTAGTTTTGTGCGACAGTCTTGTATGGTGAAGCAGGGCTTTACTTTATGGGAAAAAAAACATACAAATTTGAAACTTGGAGATACAAGGTTTCTGCCTGACAGTGACGATTTTTATTTTGTCCCATCCTACTGCAATGGATGGCACATGTCCTCTGAAAACATTCTAATGAAACCAAACAACGCAAATTAGTTTGGGGTTCTGAATTATGTTTCCCCAAGTTTCCCTCTAAAGAGTCTCATGTAATTTAGAATTGCATAACATTTCAACTTTGCCTGTTACATCACAGGCTTACAGGTTTTCATTTAAACCTTTAAATATTTTCATTGTAAAATAACTTTGTGGCACTTTGTATATGTGAATCATGCATGTAGTCATTTCTTTATGTCATAAGGAACTTATACAGTAATATTGCAAGTTGGTGAGGTTGTTCACACATAAGAATTCTGCCAACCAACGGTATGAAAGTGCACCAGAGCTCTTAAAGGTGTTTGCATGGTCCAGTTAACACCAGATGCTAGCCCTTAGCTAACTTACTGAACAACATAATGCAAGGACCTCCAAGGAGTTAGCATGGTCCACTTAGCACCAGATGCTAGCCCCTTATCGCCCTATCTTCAACCAAAAAAAATGAGGCATAAATTAGTTCCAGTGACATGCCCAGGCCACCACCATATTTGCTACAGCAGTGGTTCCCAAACGTTTTAGTTCGAGACATTCGATGTCAGACAGAAATTCGATGTCTCCCCAGTGAGAATAGATGATCTACAAGCTCACAACATGTCGCATCGTCACGAAATCCGACACAAAGTTCTTAGAAAACAAATATTTTGGGGGGATTCACTCTGCCCAATGAGTCCCGACACACTGTCGGGAAACAGTGTGCTATAGTATATAACAAGCACAAGTTCACAAAAAAATTGTGAACTCTTAACCTCGCCTTTAACTGTGGGCTGGTATAGTCAGCTTTAATGTCTGATACTGAGACATAAAAACCATAAAAGGAGTTACTCTAGTCCACATTAATGCATCATAGCATTGCCATTGTTATTTAAGTGTAGCTGTACACTGTGGAACTACCACTCTAACTCAAGAGTGACACATCCACACTCATCAACCACACACACAATGACACAATTGTGACTTTATAGCTGCTGTGAACACATTACACTAACTGGAGAAGAATATATCTTCGGCGCTCATGGCCGTTTCCTTTTTGAGAAAAAAGGATGAGCTTGTCAGAGGCTTCCATCATTTCTCATTCATTACCCTTTTAATCCTTTAAAGCTTTTACTATATTAAAAGCTCTCTGGCAGCCCAGGTATATTAGAGGCTTTTTACATCATGCCCCTTGTGTCTCTGATGGAAAGATAGCTCTTTTACTAACAGCAAAACACACACGCGCGCGCGCGCGCGCACACACACACACACACACACACACACACACACACACACACACACACACACACACACACACACACACACAGTACAGCATTATATGAGGATTCATTTCATTACATCATGACAACTTTGAAGTTTTAATATTGAGTTCAAAGTGGTGTATTATTGTCTTCGCCAAGTTGACATGACTAGACTACATTTTCACTTCTTTCCCTGTGCGTAAAGTTGATATCAGACAATGCTGGGCCGATCAGCATTAAACTTTGCACACTCCCTGTAGGCTATGGAAGACACTGTATGTAATTATGTGTGTGTATTTACATACATACTGTACATACATACATTCATACATACTGTACACACACACACACACACACACACACACACACACACACACACACACACACGCACACAAGTCTATACATTTTATATATTTGTATTCGTTCAGGCAGTTGCGTTGGTCCGCACACTCATTCATCCTTCAATCTCATTTGCTAGCAATCTACTATAACACGTGCACCCTCAATCCTTATGGTTCTATCTTGACGGTCTTTTTAAACAAAACAGTCTTCATGCATCATAGGCACCTCATGATCAGCATAGACACCTCTTCTGCAGCTTGTCAGATCAAACTCCTATGGCAGTACATATTAATTGTAGGGATTTCCATGGATTGTATCATTGGATATGATTGGATCATATCTATGTGTTGTAAGATCTACCCTTGAAGGGTTCAATGTTATGTCCATGTAATAACTAACTGAATCTT
The DNA here is from genome assembly GCF_963921795.1 of Nannobrachium achirus. NCBI lineage: Eukaryota > Metazoa > Chordata > Actinopteri > Myctophiformes > Myctophidae > Nannobrachium > Nannobrachium achirus. The sequence goes on from NC_137826.1 coordinate 33,225,073, forward strand.
TAGGCTTGCTTCAGGGGTGTTTATGATCTCAGATTCTGTATCATGCTTGCAAAGACATTATGTGTAGTATCACAGGAGCAAAATCACACCGGCAAATATAATGCAATATCATATATTGTTTATCTTGATGAAAGTGTTATAGTCTGCAGTCACTGGAATCTAGCAAATTCATAGTTTTTTGTTAACTTATTACAGGAGGAAAATGTGGAACCCTGCCAACAAAATGACCTAGAATAGCTTTTGTATCGAATGAAAGACGGTCAGAGAGCAACTGTGGTTCGGTAACTGAGGTTTGGTTCGACAAGAGAGAAGTTCATGGAAAAGGGGCACTTTCTACTATGAAGGCAATCAGGCATTTGCTTGGGCAAGGCTTAGTTTGCACCTATGAGTGCATGTGTCTGTCTGCAAAGATAGTTCAGAAAGAGCCGTTACTGGCTAGCCAGGTTCAACTAACTCATTACTCCATAGTGGTCTGATGAGAGGAAGGTAAGTAAGTGTCAGTGAAGTGTTTGACTGTTGGATTCACTGCAGATGATTTAGTCTAGCGAGCCCAACATTCTGAGTCCACTACAAGCCTGGCAGCTGAGGAGTTAGGGAGTTATCAGTGGGAAAGACTGAAATGTATAGGTGATAACACTAGAATGTGTATTCCACTAGCATTGCCCCTGAACTGCAAGGCATACCACAATTTTCCACAATCTTACAACTCTGCCAGGTGCTGACTAATAACTGACCACAAGTTCAACCAACATATCACACAGTATCTGCATCCAATAAACCTTACTGCAGTGTGCTAATGCCTTTTATATGACCACTTGGGCTGCCATAGCTGAATGGGTAGAGAGGCAGTTTGCGAAACAGAAATGTCCCAGGTTTGAATCCTGGCTCTGGCAATGTGTTGAGGTGTCCCAGAGCGAGACACTGAACCCCTAACCGCTCAACCCCTTTGCACAGCCTGACCGCTTGAGCAGCAATCAGCTGGTTGAAGCTGAAAACTGAACATTTTTTAATTTGAATTTTTTTGTACAATAAAAACATATCTTTTAAAAACAATAATTGCAAAGCAAATTAATTTACCCCAAACCTAAGATAATGATCCTTAGGCTCAAGTGTTAAAAGGGTAAATGTGTGGACGCGTTCAACAACATATTGAAAATACAGCATTTGACTTTGTCTCAGAGTCTGTTTATCTGGTGGGCTTTGACTGACACAATGACAAATCACTATTGATTGATTATTGTCTGTCTGTCTGGCTACATTTCTGATGCCCTTGGGGTAGTCTGACAGAGTAACAGTCTGTGCGTGGGCTTTGTAAACTTTGTGATTTATTTTAATCAACAGCCTTGCATTCCCACTCCGCTCTCTCCATGCCTCCTCTCAGCACATCATCACTGCAGTGCCTCCGTCCCTTATTATAACTACTCAGGAGCTGTCCCAATTCCATCAGCAGCCAGTCACTCTGATGATTAGTACAGGCCGCTGGTGGCCTGGAGGTCACATTGTTGTTTGTGGGGGTTCGTCTGAAATAGCACTCAGCGGCATGTGTTTAACTAAACAGACTGGAGATGTGACAACTTGACTGGCTGCCTAACGGGGTGTTGCTGGAGACATTTAAAGCAGCTTCCTTCTAATATTTTAAACAATAGACCATCAAACATTAGGAACATTCTTGATGCTGCAACAGTGATGTCAAATAAAACGTAGAACACGCCCCAATTTAACAGCCAAGCATACGGACCAATCTAATAATGATTTTCTTCTCTTCTTCTGTAAATTAGGTTATCACCTCTGTGTCAAATATGTGTCAGGAAAGACAATTATTTCAGGGAATAGAATTTCGACATGGCTCAAAATGACACACTGCACTGATATGGGGTGGGTTTTGTCATTTCCACCCATAATGCATGCAAGAAGAAGCTGACACCAAATCATCCTGGATTACTGGTAACCTGGCATGTCACTGCTTCTGTCAACATACAATGCTGGATAACATCTACAGCAGCAAGAATCTGCAAATATATACTTGCTGGAACCGGGGGGGTGCCAGTTTGACAGTGATGCAATGTAGTTGTGAACCGTGAGGCAAGTTTACAGTAAGGCAACCCGTACTAGAATTAATGGCAGCCACAAGAAAAGTATGCTTCTGTTAAAAATAGCTACATTTTAATATGCGGTAGGTTTTGATGTTATGTTAATGCAGAGACAACGACACTGACAAGTATTTATTTGCAAGTGGAGTTATCTTAGTTAAGACATTTTAACAGTTTATTTATTTTTATTTTCTTTTTTTCTCCTGTAAAATAGACATTCCAGACAATCCCCTTTTGTATTTAAGCTCCTGTCAGATAACTTGTGGTGGAATCACAGTAGTAATGGGATGTATACATGTATGTATGCAGCATTTTACACATTTTTAAAACGTGCTACCATTCTACCACACCGCTCTGGTATTCTAAGTCAATTTGCTGTTTAATGATAACATTACAAATATAGACATCTTAAAGTCCAATAGAATACCCTGATGGGTATTCTACACTATACAGTATATCTACAGCCTATTAGAAATTGTGGAGTATACTGTGTGGATTAGACTATAGCTACTAGTCATTCCTTTATAAGACCCCTGCATGGCTGTCCACTCCCTCCCACCCGCAGCAATGCATAAGAAAAAAAGAAAAAGAAAAACATGCTGAAAAGATTCTGGAGGGACCTGTGTGGGTCCTGATGGAGTCATGTCATTATGCAGCCCTGTAGCCCTGATAGTCTGAATTACAGAAGCAAGAAGGCCTCAGGGCAGGCAGCATTGGCTTTCCCCCCAGTTAATCACGTGAGCCCTATTTTATCGTTCGGATATTCAGAAATCACCAACGTGCAGTACATGCTCAAAGTTGTCGCATTGTGACACGTTGAGAATGAGATTGTAGATCTGCTATTTTCAAACAAATTTGGAATGAAATACAAATATACCTGTATATTCTTTTTAAACTTTGAAAGAATTTGAAAAAAATAAAATACAAAATGTAACATTATTTACCTACAGTAAATGAAGTGCTTAAGCGATGCCCCGTACAAAGAAGCCCATTGACATCACCAACACAGTGCAGTGAAACAGACACACCGAGTACATTTAACATGCAAAACAACAACAAGCTATTTCCATTTTGGAAAACCAAGCTAAAAGGTTCCTTCCTTCAAATAACTTCCGTAACCACTTATGCCCTATATACCTTGCCGTAAAACGATTAGTGAAAGAAGCAGCTTGAGGTTGTAGATCTGCTATTTTCACTCTTTTCAAACATTTTGAAGATTGTAGATTTCTTTGGAGAACATGATACATTTCTGGACATTTTTGGCTATAATGACTAGCTCTTGAAAGCGATTAACCATAATGGGCTTTTCACACTGGAAGTGACTAATTAATTTACAATGAGAGGAGAGCGTTGAGCGTGGGCAAGATGACAGGCACAGTGACAAGGAGACAAGTGAACATTGTCATGTGCTCGTCTCACGCACCGCCTGTGTTTTTTGTACTGTACGTGGTGCATTACATTGAAACATGTCTATTGACGTGAGGAACACTGCGCGAGCCCGCCGATCCAAGCGAGAACGTAGGCGTTGTGCCGCTCCTCCTGTGAAAATCCCTAAACCTTTTCCAGGACATTGGTTAAAAGCCAGAAACATGAAACAGCGGGTGCAAAGAAGCAGAGAGTTGGTGCTAATGAAAAGACAATTCAACAAATGAGAATGCAGATGGGAATAAACCCCCACGCTGAAATAATAATGGCATATATCCATCAATCCCTGGGCCTTGGACAGAGAAGGTAGGAGGCATGTTTTCCCTTTCATTTTTCTGTGTCTATCAGGCCCAGCTCAAGCCAAACACACATCCAGAGCGGGTGAGGGGTCAGTGGTGGTCACGCCAGGCGCATATAGCAGCTATAACTCTCTATGGCATGAGTTCACAGACAGGTTGAGCAAAGAATCACAGGGGGAAACGTCCCTTACTCAGCTCTCACGGTGGGTATTAAAGCGTGCACCACACACAAGTCATTAGGTCACATTTTCCCCAAAGGCTCTCTTTTTAAAAACCATTCACCCGTTCAGGTCCATTTTGGTTACATTCGAGTTACAAATAGGTAAATGAACACTGAGGATTTCACTGTGTAGGAATAACACTGATCTACAGGACTTTAAAAACTCTGTTCATGTGCACATTTGCTACCATGAATTGCTAGATATTGGGGGGATTCAAAAATCTATGTTCTGGTCTGACTACTTCCAATGTGCGTGCTTATTTCTACAAGTGGATTAAAGGAGTGTGTGTGTGTATGTGTGTATGTGTGTATGTGTGTGCGTGCGTGCATGCGTGCGTGCGTGCGTGCGTGCGTGCGTGCGTGCGTGCGTGCGTGCGCGTGCGCCTTATTCATGGTAAGAATTCAGCTCAGTTTTTAGCACTTAATGGAAATGCGAATAGCCCAGAGCATCTCTCTCTCCCTGTGTGGGGGAGAGAGCTGTCTGGGAGCGGCCTGTAGCTCTCCAAATCTAAACAGAGATGGGAGAGAGTCAGCTAGGTTAAAATCCTGGACTCTTTCTCACAGTCCCTGGAGCACTGCTGGCCCATACATAACTCCAACAGGTCACCTAAACAGGTCTTCTCAACAATCCGCACATACTTGGATACACACATGTGCGTATATACACCCAAATATGCATGAATCAGATGAAAACACAAATAAATTATCTCTCTTTCGCTCCCTCTCCAGTCCTCTCGCTCAATAGATACACACAAAGGTGCATGTGCACGCACACACACACACACACACACACGCACGCATGCACGCACGCACGCACACCACACACACACACACACACACACACACACACACACACACACACACACACACACACACACACACACACACACACACACACACACACACACACACACACACACACACACACACGAACACCCACAAACATGTTTCCATGAAATAGGTAATGTCATGTTTCTCTGATGATGATGGATGGTGGTCTCACTTCTTACATATGGGCGGCGCTCTAAATGTGACCCCCCACACCCCCTCACACACATACACAGACACACACACCATAAAACACAGTGATACGTCCCCCCCTTGCACAAACACACACCTCAAGGGGACGACACAATACTACACCTCATTTAGCCCTAACACTGTTCTCTCCAGAGACCATTATTCAAAAGGATGATGGATATCAAAAACAAAATATATCGTTAATACTTTCATTTTTGCAATCATTCTCGCCAATACGATTTTTAAAATCCCAATCGTGGTAACATCCACCTCTAGATCATAATCCTGGTCACTGCAAGGTGACAGTATTGAGCTACCACAGGCCTTAGGGCTTGCCCAAAAATGCATACAGTGCATACATGCACACGTGCACGCACACGCAGAGTAAAATCCATTAAAAATATAATTCTGCAAAAACATTGAATCTGCAAAACGGCGAACACCCTCCACAGCAGAGTCCATGGTTGGATTCCTGTGGTCCCTCCCTCCGGCGTGGCCGGGCATGCTGTGCACGTTCGTTATGCTGAAACTCCTCACTGTCAGATCAAGAGACGCAACTGGTGACTCCATGTATATCAGAGGAGTAGGCCACAATTGTTACATCGTCTAATCGCAATTATTTAAGGTAATCACAATTATTTTGCATAATCGTCATAATCATTTCCATGTTGACTGTTGAGAAATATAGTTCATATAGTTTCAAACACTTTCAAAAAGTAGTGGAAATAGCAGAGGTTGGCTATTTCCACTATAAATGTATAAAGAATAAAGTTATTAAATATCCCAGTCATTCCTTTGTATATTTAGGTTATTTGTCATATCGGCCCTGGGCAAACTGAAATGTAATTTTATTCATATGCTCCAGTGTTCAGCGACAAAAACACAATTAAATCGTTAATTGCAATTGTTTGTGTGACAATTAAGTGTCCCGTAAAAGGTCATAATCGTGACAGCCCTACAGAGGAGGCGGGAGGTTATGTAACTCGGGTTAGCAGCAACACTGCAGTCCCAGGGGGAATTGGCATGGCAACAACAAAAACAAAAAATGGATCAGGAAAACAATAAAAACTGACAAACTGACATAAAGACTTTGACTTACATGCTACCTCTAGAGAGGCATTCCGGCTCACTGCCTCTCCCAGGTAGTTGCGGGCCACACACACGTAGCTGCCGTCGTCGGGTTTGCTGCGTCGTCCGTGGACGATGCGCAGGAAGAAGAGGGATCCGCTGGGCAGCAGCATGCGGTGGGAGCGGGGGTTGTCCCGGTCCGTCTCCACGCGCTCCCCGTCTTTGTACCACTCCACCGTGGGGGGAGGACGGCCCTCCGCCTTACAGTTGAGGGTGGCCGGCTCCCCCTTGGACACGATGAGGTCGGAGGGGTGTTCCACAATGCGGGGAGGGGAGTCCTCCTGGCGAAGACGAGATCCTGGAGGGGAGAACAGACGTGCTTTGAGTGACTGACCTGTGGATCCAGACATCCCATAATGTACCTCCAAAATAATAATTGGTCAATATCTTACAAAGATATCGACCAATGAAGCAACATTTGGAACATTTTGGAACTTGCAAATTCTGGGAAATTGCAAGTGTGGTTGCACTGACGCAAGTCGCAAAGAATCCACTGGGAAATGAATTATGAATTATTGTACAGGATATCTGGCCTTACAACCCAGATAACATCAATAGGTAAAACAACAGGTTCACTTTCTTGGCAAAGAAATCTCGGTCCTAGAACAATAACCTAGACAAGTGTGTATCCTATAGCAACCACATTGATCAACAGCAAATCTAGAGATAAATCTCATCTCGGACTGCAACAGCATTGTCACTGTATATACTGTACTGTACATACACAATATACAGTATATTACACAGTCCGCTGTACAGTATGTATGTAAGACCCCCCGCTCTGACATCACAGTTATAAAACACTATGTAGATTATCACACATCACTGAGATGAGAGCCCATGTTCTCCATACGTGACATCATGATACACAGGCTTTCATATTCATAGACCCAGAGAGTCATTACATCTCATTAGCTTTTTCCCATTAATTGTATTAGCACATTGAATCAGGAGAACAATTATTGCTGTACAACATTTTCAGTACATTTTTAATGTGGATTTGTCTCCACTTGCTCTGAGATCCCCCCCCCTCCCTCCCTCCCTCTCTCTCTCTCTCTCTCCCTCCCTCCCTCTCTCTAAATGTATGTATTTTGCCATGAGCACATGAGCAGCGGTGTCCTCAGAGTGTCTGCCAGGTAGGAGCTGAAGACGGTAAGACCCACAGCAGCTCGCATTGGGAAACACATGCTTGGTGCCATTACCCACTTCCACCCTCCACTGCCTCCAACCTCTTCAGCCTAATCTAGAACCGTATCTGTCAGCATCTTATAATTCATTCATTGCATTACTCCCAGGCTGACAAATGGAATATAACAACGCCCTCATGTATTTCTGTGCAAGGGAATTACATAAACACATGGGCTGTAATATTGATTACTAGATCCCGTTAATTATTTCTGCAATACCACATGAAAAGTGTTTGAGTATGTTACTGCCCTGTATATTACATTTCTTTTTCTGTTGATGAATGCAACCACAAATATGAAGCCAATGCTGTTAAGTGTAAAAATGATGTAAATAAAGACAAAATGAACTCATTAAAACAATATGTCAAGCCCTGTGGACATAGATTTGTATGAGTATGTGGACGCTCTAGTCTGCTGGTGGCATAGTTGATTTCAATTCCTTCCTAGTTCAGAGCTAATTTAATTCAATGAAACTAAGCTTGTGATCGAACAGTCATTTACAACCTTTTGGTTTTCTTTTGCCTTGAGGATGAAAACGATTATGGTCAGGTCAATTTAATTTACTGAAATGGCAAATTTTCCACTGTAACCGAGAGTGTACAAATGTTAAATTAAACTGAGGATTTTCAAAGTCCTCTCACTACGGTATATATCTCCTTGATTCTCCAACCTCTCTCACACACACTGTCAAGACACCCCTGGCTGGTACAGAGACTTGATCCTGAATCAAACTGTTTGGAAACATTATGGCCTGAAAATTGCCAAGGTTTTTATCCAGCAATCCTGAAATCAGGTATGCATAACAGCTCCCATGTCTAGACCCACAGTGGGGGACACCATTACATTTAAAATGCAGTTTTATGCCCCCGACAATCCAGGCAGTCCAATTAGTAGTTGGGCACATGCGTAGAACTCTGAATGCTAGACACTGGAGAATGAGTTTCTGAATCTGAGACGTTTGCGTTTGATGTGCCGTTTCTCATAATAAACTGCGACCTTCGGACGCAATGACTCCCAAACCACAACAGCCCAAACCACAGTGAAACATTACTTATTTAAATTGTCTTGATTACCCTATTGGATTGTTTTTTGCCAATAACATTTGTGAACATCTGGCACAAAACAAATGCACAATTTTGAAACACTCACCCATCGTAATTGATACTGTAAGTACAGTAACCCTATGCAGCCACCTAGCCACTGTGCCAAATGCCAGTCTGCCTCACTTGTTCTCTAATTGCTTAGTCACTCATTCCCCACTGTTTAATGGGCTTAATGGAGAAGTATACTGTAGGTGTTTAACTCCATAAAGTATAATGCATAGTGATACATACGAACCGCAGGTTGACACTAGAACCGGAGGGGTGGGAGAGATTTTTTTTTTAACTTTGGTCCATTTATCTGTCCATTTTTCTCCCTGTCCGTCAGTTTACGTGCAGCTCTAAAGTCGATGTACTGAACGTGCCCGTTTGTGTCCGTCAGCATGTAGTGCCCGTGGTGACCGTTTCTCAGCCGTTGGGGGCAGTAGTGAGGAAAAATATATTTTTGTCTGCCCTAAGTGCCTTCTCACATTCTCCTCTAGGAGGAAGCGATGTGTCTTTCCACCATACAAAACGTAAACAGAATTAAATGCCTTCATTTTGCACACAATATCATTGTTAATGCATCCTTCATTGAGATTTATTTAATACACAAGCCAACAGACAAGTGATTACTTTCAAAACAATTTGAAAAGTAAAGGAAATTGCCTATTTTCCCTGCAAATGTCTGCATTTTGGGATGTTGTTAGTAATGCTAACGGTTGCTAGCTCTACTTAGCTACATGCTTATGCATTAATTTCATACATGTCAATTTAAGCTCGTGACATTTATGTCAGACATACTCTCGTATGTGAAGTGTCTGACTGGGCTATTAACTCATTTTGGATTTTAAAAAATACAGTTTGAAAAGCACCGTTGTATTTACACATTTTCATATTAGCAACTGCCATCTTGATCTAGTGGTTGGATATGTGTATTGAAATCATTGAACCGTACAGAACACTGAGACCGTATAGGGGGAGCGTGTCGATATTGCAACATAGCATATGTTCGACGGCCCATTCTTTCGACGCGGGTGAATGTTAACCTGGTGAAACGCTAACCTGCCGACGCGGGTGAGTAGCTAACCTGCCGACGTGGGTGAATGTTAACCTCTATGCCTAAACCTAACCCAAACCCTAACCCTAACCTCAGTAACATGTGACGCGGGTGAGTAGCTAACCTGCCGACGCTGGTTGTCAAAAGAATGACACATCGAAAGAGCGAGATTTCCCCCCCAAATGTACGGAAGTATAAATAGCCCTTAAGTGATCAAAATCATATGCAGTACACAAGGTTTTACCCAACCAAAGACATTTTAGGCTGACTAAGCTCTGCCTATAGGAAACCATCATCTAACAAATACTCTAAATGGGCTATAAAGAGACATAATCGGCCAATAACTATGTGTACTGGAGATATTGTTCCAAAGGAAGGAATGCCACATAACATTTAAGGAAATAACACATTTTAACAATATCGCAAGAGACTTATCAGCTAAAAAGGCAATAAGAAACCAAGATAAGTGTCTGAAAAGAGCTTCTCATTTAATTAGTCTAAAATATGGCTGCTCATAGGTTTGCCAAGAAGATTGCCGTAAGCCATATAGCACACTAAAAATAGACAATCATGGACGTCCAGAACTCAAGCTTCTTTGAAAACATACTCACATTAACAAAATGCTCATTAAACTCATTTTTAACTAAGTGAATTGACAATAAAATAAAACTTCTCTCTAGATCGCCAATATTCCTATTCATTGCAATTAGCTATAACTTTTCTCCAAAGTACAACAATGCACTATACCCAGACAGGTATATGCCTGGGAGTAAAAATGTCATCGGTACAGTACACTTGACAGAAATTGAGCAGCAGTCAAGTGCAGAGAAAAATGAAACTATATGAAAACAGTACCTCCTACGCGCTGACTGTCACATCAATTTAGGCTTATATCAGCCCAGTTCCATTCACTTGAGCAATTTAACTGGCAGCGTTCATGCCAAGTTCATCATTCCATCATTCTTAATTGGCTCTTCATTGGCCAATTAGGAATGACTGAAAAAATGTATACTATTATACAGTGTACATATGAAACATTAACATTTCTGTGCTCAGATTTAAAGCTATTAAGTCTATCCATATATATTACTGTCATATTTCCTATTAATATGCATGAGATTGGTCCAGACTGACAGTCCTCCTCAAACAATAACTTAAATCCTTCCAGTCAGGCAGGTGTCCAACATTTGAATTGCCACAACTTCTGGAATGCCTCCATTAAGCAGGTGTCCATCATTATAATGAGTGGAGCTGGTACTGCCTGCCTATGGGCATATTATATTGTGAGAACCTACCGTATGCTTCGAATTTATTTAAATATATCCCATTAAATAAATTACATCTATTTGGAAGAGAAAGAAAAGGGAAAAAAGTTGGGGGAAAAAATCATGAAGAACATTCTTATCCTGAGCACATTTAAATTCAAATTTAAAGCGTGACAATATTCTGGGACTAAAATAATAATGCTGTGCACATCACGGCCATTGCCTTGAGGAACACAACACTATTATTTGTGGGCCCACAATTTTATTTTATTTGTTTTGCCTGTTCTGTTGAAATATGAGCTGCATGCTCCTCTAAGCTAATGTCAACACAGAAAGGTCTACCATGGTCCGTTGTGGCTGCAGAGGGAATAAGGTAAGGATTTGACCGACACTAGTAATCGGTGACAGGCAATATGTTTTTTTCCCCCTCCCAATAGCACTGAGCCCACTGTATTTGTGTTAGATCAGTGGAGAAAAGTCCAGGGACAAAGAAGGGTGGAGTCACAGCAATCACAATCGAGTTGATGATGACTTTAAAGATGAAATCCCGCAGGGGACAGGGGGGGGCGGGGGACGGGGGACAGGGTGGGGGGCTAAAGAAAATCACCAGAAGACCATGACTGCTTCGGGTTAAGAGGTGTCATTTTGGCAGTGTCAGTTTGATTTTGTATTATAACCGTTCCTTCGGCTATTATGGTGAGTGCAGTGCACACAATGAAAACCTTGGCTTGGAAAGGGCTGGGAGTTAGAGCCTGTATGTCACAGAATTATCAAGATGCTAATTAGGCCTACTCTTCTCATACTGTAGTAGACTAGATGCTGGGTGGAGTTACATTCGTAGGTCCATGCCACTTCCAGAAGGCTTTTAGACAGGTACCGTACCTATAGGGACCACCGCCCACTGTATCTACTCTAAGAGTCCATTGAAGTGCTGGTCACCGCTCCAGTTCTACACTGGTGCTCCACCTATAATGTTCTACAATTTGTTTAGACAACATTGCCTTATAACATTATCAACACCATAAAACAGGGAATGTCTTCACAATACAGCTAGAATGTAGGCACATTTACACATACAGGTTGTAAGGGTGCATAGGTCTATATGTGTAACCTGCTGACAGTGCTTTCTTCTGAGAAGTTTCAGTAGAGACAACATAAGCATATTTTTGCATGACTCATTAGACATTTTAGATATAGGGCATAAGGTCTACCATCTGCCTGTCAGCAACTTCTACAGCTAGGGCTAGGCCATACAGACAATAATTATAACCACAGTGCAGACTAGCAGACGTCCAGACATAATGATGTGATATGGCTAAACATTGTGGATTAACTATATCAGAGTTGGATAAACACACACACACACACACACACACACACACACACACACACACACACACACACACACACACACACACACACACACACACTATCTCTCTCTCTCTCTCTCTCTCTCTCTCTCTCTCTCTCTCTCTCTCTCTCTCTCTCTCTCTCTCTCTCTCTCTCTCTCTCTGTAGACCTTGGCTTAAAGAAAAAGTTGTAATATATTACATTACACAATATTTGTCAACAGGCAAGTGAAAACATGCTGCAAAACAATAGGCTAGCAGATGAAATGATGGAGAACTTATACAGTGGTTGTAGAGTCAATGTAGCGCTTGTATGCACTATGCAGTCACAGTCTCAGCAGGAACCTAATAATGAATTGAATGCATGTTTAAACAAACACGACCAGAAACTGAGTCTAACGCCTATAGCTGAGAATCGTATATAATCGTGTATAGCCACGCTTTTGCACCAAACAAAACACAAGAATTCATGAGGAAAAACCCATACAAATGATTTGGTACCCAGTATCGCTTTGACGCACTTGACGCACGCATACATGTTCCACTGTGCTGGCACGAGTGCATTTAACACGCTTTACATCAATGAGTATAAGTGTTATTTTCCATAATAAGACACATTATTGTCCACAACACATTTTAACCACACGCAGATGTAAACTTACCGTTGGTTTGGTTATACAGCAGTCCACAGAGAAACACAAACCGTAGGGGACCCATACTGGCATATTGGCTCTTTGAGCTTGATCAGCATCAATTCCTCCTCTTTCCCCAGAAAGCAACCTCGGATCCCTTCAAATCGAGCGACTATAAAGCGACTTTTGTGGCTTCAAGTTCATGCACAACACGAAACAACTGGACTGTAGCTACCAACGCGCCGAGCGAGGACTAGGAGACCATCCACCACACATGTCCATCCATTCAGCTTATCCAAGAGCGCGCCAGCGGAGCAGTGCGATCGTCGAGTCGACTCGTTTGGATTTCCTGGCTGCAGTCACCGATTGTAATAATTATTATTACCGACGTCTATCACCAAATATTCCAGTTACCACCACTAATGATATGCCGAGCCGAACTGGACGTCTTCTTGTTTAGTTTGACCGTGTCCGACCACAAGGAAACACAATAACGCTGGATCCATCCTGATCCTGATGCGGGACAAGTTGCGAGGCTGCGAGCCGAAAGGTGCATGTGGGATTCAGAGGTGAATAGCTGCACAGTGCAGCCCCTCCTCTTTATTCCACATGCCCCGGGAGAACAATATATCACATATCACTCATTTAGGTATAATAACGCTAATCGATATTGTGAGTAGATGCCAATGTATTTTCTTTTGTATTCCACGCCCAAGTTAAGACAAAGAACATAGCAGCCCTCGACTAATTTGCCTGAAAACGTGTAATTAATAGGCTTCAAAATTATTTCAATATATGTTGGAAATGAAGCTCATTTCGTTGTCTATTTGTTGACAGTTTTGTTGTTGCTACAAGTATCTCGTAGGCTACAGGCTGCACATTAGAATGTCATCATCAATTCTTTTTGAATCCTTCACATTGAATAACGTGGTAACAGCAGTAGAAACTGTAACCACATCACCCAATGTGATGATGGATGAAGCTTTGTTTTGAGTTTCTCCAACAGTTGATGATGATGGTGGTGATGATGATGACTAATGTTATTAAAATGATGACCTTGATGGACACAGATTTAAAAATCAATGCACTTATGCGAGGATGAGGAGGCATGCACAGCCATTTAATATAATTGATTGTACTTTATCTTTTTGTTTTTCCACACAGCCTAATTGAAAATCAGGTAATGTTTGTCATGCAGGATGCTGGTGCTTTACAGATGTGTCTCTCTCTCCACCTCCACTACTTTTGAGTGCACTTTCCTCACAGGAAAAGATTGGAGTAGATAAATATTGGATTAGTCCCTGTTCTCAATAGCAAGGTTGCTCTTAATGGGGAAATGTCCCTGCTACACACATGGCGTTTCTCTTTCTCTATCAGACAACAGCAGTGTTACATTCATTCTGCATAGACATGGCTGCCAATGTTATTGGGGTTTTTAATCAATTAAGTGCAAGGAAGTGTCAAAGCTCTCCTATGCAAGCTTACAACTGTTCACTAATGACCATGATAATAGCCTACTGCACTGCTAAAAGTGTTAATTTAACTCACGCCTGAAGGTAATGATAGAATTGCCAGTGGACCTGCATTATTATATCTCTCTTTATCTATCTCTCTTTATCTTTCTCTCTCGCTTTATCTGTCATCTCTATCTCTCTCTGTGCGTGTGCCCGTCTGACCTGTTTGGGAGAGAGAGGGAGAGAGAGTGAGAGAAGGGGGGGGGGGGGGGGGGGGGGGTGAGAGTGATAATGTAGGACTTTCTCTAGAATATATTCTCAGTTTATTTAATATTTAAATCATATGCTCCATAATAGAAAATGTAATATTCAGTACGAGTAGGCCTACAAGAAAACAAACATTTCATAGATTAATAACAAAACTCTCAGGTTTTGCAGGTCCTCATTTTATTTCTGCATTCGTGGTGAAATAAGCTGTGTGAAAGGTGTACAGCAGGAAAGAAATTACACTTCATTTCTGCTCATTGCCTGGGGTGCTTAGCCTGCCCACTCGTCAATACGGCTCAATATTGTCAATAGCATTATAAATGCAGTGCATTGCCATGAGATGAGAATGAGATGGGCTTGTATCAGGCACTATTGATCCAGGGAGTGAAATTAAACCATTTTTGGCCTGACATCCAGAGGAGTAGATCGAATGATAATTGTGGATGATGACTGCATCCAAACCGCATTACAGAGGTGCAAAATGAACAAAATCACTTAACTTGCGTGGATCTATCGCACCCATCAAAGAAGGACAGTTTTCCTGCTCTTATCCTATAGCATCTCAATCTCATTGTGTTATCAAGAGGAGGCCATGCATTTCATTTGACCAGTGGCTCAGGGAGTGGCCAGTAGATGGCCAGATGGGAACCGTGAGGTTCCCAGTTCGATCCCGGGCTCCCCCAGAGATAGTGTCGAAGTGTTCTTGAGCAAGACTCTGAACCCCTAATTGCTACCGATGTGCAGGTTGGTGCCTTGCATGGTTTCCTCCGCCATCGGTGTATGAATGTGTGTGTGTGTGTGTGAATGCATGAATGTAATGCACAATCTATATAATGCGATTTGGAGTAAAAAGCGGTATATAAATGCACCATTTACCATTTATAATATGCCTCACTATTGTTTAAGCCTTCAACATTAGCTCGGGTCAATGCCATTTGCCTATTCTGTAATAGCTAGAGGAAATACATTTTCAGGATGTTCTGCATTATGTGAACAGAATTATTAATTTCCTTTATTGATGATGATGATGATGATGATAATGATGATGATATTAACTTCACTGACCAAAAACAACTTTTATGTTATATAATTTTTTATATCTGGAACACTGTCTGTCAGATATGTTAAACTGAAGGCCTGTCATGAATTTGGGTCTAGATGGCGTTCAAATATAGGTTGTGAATTCATTCTGGCCCTCCTTATTGCAGTCATGGTCAGCAGAAATACAAATCCCTGTTGCCACATATAACACAGGCGCTCTACCAAATGCACACAGCTGTCGTTCTCCTATGCAATGCGCTTACAAACACAACCCACTTGGCACAAGGCCTACACCATTGTGTGGCGTGCAAGTTTGAAAAAGAAACATCACATTGCATTTTAAATGCAGTGTTCTCTTTGCATAACTTGTCTCATGTCTCAACTATACAGGCCCTACAGCTATCATTATGTTTAGGCTTGTGAGTTGTGAGACAAGGTATTTGTTAGTTAGATGAGACCTTTTGAATACACAGTAAATAAAGGCCACGCATACCCACTGGGGTATGTCTAGGCCTGTCCAGCAAGCAATACATGAATTGGAAAAAGGATTACACATCACCAAAATAATAATGAAGTAATTCAGCTAGTAAAGCAGTGCCACATACACCATATTTTGACTGTATGAGCAAAGTTGGAAGCCTACAGTTTTTCAAAGGAAGGTCAAAAGTAAAATGTCTTTATCAAATGTCAAATTTTTATCATCATTTCCGAGACATTTTTTAAATCATTAAACTGAGTAGATTTGGTGTCAAGTAATGTAGACATCCTCACCCTCGCTCTAGCCACATACGTCTCCTGTTCTGATGCAACTCAATGGTCCTTGTAATGTGAACTTACACACACACACACACACACACACACACACACACACACACACACACACACACACACACACACACACACACACACACACACACACACACACACACACACACACACACATACATAAATATGAACACACTGTGTTTTGAGCGGTGGTCACAACGCTCCTATACGTGGCCGTGTGTGTGGGTCTGTCTGTCTGTTTGTCTGTTTGTCTGTCTGTCTGTCTGTCTGTCTGTCTCCGGGTATGTAGCCTGCAGTGTCTGTCTGTCTCCGGGTATGTAGCCTGCAGTAACCTTTTCTGACCACACAGGGGGCGCTGTTGTTCAGGATAGGCCAGGCATAGGCCAGGCACACTCACACACAAACACACACAGGGGGGCACACACACACACACACACAAACACACACAGGGGGGCACACACACACACACACACACACACACACACACACACACACACACACACACACACACACACACACACACACACACACACACACACACACACACACACACACACACACACACACACACACACACACACACACACACCGCTCAGTTCACACGAGTGTGATTTTTCTTTATGCATGCAGCTAAATAGCTAAACTGCCCCTAGTAGTATGTAATAGTCAGAAGTTCTCAACCATGTGTCATAGATTCTAACTAGAAAGGTGCACACAGTAGAGTGCAAATCTCCAGCAGAAGACAGGCCCTAATAATAATGATGCAGTAAAACCCCAAACTTATGCAGTGAAATCACTATAGAGCCATGAAACAGC
>NC_137826.1:33244690-33310451 GCF_963921795.1 Nannobrachium achirus
GTGAGCTTGTAGATCTGCTATTTTTTTTAAGTCGTGAAAATGTGTGCAAATCTTTGAATATATGTATTTTTTAAGTGAACATTTCAACTAAAGTTTTGCTAAATATTTTGAGATTGGGTTCCACGGCCAAATACATTTCATCATTTTGCATTGGGGGTCCTTCACATGAACAGGTTTGAGAACCACTGACATAAAAACATATTTTTTTATTTTTCAAAAAACCTTTGAAATATTCAAAGACTTGCAGAAATTTCCACGATTTAAAAAAATAGCAGATCTACAAGCTTGCAGCGCGGCACTCGGTGCCACGCTGTGAGCTTGTACAGTATATCTGCTATTTTTCAATAGTTAAAGCACAAAATAATCCAGTAAATCCTTGTACCCATGGCCCAGAATTTGGTGCGACACCCCTGCTGACCACTCAGCCCAAGCGACAGTTATCTGAGGTTGGTATAGCCTACAAACCCCGTTCTCATAACTTCAGAACATCTGTCCAGAGGGTGTGTGAAACAACCAAGATTATAACAATGAAAGATTTAATTTGACACGCTCATGTTTTTAAAGCAAAATCATTTGTTATTGATGATTCCTAACGTGCCAGCGTAACAGGAAGTAAAAGGCTGCGACCCAATCGCCAGAGAAGGAACGGTACAGTTGTACGTGAACTGCAAACCACTAATACTGTTCAGCTGTGGTGTTCAACCAGTGGTCCGGGGACCACCAGCGGTCATTGAGGGGGTTCCAGGTGGTCCCCAGCTAAGTGATGGAGAGTTGGTATTGGTAACCAAATGGACCCTTATGGATCTTTAACTCTTGCGAGTGTAAAATGAGAGTGTTTCATTTTACGCTCTAAAGAGTTACATTATTGTTAAACATCTGCATTACTTAATTTACAAGAAGTCTACACAATGAGAGAATGTAGGAGAATTGTTATTTTGATCAAGGTTTGCCTGTTAAATATGGTACTAACATCAATACGGCATTGAATTGTGGACAATTCCGACAACAAAATATTCTACGTTTTGGGTCTGAGAGGCTAAATCTCATCAAATGGTGAATAAATAATGGACCTTGATATGAAAAAGGTTGAATACCACTGCTGTACTGCACACAACATTTTGAGTGGCCGCACCGAGCAGTGCGGCACTCGCTCAGCTATAGCCTCCTTCGAGGGCATCTCACAGGGCTCAGACCCGCTGCTCCCGAATCAGGGCCGTTCGAGTTGCATACACAGAATAGTAAATAATACACTGTCAGTTCAAGGACGATGATAAACAAAAGAAGAAGTTATAATGTACGTTCATCTGCATTTACAAAACGTTAAAGCAATGTGTTTGGGATTAAAACACTTTCAGTCTCAAACAATTTTCTCTGGCGACCAGGCGGGGACTGATATATGGAGATAAGCTTGAGAAAAAAGGTGTTCCTTTAAGGTGCTGAATAGGAACGACAGCAATTATGGTGATAATATCTGTCCTGTTATCATTGCTACTTATATAAAGCACACTTCCACTGCCCATCTTGCCCATATTCCGTTTTATCACTACCATCCAACATGTTCTTATCTCTGTTTTGTTGGGTTTTGAGTGACATAAGTCTAAAATCAGCACTTTTGCAAAAAAAATTAAACTGACATTTCTTCTGGGGCATTTTTGAGGTATGTCAAAGGACTCTTTATAACAGCTCAGACTTTACCAGGTGTCTTCTCTCAAGAGTCTCGCTGTCTCTCACTGAAAGTTAAGTGGTCTCGAAAGTTAAGTGGTCTCGTCAAACTGGGGTCCGGTGACCCCCCAGGGGCCCCTGCTGGGCAACCAGACTATAGTACTTGTCTGACTTTATTCCATCCATCTTTCCCTTCCTAGATGAACTTTATTTTGCCGCGTTTGGCACACATTTGGGCCATACTGTATGTCAAATCGACAGGCTTCATTGGGAATCGATTCCTTGCACTTTCTAAGAGATATGTTATCTTATATTACACTTTAGAACTGCAGCCAGCAGTATTTGTTTGTCACCAACAGACCAAATGCAGCACTCCAATTGGCTAGGACTGATCACGTGGCACACGGAGTTCCTAACCGGAAGTGCGTCCGGCAGTCAAATATGTCCGACCGGAAACGTGCGCTGCGGCACAATAGTTCCGCCACAATAGTTCCCCCCCATTTTTTTTATTTTATTTTTTTAAATTTCTTTTTTTTTAACTTTTTTTTAAATTTTATTAACTTTTTTTTTATTTTTTTTTATTATTATTATATATTTTTTTTTTAACTAGATGTGAGCGGGCCGAAGGCCCGCGAACCTCTAGTATATTACACTCTCATACTATCCAAACCTCCACCAGCCGTCAGTCCGTCTGTCAGTCCTTCCGTCACGTCACTCGTCACACGTCACACTTTCCCCCTACTCATATCTCCACCACCGTTGCCCCGATCCATGCCAAAATTTCCACACAAACTCCTTGCCAGCCAAACTACAACCTCCAAGGACCCCCGGAGCTCCAGGGACCCCCAGGTGTAAAAAAATGACCAAATGTGCAAAAATGACCACCCCAACGGGGCTGCTCACGGGGAATTCCCGGGGACCACCGACTCCTGGTGCTCCAGAACGGATGCAAAAGTGGTGGCGCCCCCCAGTGGAGGACCCCCTCCACTGCAGCTCACATAAAATGCCTTAACTCGGGCTAGGAGCGACCGGGAGAGCCGGGGCCGGTACCTATTCGTCCGCCTCGGCGGCGCGGAGACCCCACCCCTCATTTCTCACATGGCCCTCTTCTAGCGCCACCATGAGGCCGATTCGTGCAAAACACGTTTGCTCCTACAATCTTTGCCCTAAAATCACGCAAATCGCTACACAGTATGTCTACACTCATCTCATCAACATGGACCTGTCCCATATAGCGCCACCTTCAGGCCGATTTTTAAAACACATTTTTGCACACTGCTCCTACAGATTTTGCCCTAGAATCACGCAAATCGCTACACAGTATGTCTACACTCATGTCATCAACATGGACCTGTCCCATATAGCGCCACCATCAGGCCAATTTTTTCCAACACATTTTTGGACACTGCTCCTACAGATTTTGCCCTAAAATCACACAAACCGGTACACAGTATGTCTACACTCATCTCATCAACATGGATCTGTCTACAGTCATGTAATCAAAACGCATCTGTCCCATCTAGCGCCACCATCAGGACGATTTTGGTAAAACAAACTTTTGGCCTATTTGTGGAGATAAGCGACCAACGGTCGCTTATCTCCCGATTAGGGAGTCTTACTGGTATAAATGTATTTGTGAATTAATTTTCTCCATTGACTTTAATTAAAAATGTAACTTTTCCCAAATATGGAGATGACTGACATCATAGACATAGACCACAGACTAGGGATGGGTATCATTCACCTTTTAATGGATACGATACCTTTTTCGATACCTGGGAATCGATACGATACCTTTTTCGATACCATTTTCGATACTTTTTATTTATTATTATTATAATTATTATTTGCCTTTTTCTATGGGCTATTTTATAGACGTTGGATCATTATCATAATAATAAACATTATAGACTATTCTCGGCTATTTTCACAGTAACGAGTGTAGCCTACTAAAGCAGTCATTAAACTTTCAGTAGCCCAACTGTTACAGATGCGACCGGCAAGGGGTGGATTCAAAAGTATCGAAACAAGGTATCGTTCGTTTTTACGTGAACCGATACTCGATAGTATCGACGTCAGTGAATCGATACCATTAAAAGTAACGCCGACGATACCCAACCCTACCACAGACTGACACAATATGTCCATATATGGGCATTCAAAGATATGGGCTTAATATTGATGACATCATGGATTTCCATATATGGGCATAAAAGGGACAAGGACGGACTGGTTAGCACCGCTCGAATAGGGACTGACAGATACAGAGATATCTGCAAGTGTGACTCGCCTCAAGGCAACCACACTTGCAATGACCAATTGCATCTTTCTAGTTTTGTATGTGGTAGCCTACTGCTTTACTAGCTGAATGACAGAACCTTGAACAACAACAACAATAGACTGCAGTGCAAAGTAGGCCCATTCCCCCACCGGCTGTCAGTCAGTCTGTCTGTCTGTCAGTCAGTCTGTCAGTCACACGTCACAAGTCACACTTTTGCCCTTCTCATATCTCCGCCACCGTTGCCCCGATCCATGCCAAAATTTGCACACACACTCCTTGGCTGCCAAACCACTACCTCCACCCCCCATTTCTCACATGGCCTCCTCTTCTAGCGCCACCACGAGGCCGATTCTGGCAAAACACATTTTTGTACACTGCTCCTACAGATTTTGCCCTAAAATCACACAAAGCGGTACACAGTATCTCTACAGTCATGTCATCAACATGGATCTGTCCCATTTCCCATATTCCCTTCTGATTGGCTACCATTGCCTTCCAAAGTTTGTGTATGCGATTTGTGTCGCTTACCTCCCGATTTAGGGAGTCATATTGGTTATTTTGTTGTTATTTCACCATATTTTGCTAAATTAAAGGCAGACAAATTGAATGTTTTCCTCCAAATTGGGCATATAGTCCACACATTTCATGCAAAGGGGGTCCAATGACACTCTATTCTAAGCTAAGCTAAGCTATAAATGACTCTAAAAAGTTTGACAGTTTGAAAACATACCATTGAACTCCTGACAGCTAGAATGGAGAGAGAGGACCTAATCCCACCAACTCAATTTAAATGCTTAGGAGGTTAAAAAGGCCCCATAGAAGTGCACTGGGAGACAACAGAGAGACGTCTACCCAGACACAGAGAGCTAGAAGGGCTTAGGTGTAATCAAGCAAAAGGACATTTACACAATTTGTTTTTCCTCTGGTTGAGCACACGAAAAAAAATTAAAAGCAAAGACTAAGAGAAAACTGAAAGCAATCATACAAGGGAGAAACGTCACAAACAACAGTCCTCCTTACGTTCTCAAGATAGAAGATAATAGACTTCTCCCATGCGTGTAAACATCACATTTCCATAGAAATGGCCTCTTTCTATCATTGGTTATCCAGCGGGTAGTCGTGGGTGAGGGAGTTATGTGGCACTCACCTCTTAATCCTGTTAGCCATCCCTAAAACCGCACCAGTGCTCCAGCTAGAGGAAGCACATTAGAGCAAAAATACAATACAGATAACTGGATGCAGAGGGAAGACATTCTGGCAGGAGGACAGGCAGTAATCTGTGTGGCCACTGCATCAAACAAATGCTTCACAGCTCATTTACATTGTCTGTTATCGTTGTGATCAGCCCTGGCAATCTGGAGAAGGTTGCCGTCGTGCACATTACGTTCATGAGTTATGACAGATGTGCTCTTTGTCCCATTTATTTAAATGTCTCAGTGACAGACCTACCACACATCCACGCTTGGTCCTTATTTTATTAAGAATGAATCAAATTCATTCTATACTCAAACAACCCACTATGCCAGGGGAAGCGGCTCAGGAGGTGACTCGCCGGTCCTGGCTGCGTATCTTTGAGTAAAGCACTGAACCCCTAACTGCTCCTGATGAGGTAGGTGCCTTACATGGTTGCCTCAGTGTGTGTGTGTGTGTGTGTGTGTGTGTGCGCGCGTGCGTGCGTGCGTGTGTGTGTGAATGGGTAATGCATTGTAAAGCACTTTTTTTTTTTAAAGATTTGTTTTTGGGCTTTTTGCCTTTATTGGATAGGACAGTAGACTGACAGGAAATGGGGGAGAGACAGGGAGTGACATGCGGCAAAGGTCGGCCGGATCGGGAATCGAACCGGCGACGCCGACAGGCATTGATGCCGAAATGGCAATGCCTATATGGTATGCGCCTGGTCCACTAGGCCACCAGGCGCCCCATTGTAAAGCACTTTGAAGGGTCAGAAAGACTTTATCACAACACAATTTCAGGTAACAGTGAGGTGAAACTCGGTAACATGTCATTAGGTCGAACACCCTTTGGTCCGACCACCAAAACCTTAACCCTAACCTCAGTAAAACTATGCCTAAACCTAACCCTAACCTCAGTAAAACTATGCCTAAACCTAACCCTAACCCTAATGACGCGGGTGATTATCTGACCTGCCGACGCTGTTCAACCCAACGGGAGTTCGACCTATGGGGCAGTCCCTGTGAAACTCTTGTTTATGCAGGCTTCCACGGTTGCAACTCAGGGTGCAAAAATAAAAGAATGGAAAACAAGGAGAAATCATTATCTTGTAATTAAGTGCATTCAGTATAGTAGTGCATGTCAGTGTCATGTTGCTTAGAAGTCTGAACGGAAGTCCTAAACACATTAAAAGTGTGTCAGTAAAGTGCAAATCAGTTAGGCTGCTGAACAAAACTTAAGACTGTCGCCTGTGCTTGACAGCTGCTATACAGTAGATAAAGACTGCCACCGTCTCTTGTTATGGCTCATGATACTCCAGTATCACTTGTCAGGTCAAGGGTGTGGCAGTGGTCGAACAGGCTGTGGCTGGGGTGATGTCTGTCTGCGATGCACTGAGCTGTTCGCTCTCCGCAGAGCATTGCGGTTGAGGACAGTGCAGTTCCCATATCAAGCTGTGGAGTTACTCGTCAGGACACTCTCGATGGTACTGCTGTAGAATGTCCTAAGATTTTGAGGGCTCACCCTGAATTTCTTCAGGTGTCAAAGGCAGCAGAGCCATTGCTGAGCCCTTTTCACCACGTGTATTCTCAGGAATTTAAACTCACTGATCCTCAACGCCACTGGTGTGACTGTGAATTGGGGCGTGCTCTTTCCTTGGCCTCCTGAAATCCACTATCAGCTCCTTGGTTTTGGAGACGTTGAGAGAGAGGTTCATATATTCTACTGATGCCATCGTGTAAGTGTTCTGACCTCATCTCTCTAGGCTGTCTCGTCCACCACTGTTGTGTCATCAGCATACTTGATGGCGACGTTGGAGCTCTGTGTGACCACTAGGGATGGGTATCGTTCACCTTTGAATCGATACGATACCTTTTTCGATACCTGGGAATCGATACTATACGCTTTTCGATACCATTTTCGATTTAAGTTTAACTTCAACACGGAAAGAGTAGAGCTGCGGTAGAACAGAGGTGATGATGATGATCAAACAGTGTGGCGGAGCGGAGAGTATAGACGTTGGATAATCATCATGATAATAAACATTATAGGCTATTGTCGGCTATTTTCCACAGTAACGAGTGTAGCCTACTAAACCAGTCATTAAACTATCAGTATAGCCCAACTGTTACCAGGGGTGCGTTCCAAAGTATCAAAAAGAGGTATCGTTCGTTTTTACGTGAACCGATACCCGATAGTATCGACGTCATGTGATCAATACCATTAAAAGTATCACAGACGATACCCATCCCTAGTGACCACGTAGTCGTGCACATACAGTATACAGGCTGCTGGGTGTAATTTATTTTTGGGTGTCTTAGAAATGGGAGAGAAAGATATCCTGATCCAAGTGTACAGGAAGGTGTAGGATCATCATCATGCCCTGAAGGTAAGGAAGTGCAATGCCCTTGATTGCCTTGCAGGTCATCACCAGCAGTGTTAAGGGAACGCAGAAGGGAGAAACATGCATGTGTGTATATATACTATACACTGAAGGAGGTGCCAGAGGAAAGGCCATAGGGTCATCAAAATCAGATTCACCCTGCAATCTGCTGATTAGATAATGAGCTATAGTGTACTGTATTATTGTATACGTGGAAAGTTGACATTGGCCTGAGGATGGCACTAAAGGTGTATGGGGGTCACTCTAATGGTTAGGGTTCATCCACAATGCACAGCAATGGCTCTCAGCAAATTTATAGCAAAATCCTAGATTTCATGAGCGTACTGTAACTTGGAAGTTTGGCCTAAAGGTAATGTTGGGGAAAGGCCATGGGGTCACCAAAATCAATAGGATTTGTTCCGGGGACTAGGAAGGTGCATTGCAAATTCCAAGGCAATGTTGCCACTAGTTCAAGATAACGTCGCTGTCAGATGGAAACCTTGTAGGCTATGTCCAAAATCATTCATTTTCAGGAAAAAAAAGTGTTTCAATGGATCCAGTCATTATTTATTTATCTATCTATCTATTTTATTTTTTATTTTTTTAAGATTTGTTTTGGGGCTTTTATGCCTTTATTGATAGGATAGTGGACTGACAGGAAATGGGGGAGAGATGGGGAGCGACACGCAACAAAGGTCGTCTGGATAGGGAATTGAACCGGCGCCGCCGCCAGGCAGCCATGCCTATGTGGCAATGCTTATGTGGTATGCGCCTGGACCAGTAGGCCAGCATGCGCCCCTATTTATTTATCTCAACCACTTTCAACCTGGAGTCCCTATTTTGGGCTTATTATAGAGGAGAACATTTATGAAAACATTTCAGAACATTAAATGTTTCAAAAATGTTTCAAAAAATGTCAGATCGAGCTAGTAGATCATCTATTTCCACTATACTTTGCCTGACACTGTCATAAGATAAAGTATAATTACATACAGTAGCTTGATGGTCAATCATTGAATTCAGTGGCTGTTATTTTTCAATAATAGACCACTGTCTAATCACAGACTCAGAGCACCTGGCTCTGTGACTCATAATCTGCATTGCTTGATTTTTGCGAATCCAACATGGCGGCCATGTCAACAAACATACAATGTAATTTACAGTTAAACAGGTACAGTACACTCAAGAATGTTTTTGAAAATATTTGAGGCAATGCAGAAACTGAATATTGATTCATGTTTGAGCAACACTTTATCGGAGTCTGATAAATCACCCTGTCAGGGTTTATTTCTCAATAATGACCATTCACCATTGATTATTATAAGAAAAATCAAGATTTTTTTTAAGTCTTTGAATATATCTACTTAAAAGCGAACATTTGTAACTCAAATATTTACTTCTGGGTGGTCCCTGGGACAACATATTTTGAGATGGGGGTCCGTGGCCAAATACCTGTAATTTTGGGGGTCCTTGACATGAAAAGGTTTGAGAACAGCATGATTTAGAGGAAGGATTTAGAAGTCGGGTCAAAGATCAGGTCAAAGATATTCAAAGACTTGCACTCATTTTCACGATTCTTCAAAAATAGCAGATCTACAAGCTTGCAGCGCGGCACTCGGTGCCGCGCTGTAAGCTTGTATATCTGCTATTTTTCTAAAGTTAAAGCATAAAATAATGGTTAAAGTGATTAAAATCTAACACGACTCGGGCGCGTTCCAGGTATTTGAGAGTTAATTCATGAACGTATAGGTTCCGGACGGAACCATGTTTATTTAATACCGGAGGACAAGGTCCCCCTATGGGATAACAGCGCCATCTGGCGCTGCAACAGAGTAAAACTCATAAGCTCCCGTACGAGAAATATCATTTGTCGGGAGGGCTGTCAATCACACACGAGGGCACCGCCCCCGAGTGTATATAAGCCCTGTGGGCTATCATAACTTCCTCTAAAGCCGCACCTCTGCGCCCGCAACTAGCGAACCGAGGGGCTTTATTCGGGGGACCTTGTCCTCCGGTATTAAATAAACATGGTTCCGTCCGGAACCTATACGTTTATTGTCATACCTCCAGACAAGGTCCCCCTATGGGACTCATACACTCCCCGAGAAGCCATGAACCGACAAGACTGTCGTGCACACCGACCACACCCGGAAGGAGGTCCCGTCAACCGACGTGACCCCTTTCAGGACTGATCCGACCCAGACCCACAGGGCCTGGGCGTGTTCAGACAGAAAAAGACCCTGACAGACCGAGGCCTGCCTTATGCACTAAGGGCAGACACAGGTCCACCTTATAAAATTGCAGTAATATAAGGGAAAAACTCAGGGTCCCCCCCCACGCATCCTAGAGACAGCAGCATGCTATCTCAGGAAGGGGAGAGAGCCGCCCCACTACCTAGTAGGAAGGGCAGCAGCACCCAGAACCGTATGCGCCATAGCAGAAGGCGCAACGTCCAGGTGATAGTAGGTCGCAAAGGTGGACGGCGAAGACCAATTCGCCGCTGCACAAATCTCCTCAATGGAGACACCTTTGGACAAAGCCCAAGAGGTAGACACACCCCTAGTACTGTGGGCCTTAAGTGCTTCCGGCACTTCAGACCCAGACCGGGTGTAAGCCAACCTAATTGCATCCACAAGCCATCTCGACAGAGTGGGCTTGGACACCGCTTTCCGTTGACGGGCATTCATGACCACGAAAAGCTGAGAAGTAGACCTGCCGTCCTATCACAGTAGGCCTTCAGGGCCCTAACTGGACAAAGACAATGAAGACGCCTATCCTCCTCTGATGCAAACGGAGGAGGATGGAAAGCCGTCAAAACAACAGGTTCCTTCGGGACCACACGGTTCTTAGGAATAAAACTCAAATGAGGTTTAAGAAGAACCTTGGAGTCATTATTGAGAAACCTCATACAATCAGGGCTCACAGAGAGCGCACGAAGGTCGCTCACACGCTTAGCCGTAGACAAGGCAAGCAAAAGAGCTGTTTTGAAACTTAAATGTTTCAAAGAGGTCCTCCCAATCGGTTCAAAGGGTGCCTTGCAAAGGCCCTCAAGAACCACTTGTAGATCCCACACAGGAAACAAGGCTCTAGTCACAGGTCTCAAATGGTCAACACCATGCATGAACTGGACCACCTCAGGGATTTTAGAAAGGCCTTTACCTGCCACCCCCAGGTGGCAGGCATCAATAGCCGCTAAATAACCCCTCAGTGTAGAGAACGCCAGACCAAGGTCCAGGCGGTCCTGCAGGAAATCTAACACCCTCTGGGCCGAAGCTATATGAGCCACCACAGGTGGCTCCTGTAGCTCACACCAGTCCAAAAAGGCATTCCACCTTCCATCATACACAGCCCTAGTAGAGGGGGCTCTAGCACTCTGAATAGTGGCTACAACCGTCGGTGAGAAGCCTGCTGCGAGCAGGTTCTCCCTCTCACGGGCCAAACCCACAGGTCTAGGCCCCGTGGGTCTGGATGGAAGATCTCGTCCCCTGCCTGGCGCAGCAGATCCCTGTGCAAGGGAAGCCGCCAAGGGGGTCGAGAGAGCAGTGGGGTGATCAGAGACCTCCACACTCCCCTGGATGGTGTCACCAGAAGAACCTCCTGGTTGGAACATCTGATCCTCTCCAGAGTGGGAAGGATCAGTTCCAGGGGTGGAAACGCGTAGAGAAGACCTTGTGGCCATTCGTAAACAAACGCGTCCGTCCCCAGAGGAGAAGGTCCCCTCACTGAGAAGTAAAGGGGACACTTCGCGTTCTCCTGGGAGGCAAAGAGATCGACTCGAGGTCGACCGAACCTGGAGAAAATCTGCCTCACCACCGCAGGGTGGAGAGACCAATCCTCGTAACGAGGCTCCCCCCTGGACAACAGATCGGCGCCGCCGTTCTGAAGGCCCGGGACATGGGAGGCTCTGATGGACCTCAACCGAGGCAAGCACCAGAGGGTCATCTCGCGCGCCAGCTGATCCAGCGTACGCGAGGAGAGGCCGCCTTGTTTGTTGAGATAATACAGGGCCGCCGTGTTGTCCGTCCTGACCAGGACATGGCAACCCCGGAGAAATGGTTCGAAATGCTTGAGCGCCAAGTAGATCGCCATTAACTCCAGATAGTTGATGTGGTACTCCAACATGGCCTGGGTCCACAGGCCCCTGGCTGAGCGCCCCTCGTGGGTGGCGCCCCACCCCGAGCGGCTGGCGTCTGTGGTGATCACCTTGCGTGACACCACTTCGCCCATGGAGACCCCACTCGTCAACAACGCCTGGTCCCTCCATGGGACCAGAGCGTCCATGCAGGCCTGGCTGACTGTCACCTTCCTGTACCCTTGCAGGGAAGGAATCCTGAGCGCCAGTGACCACCGCTGGAAAGGTCTCATATGAAACCTGCCCAGACGCAGAAGTTGCACCGCTGACGCCATCAGCCCAGTCAACTTCATGCACTCCTTGTACCTGACCACCTGGTTCAGTCGGAAGGAGCCGAGACAAGTCAGAAACCTGTCCACCCTCTCCGGGGAGAGGCGAGCGGACATGGTGGCCGAGTCCAGAGATATTCCTATAAAGGAAATCTGCTGGGAGGGTGACAACATGCTTTTGCCAAAATTGACGTTGAAACCCAAGGCCTTCAGGTGTGACAACACCAGATTGGTATGGCGCGCCGCTTCTGAGCAGGAGGCGGCGGAAATCATCCAATCGTCTATGTAGTTCGCCAGCCTGACTCCCTGATGCCTCAGTGGAGCAATGGCTGCCTCGGTCACTTTCACGAAAACCCGAGGGCTCAGGGAAAGACCGAAAGGGAGGACCGTGTACTCGTACAGGCGCCCCTCGAAGGCGAACCGCAGGAACTTCCTGTGTGGGGGATAAATGAGGATGTGCTGATAAGCGTCCTTCAGATCCACTGAACAGTGGAAATCCCCCTGTCTCACTGATTTCATCAGTGACTCTGACGTCAGCATCCTGAATTTGAACTTTTTCAAGTGCTTGTTCAGAGCACGTAAGTCCATAATCGGACGCAGCCCCCCTCCTTTTTTCTGAACCAGAAAATAACGGCTCCAGAAGCCTAAACGGCTCTGGTCGCGTGATAACTCCACTATAGCGCCCTTGCGCAATAGTGAGTCTATCTCCTCCCTCAAGGCATCCGCTTTCAAGCCGCGGGCTCGAGTATAAATAACCTTGCTGGATAGGGAGGGTATTTTCGCGAACTGTAGTCTGTAGCCCCGTGTCACCGTCCGAAACACCCAGTGATTCGGATTGCAACGCTTCCATTGCTCTGCACACTGTGCTAACGTGTTGCTGAGCAACGGAGAAGCCTTGGGGTTGTACCGCCTGAGCGGGACTACTGGGCCGGGAGGGAGAGGTTCCGTATCCGGGCACGTATCCGTATCCGCTAGACGCCGGGCCGGAAGGCGCGGAGACACCGGCGGAAAGAGCGTTTCCGTTTCCGGTACGCTTATTTCCGTATCCGGTGGGAGACGAACACGTGACCTCCAAGAAGCCTCGCTTGTTAAAAATACAGGCGGCACATAGCGTGGAGCCCGGGGGACAGGGTTCATCGCATAAGTAACATAATCCCCGGCTCGGGGAATTGTA
Source organism: Nannobrachium achirus (assembly GCF_963921795.1). Taxonomy (NCBI): domain Eukaryota; kingdom Metazoa; phylum Chordata; class Actinopteri; order Myctophiformes; family Myctophidae; genus Nannobrachium; species Nannobrachium achirus. The sequence goes on from NC_137826.1 coordinate 33,257,762, forward strand.
TTTACGTTTACAACCTGTGCTAAGGCCTTTATATGCTTCCTTGCGGGAAGACGAGGCCGACCCTGGGTGATATGTGTTGGCCTCTTCCCTGACGCTAAGACCAAACTCCTGTCCTGAACTAGAGTCGGCATAACAGTGCCGCTCGGTGGAGACAGAGGGGTATTGCACACTAGTGAGACCATACCATTGTGAATAGGAATTAGCTTGTCTGGGAACATTTTGCAAAGAGAAATATTCTGCTTGTAACCTGTCTGCGTGACTGGAGGAAGCGATATTTTCTGAGTGGAAAGAAATTCCAGCCTGGACTTCTCTACACTGGCTAAATTCATGCAAAATGGGGTCGTCTGTACTAAAGCAGGTGGGTTTGAAATAAACAGGCATTGTTTTATCAACACACTTTTTAATATAGGCACTGGAGGAGACCACAGAGGAGGAATAAACATTGATTTCTTTGCATAAGAAAAATTGTTCATATTGTCCAAACGTCTGCGCTTGCAAGGGGGGGTCCCCTGAATTTTCAGGGGGACCCCGCCAGAGTCCAGTGTCACTTCCGCGGTGGCTTCCCACGGGCTTTGTGGGAGCTGGCCGGTATCCCGTGCCTGGGAGGGTGGCGGGATTGAGAGCGGGCCTGAGCCCCCGCTGCAGTGCGAGGGGGTCCCGCGGAGGAAGAAGAGGGGGTCCTAGGGGGATTGTTCTGTTTCCCCTGCTTGGAGGAAGAGCGCCCCCTGTCAGCCTGACCAGGGGCCTTGCTCCGTCCCTGTCTCTTTTCCTTTCTGGGTACCTGGGGGTCCGTCGTGGCCTCCAGGAGCTCCAGAGTGATCTTCTTATCCGCCACCTCCTGGCGGAGAAGCTCCAGTCCACCGCCCATGAGGGAGGTAGGGTGGCCGGGGAGGTCTTGCAGGACCTTCTCGGTCTCCTCTCCGGAACTGCCAGGACACTTTACCTTATCCAGCCACCTGGCACGTTCCGCCTGGATGCAGTAATCCATGCCGTGTCCAAGCCACTCGATTGCGTGGACATTCAGGTCCATCAGCATGCGCAGCGACTTGTCCATTTCCTCCACCATCACGTCAGGCACCTCCCGCATCTCGCTAAGGAGGCGCCTGGTGGAGAAAAGCAGCAGCTGGGTGGCGTTCATCGTCCTGGCTGCCAGCGCGGAGGCTCTGTAAGAGTTCCTAACCCTGGAAGACTGCTTGTCGTCAAAGGGGATGGCAAACCCAGGAGGCTTCTTCCCCACGGCCAGATTGAGGGGAGGGCGGCCTCCAGGACCGGTCCGCTCATGACCTGGCTTGAGGCTCCCGACAAGGGACTGGGCCATCAGCTTGTCCATGGGAGGGCACAAGGGGATTCCCGCCTTCTCTGCGTCGCAGCAATCGACCAGGAAGGGGAGCTTGGGGGGGTCCTTGTGTGTAGTCCAGGTTGAATGCAGGGCCTCTGCAAAGCCTGGGACCAGTGGGAGCTTTTCCATTCGAAGCGGGGGAGAGGAATCCACATCCTGGCCAAGGAGGGGAACTCTAGCCCGTGGTCCGAGTGGCGCGTCTCCGAGCGGCAGCTCCAGGCCACAACGGATGGTAGCACGTTCCAGCACCGAGAGCTCGTCCATGGGGATGGAGTCTGGGTCTTGTGCCGCTGCCCCTCTCGCCCCAGCCGGCATGGAAGGGGGGAGAGAGGCAGAAGGGGCTTGGGAGGACGCGGCGGAGGTGGAAGCCTCGGCATGAGGAACCACCCTGGCCGCGCCTCCGCCCTGTCCGGAGGGGAAAGAGGACTCGTCCTCCTCCGAGTACTCACCCTCCGTGTCCACCTCATCCATGTCGTAGTCCTCTAGCTCCGGTTCGTCTCCGTCGCTAGCATGCCAGGAGACGGGGCTAGGTGGCCGCATAGCCCGTAGCTGGGGGACGGAGAAGGAGAGAGGAATGTCACCGACGACTAGAGGGTGGAATTCTTTGGGGGGGACGGTCCAGGTTGCAGCTGGCGGTGGAGCAACGTGGGCGGTCTTGCATGTTCTCTTCTTGGGCACGGCACCAGTCGAGCCCGTCGGAGAAACAGCAGTGGTAACAGGGGCCGCAGACCCGCTAGCAACGGGGCTACCGAAGCTAGCTGAGGGCGAGGCCGCTGGAGGCCTAACCACGTGGCGAGAAGCAGCGCTGTGGCGTGCAGCGCTGTCCGGCACACGAGGAGAGGTGTCTGGGAGGGATCCGGCGGAGACCGTGGTGTGAAGGCCGTAACCAGCGCCAGCGATCTCACAGCGGGCCTCGAGGGCTGGAACATCATACTGGAGGCAGTCAGTACAGTTCACCCCCGTGGCCGGGGCCGGAGGGGACAGAGAGGCCAAGGCGTGTCCTACCCCCATGCAGACAATGCAGAACGGATGAGTATCTTCATTGGCGATGAGGCCTTTGCAGCTGGGAAGGCCGCACTTCTTCGGTACCCTAGCTAGCAGGTTGCTAACTGTGGGCCGACGAGCTGCCATCGTGAGCTAACCGAAGCTAAGCGAAGCTAAGCTAGGGCAGGGAGACACGTGGCAGAACGTACAGAGAAGAAGTAAAGACTCAAAGCGAAAGTGAAGAAAAAGACCGAACTGTAGGAAGAATAGAAGTAGAAAACGTACGGGAGATAATCTATAAAGGCCAGTGGCCGACTTCCTAGCCGTCGCTTAGGCTAAACTTTACAGAATTATAACTTATATGGCTGAGTTCGCGACACTCTAGTTGCAGCTAAGCAGAGGTGCGGAAGAGGAAGTTATGATAGCCCACAGGGCTTATATACACTCGGGGGCGGTGCCCTCGTGTGTGATTGACAGCCCTCCCGACAAATGATATTTCTCGTACGGGAGCTTATGAGTTTTACTCTGTTGCAGCGCCAGATGGCGCTGTTATCCCATAGGGGGACCTTGTCTGGAGGTATGACAATAAACAGGTTGTTTGGTGGACAGACAGACGGACGGACAGACAGACAGACAGACCATCATTGCCATTAGAGCTCTGTGGGGCCATTACATCTACAAGCCAAGGGCTAAAAATATCACCTGAAATAGAAATTCATTCAAAAGGATGACATTGAAAAGAAATATATGTTTCTACCTGACTATCGATATCCCAATGAAAAGACTTGCCAACAAAAGGGACACAGAGGAGGACAAAGGGACTCATCAGTGGTAAGGTTGCATTTCTATAGCAGCCAAAGCACTTTACAATGTGGGTTATATTCCCCCATTCACACACAGACGGTGAATGCAACCATGCATTGCACAGAACCTTGCTAAAAGGACACTTTGACTTTATGCCAGGAGGGACTAAGGGATCATTCCTGTGCTCTTGGCCTGGCAGAAAAACAACATTATTTTTCTTCTCAGTTACGACATTATGAGCTCCTGAGGCAAACAAATTCACAAAATCTTTGTGAGTGAGAGTGTGTTACCACCAGCATATCTTGAGATAAACTCTGCATGCATATCAGCGGAGTGGGAAGTTGGTTGGATCAGTGGATTTCCAACAAATATCAATACATCTGCAGTTGCCCATATGGAGTAGTACCCTGATGTTATCAATATGACATCACAGTACTGATGTCGGTTACACATCCCCATTCAGAAACATTGACATTCAGAAGATTGACTTCCATTATAAAACCATCATGATATGCCAATAGTTATCATTTTTGGATCGGATATAGAAAGATGGCACATTTGCCATCTTTCTATATCTAGATCTGAAAAATAGGCTTCATTTACGATCTGTAGAAACCAATGGTGTGGCGCTATGTCCATTTCTTTTTTAGCGTCTATGTGCATTCCAAGTTAGCCCAATCGGCAAAGGTCTATAAAGTAGTATATAAAATTACAAGTGAGTTATGAATATGAAGTTACTTAATGCTTTTATTTTTTTTATTTTTTTTTGCTTCTCCTTCAGTCCAGAAGTCCTGTTATCTCAATTATGCTTCATGTGAAATGTCTTTGAGATAATTTCTCAACCAGGCCAGGAGGCAGATATGATGTTTATTGTCATACCTCCAGACAAGGTCCCCCATTGGGATATCAGCGCCATCTGGCGCTGCAACAGAGTAAAACTCATAAGCTCCCGTACGAGAAATATCATTTGTCGGTAGGGCTGTCAATCACAAACGAGGGCACCGTCCCCGAGTGTATATAAGCCCTGCGGGCTATCATAACTTCCTCTTCCGCACCTCTGCTTACCTGCAACTAGTGTCGCGAACTCAGCCATATAAGTATAATTTTCTTTAAAGTTTAGCCTAAGCGTTGAGGAAGTTATGATAGCCCACGGTCACTGGCCTTTAGAGATTATTCTCCTGTACGTTCTAATTCTATTCTTCCTAACAGTTCGGTCTCTTTTCTTCACTTTCGCTTTGAGTCTTTACTTCTTCTCTGTACGTTCTGCCACGTGTCTCCCTGCCTTAGCTTAGCTTCGCTTAGCTTCGGTTAGCTCACGATGGCAGCTCGTCGACCTACAGTTAGCAGCCTGCTAGCTAGGGTACCGAAGAAGTGCGGCCTTCCCAGCTGCAAAGGCCTCATCGCCAATGAAGATACACATCCGTTCTGCATTGTCTGCATGGGGGTAGGACACGCCTTGGCCTCTCTGTCCCCTCCGGCCCCGGCCACGGGGGTGAACTGTGCTGAATGCCTCCAGTACGATGTTCCAGCCCTCGAGGCACGATGCGAGATCGCTGCCGCAGGCTACGGCCTTCACACCACGGTCTCCGCCGGAACCCTCCCAGACACCTCTCCTCGTGTGCCGGACAGCGCTGAACGCCACAGCGCTGCTTCGGCCTCCAGCGGCCTCGCCCTCTGCTAGCTTCGGTAGCCCCGTTGCTAGCGGGTCTGCGGCCCCTGTTTCCACTGCTGTTTCTCCGACGGGCTCGACTGGTGCCGTGCCCAAGAAGAGAACATGCAAGACCGCCCACGTTGTTTCTCCGCCAGCTACAACGTGGATCGTCCCCCCCAAGGAATTCCACCCTCTAGTCGTCGGGGACATTCCTCTCTCCTTCTCCGTCCCCCAGCTACGGGCTATGCGGCCACCTAGCCCCGTCTCCTGGCATGCTAGCGACGGAGACGAACCGGAGCTAGAGGACTACGACATGGAGGAGTTGGACACGGAGGGTGAGTACTCGGAGGAGGACGAGTCCTCTTTCCCCTCCGGACAGGGCGGAGGCGCGGCCAGGGTGGTTCCTCATGCCGAGGCTTCCATCTCCGCCGCGTCCTCCCAAGCCCCTTCTGCCTCTCTCCCCCCTTCCATGCCGGCTGGGGCGAGAGGGGCAGCGGCGCAAGACCCAGACTCCATCCCCATGGACGAGCTCTCGGTGCTGGAACGCGCCGCCATCCGGTGTGGCCTGGAGCTGCCACTCGGAGATGCGCCACTCGGACCACGGGCTAGGATTCCTCTCCTGGGCCAGGATTTGGAGTCCTCTCCCCCGCGTCGGATGGAAAAGCTACCACTAGTCCCAGGCTTTGCAGAGGCCCTGCATTCAACCTGGACTACACACAAGGACCCCCCCAAGCTCCCCTTCCTGGTCGATTACCGCGACTCAGAGAAGGCGGGAATCCCCTTGTGCCCTCCCATGGACAAGCTGATGGCCCAGTCCCTGATAGGGAGCATCAAGCCCAACCATGAGCGGACCGGTCCTGGAGGCCGGCCTCCCCTCAATCTGGCCGTGGGTAAGAAGCCTCCTGGGTTTGCCATCCCCTTTGACGACAAGCAGTCTTCAAGGGTGAGGAACTCTTACAGATCGTCCGCGCTGGCAGCCAGGACGATGAACGCCACCCAGCTGCTGCTTTCCTCCACCAGGCGCCTCCTCAGCGAGATGCGGGAGGTGCCTGACGTGCTGGTGGAGGAAATGGACAAGTCGCTGCGCATGCTGATGGACTTGAATGTCCACGCGATCGAGTGGCTTGGACATGGCATGGATTATTGCATCCAGGCGGAACGTGCCAGGTGGCTAGACAAGGTACAGTGTCCTGGCAGTTCTGGAGAGGAGACCGGGAAGATCCTGCAAGACCTTCCCGGCCACCCTACCTTCCTCATGGGCGGTGGACTGGAGCTTCTCCGCCAGGAGGTGGCGGATAAGAAGATCACTCTGGAGCTCCTGGGAGCCACGACGGACCCCCAGGTACCCAGAAAGGAAAAGAGACAGGGACGGAGCAAGGCCCCTGGTCAGGCTGACAGGGGGCGCTCTTCCTCCAAGCAGGGGAAACAGAACAATCCCCCTAGGACCCCCTCTTCTTCCTCCGCGGGACCCCCTCGCACTGCAGCGGGGGCTCAAGCCCGCTCTCAATCCCGCCACCCTCCCAGGCACGGGATACCGGCCAGCTCCCACAAAGCCCGTGGGAAGCCGCCGCGAAAGTGACACTGGACTCTGGCGGGGTCCCCCTGAAAATTCAGGGGACCCCCCCTTGCAAGCGCAGACGTTTGGACAATATGAACAATTTTTCTTATGCAAAGAAATCAATGTTTATTCCTCCTCTGTGCTCTCCTCCAGTGCCTGTAATAAAAAGTGTGTTGATGAAACAATGCCTGTTTATTTCAAACCCACCTGCTTTACTACAGACGACCCCATTTTGCATGAATTTAACCAGTGTAGAGAAGTCCAGGCTGGAATTTCTTTCCACTCAGATAATATCGCTTCCTCCAGTCATGCAGACAGGTTACAAGCAGAATATTTCTCTTTGCAAAATGTTCCCAGACAAGCTAATTCCTATTCACAGTGGTATAGTCTCTCTAGTGTGCAATACCCCTCTGTCTCCACCGAGCGGCACTGTTATGCCGACTCTAGTTCAGGACAGGAGTTTGGTCTTAGCGTCAGGGAAGAAGCCAACACATATCACCCAGGGTCGGCCTCGTCTTCCCGCAAGGAAGCATATAAAGGCCTTAGCACAGGTTATAAACGTAAATACAATTCCCCGAGCCGGGGATTATGTTACTTATGCGATGAACCCTGTCCCCCGGGCTCCACGTTGTGTGTCGCATGTATTATTAACAAGCGAGGCTTCTTGGAGGTCACGTGTTCGTCCCCCACCGGATACGGAAATAAGCGTACCGGAAACGGAAACGCTCTTTCCGCCGGTGACTCCGCGCCTTCCGGCCCGGAGGTCACGTGTTCGTTCCCCACCGGATACGGAAATAAGCGTACCGGAAACGGAAACGCTCTTTCCGCCGGTGACTCCGCGCCTTCCGGCTCGGCGTCTAGCGGATACGGATACGTGCCCGGATATGGAACCTTTCCCTCCCGGCCCAGTAGTTCCGCTCAGGCGGTACAACCCCAAGGCTTCTCCGTTGCTCAGCAACACGTTAGCACAGTGTGCAGAGCAATGGAAACGTTGCAATCCGAATCACTGGGTGTTTCGGACGGTGACGCGGGGTTACAGACTACAGTTCGCGAAAAAACCCTCCCTATCCAGCAAGGTTATTTATACTCGAGCCCGCGGCTTGAAGGCCGATGCCTTGAGGGAGGAGATAAGCTCACTATTGCGCAAGGGCGCTATAGTGGAGTTATCACGCGACCAGAGCCGTTTAGGCTTCTGGAGCCGTTATTTTCTGGTTCAGAAAAAAGGAGGGGGGCTGCGTCCGATTATGGACTTACGTGCTCTGAACAAGCACTTGAAAAAGTTCAAATTCAGGAGGTTGACGTCAGAGTCACTGATGAAATCAGTGAGACAGGGGGATTTCCACTGTTCAGTGGACCTGAAGGACGCTTATCAGCACATCCTCATTTATCCCCCACACAGGAAGTTCCTGCGGTTCGCCTTCGAGGGGCGCCTGTACGAGTACACGGTCCTCCCTTTCGGTCTTTCTCTGAGCCCTCGGGTTTTCGTGAAAGTGACCGAGGCAGCCATTGCTCCACTGAGGCATCAGGGAGTCAGGCTGGCGAACTACATAGACGATTGGATGATTTCCGCCGCCTCCTGCTCAGAAGCGGCGTGCCATACCAATCTGGTGTTGTCACACCTGAAGGCCTTGGGTTTCAACGTCAACTTTGGCAAAAGTATGTTGTTACCCTCCCAGCAGATTTCCTTTATAGGAATATCTCTGGACTCGGCCACCATGTCCGCTCGCCTCTCCCCGGAGAGGGTGGACAGGTTTCTGGCTTGTCTGGGCTCCTTCCGACTGAACCAGGTGGTCAGGTACAAGGAGTGCATGAAGTTGACTGGGCTGATGGCTTCAGCAGTGCAACTTCTGCGTCTGGGCAGGTTTCATATGAGACCTTTCCAGCGGTGGTCACTGGCGCTCAGGATTCCTTCCCTGCAAGGGTACAGGAAGGTGTCAGTCAGCCAGGTCTGCATGGACGCTCTGGTCCCATGGAGGGACCAGGCGTTGTTGACAAGTGGGGTCTCCATGGGCGAAGTGGTGTCACGCAAGGTGATCACCACAGACGCCAGCCGCTCGGGGTGGGGCGCCACCCACGAGGGGCGCTCAGCCAGGGGTCTTTGGACCCAGGCCATGTTGGAGTACCACATCAACTATCTGGAATTAATGGCGATCTACTTGGCGCTCAAGCATTTCGAACCATTTCTCCGGGGTTGCCATGTCCTGGTCAGGACGGACAACACGGCGGCCCTGTATTATCTCAACAAACAGGGCGGCCTCTCCTCGCGGACGCTGGATCAGCTGGCGCGCGAGATGACCCTCTGGTGCTTGCCTCGGTTGAGGTCCATCAGAGCCTCCCATGTCCCGGGCCTTCAGAACGGCGGCGCCGATCTGTTGTCCAGGGGGGAGCCTCGTTACGAGGATTGGTCTCTCCACCCTGCGGTGGTGAGGCAGATTTTCTCCAGGTTCGGTCGACCGCGAGTCGATCTCTTTGCCTCCCAGGAGAACGCGAAGTGCCCCCTTTACTTTTCAGTGAGGGGACCTTCTCCTCTGGGGATGGACGCGTTTGCTTACGAATGGCCACAAGGTCTTCTCTACGCGTTTCCACCCCTGGAACTGATTCTTCCCACTCTGGAGAGGATCAGATGTTCCAACCAGGAGGTTCTTCTGGTGACACCATCCAGGGGAGTGTGGAGGTCTCTGATCACCCCACTGCTCTCTCAACCCCCTTGGCGGCTTCCCTTGCTCAGGGATCTGCTGCGCCAGGCAGGGGACGAGATCTTCCATCCAGACCCACGGGGCCTAGACCTGTGGGTTTGGCCCGTGAGAGGGAGAACCTGCTTGCAGCAGGCTTCTCACCGATGGTTGTAGCCACTATTCAGAGTGCTAGAGCCCCCTCTACTAGGGCTGTGTATGATGGAAGATGGAATGCCTTTTTGGACTGGTGTGAGCTACAGGAGCCACCTGTGGTGGCTCATATAGCTTCGGCCCAGAAGGTGTTAGATTTCCTGCAGGACCGCCTGGACCTTGGTCTGGCGTTCTCTACACTGAGGGGTTATTTAGCGGCTATTGATGCCTGCGGGGTGGCAGGGGGCAAAGGCCTTTCTAAAATCCCTGAGGTGGTCCAGTTCATGCATGGTGTGGACCATTTGAGACCTGTGACCAGAGCCTTGTTTCCTGTTTGGGATCTACAAGTGGTTCTTGTGGGCCTTTGCAAGGCACCTTTTGAACCGATTGGGAGGACCTCTTTGAAACATTTAAGTTTCAAAACAGCTCTTTTGCTTGCCTTGTCTACGGCTAAGCGTGTGAGCGACCTTCATGCGCTCTCTGTGAGCCCTGATTGTATGAGGTTTCTCAATAATGACTCCAAGGTTCTTCTTAAACCTCATTTGAGTTTTATTCCTAAGAACCGAGTGGTCCCGAAGGAACCTGTTGTTTTGACGGCTTTCCATCCTCCTCCGTTTGCATCAGAGGAGGATAGGCGTCTTCATTGTCTTTGTCCAGTTAGGGCCCTGAAGGCCTACTGTGATAGGACGGTGGACAGCAGGTCTACTTCTCAGCTTTTCGTGGTCATGAATGCCCGTCAACGGAAAGCGGTGTCCAAACCCACTCTGTCGAGATGGCTTGTGGATGCTATTAGGTTGGCTTACACCCGGTCTGGGTCTGAAGTGCCGGAAGCACTTAAGGCCCACAGTACTAGGGGTGTGTCTACCTCTTGGGCTTTGTCCAAAGGTGTCTCCATTGAGGAGATTTGTGCAGCGGCGAATTGGTCTTCGCCGTCCACCTTTGCGACCTACTATCACCTGGACGTTGCGCCTTCTGCGATGGCGCATACGGTTCTGGGTGCTGCTGCCCTTCCTACTATGTAGTGGGGCGGCTCTCTCCCCTTCCTGAGATAGCATGTTGCTGTCTCTAGAATACGTGGGGGGACCCTGAGTTTTTCCCTTATATTATTGCAATTTTATAAGGTGGACCTGTGTCTGCCCTTAGTGCATAAGGCAGGCCTCGGTCTGTCAGGGTCTTTTTCTGTCTGAACACGCCCAGGCCCTGTGGGTCTGGGTTGGATCAGTCCTGAAAGGGGTCACGTCGGTTGACAGGACCTCCTTTCCGGGTGTGGTCGGTGTGCACGACAGTCTTGTCGGTTCATGACTTCTCGGGGAGTATATGAGTCCCAATGGGGGACCTTGTCTGGAGGTATGACAATAAACGTATAGGTTCCGAACGGAACCATGTTTATTTAATACCGGAGGACAAGGTCCCCCAGAATAAAGCCCCTCGGTTCGCTAGTTGCGGGCGCAGAGGTGCGGCTTTAGAGGAAGTTATGATAGCCCGCAGGGCTTATATACACTCGGGGGCGGTGCCCTCGTTTGTGATTGACAGCCCTACCGACAAATGATATTTCTCGTACGGGAGCTTATGAGTTTTACTCTGTTGCAGCGCCAGATGGCGCTGATATCCCAATGGGGGACCTTGTCCTCCGGTATTAAATAAACATGGTTCCGTTCGGAACCTATACGTTTTCACCTGTTTCATCCCCATGCTGTACATAGGTAATTCAATTAAAAAAAATACTTCCTGTATAGAGGCACTACCCATTTCTGCTACATTCTTGCATTAATGCTATTTTTCCTTTTTTGCTTCTACTCTTACAGATTTTGTACCAAACCTGCACACATCACTACACATTTCTTGAGTCTAGACTCTAGAGTGATAAACTTTCGTTCATTTTTCATATTTCATTTCGATTGTCTATAATTGATTTCCAAAATTAGCGGGAGGGGCCTGGAGTATACACTCGTTAATTTAACATGGGGAGGACATTCTCTAAAGTTCATAAGACCAGAGAATGCATCTTCATTATTTGAGATGGAGTTGTGAGGTCACGTGATCACCAAGACACCCACTGCAACTCGTTGCTCTATAAGCTGTTTGCATGTTTCAGGAAAAATAATAATAATACTAATAACAGCAGGAACTAACATCTCTGAAAAGATATCAGAGCACATTTTCAAGCATGATAAATAGACCACAGATTTGAAGTTTAAACAAGTACATTCTTTGAATATTTAGAATTGGAACAGTATGGGCTACAACTGATGTGATGACATTTCACAAGTTCGCAAGCACACAAGTACCGTTATTGATAAAAGGCTAATGTACAGTATCAGGTGATAAATCGTATTCGTACTGGCACCAATAGCTTGTCTCTACAAATCTGTGTGTATTGTACACAGAGATTTGTAGAGACAATTTGTCTTTATGCTGCTTGAGAGATGAGAGGGTATTCAAGTCCAAAGTCCACAGACTTTGGACTTTTGAAGGCTTTTTAGGAGTGTGTAATTTCATTTTGATCCCATCCCCCAGAAGGTAATAATTGTGTGAGCAGCTAGGGTCAGTAGTAATCTTCCTTGCCTTTTTCTTCACTTGTAACATTGCAAATAAGTCCTTCATAAAAGGGCACCTGGAAGCAGCTGACCTTCTCAGGTGCGCACATATTCTGAATGTGCCTTAGAGCAGACTCTGTCAAATGGCAGGAAGCCCCATTGTTTCTGCTTAATGAGAATAGGGCATGGCAGGTCAGTTAAAGTCATCTTCATTATTAAAGATCAATGTTTTTGCACACATATATACTAAAACACTATGGCTAATCAAAGACAAGACAAATCAAAAATTGCTTGCTTAAAAGAGCTATTTGTAAAGAAGTACTCACTTGTGAGGCAGATTTCACAAAACATGCAAAGAGCCAAAGAGCATGGTCGTACTTGATGCTTTTCCAGTGCAGTGCACAATGCTGTCAGGTTAGAATGTTTTGACATGCACAGAGCAATCAAGGAGTGTGAGCACCAGTCTCTGTTCCGTAATAATACAAAATGATAGAAGAAATTGGACCTGAAGTGGGTATGCCATTCGACTCATAAACAAGGCACACTCTTGGTCTCTTGGACTGCATTTCATGATGCAAACCCAAGTGTGGCTCTTATAGTGACAGATGTTATGGCAGCATCATTACCAGATACCTAGCAGTACATCTTTGGAGACGTTCACCAATATACCATACAATGTTTTAAATAACATTGCAGTGACATTAATTAAAGTAAAATATAGTTTAATATATAGTGTAAGAGTGTATTACCGTACATCAGCATACACCATGATCAGAGTACAAGAGACACTGTTGTTGTCAGCCAAAACTACTGTACTGAATTGAATTAAATATAATCACCATAGTACAGTTGTGCGCTGACAAATATTTTGCAGATATAACAAACTGTTACTCTGTTGGCGACGGTCAAAAAGATGCCCTTAAGGAAAGATCAGAGGAAGTCAAGGTTATGCTACGATTGAACTTCCCAGTCCTAAAATAATATAATCAAAATAAAAGCATAAAATGCAGCATACAAGAATAAAGTGCAGCCTTTCAGGATAACTGTCACAAGTTTATCATGTCACCATTATCATATACTGTATACTGTATGTTAATAAAATGTTACAACCAAAACCAGCATTGACACAAGACAATAAAACAAAATCGCAGCAAGGAAGCATTGTACAAAATATTCACTGTCATCATATTCATAATCATCATCATTGTGACTATCATCATCATTGTGACTATCATCATCATCATCATCATCATCGTCATCAAAGAACAACAGCATCACTTGTGTGTGAAAGCGGACATTTTTGCCTAATAGTGGTGCTGGGGGAATGGCCATTACTGTAGGTCACCAAGATCAGAAGGCCTGGGGCCAATGTGCCATCCTCTGGTGTTTGTGAAGGACCACTCCACAGCAATCCATTCAATTTTCTAAATAATGTTGTTTGGGATCAAAGTGGTAAACACAAGTGATGACCCACCAACTAACAGACAGACAGTCATCCTTGGAGCTCCATAACAGGGCTAAGGAAGAGTCAAACTGGAACAATGACACAATTGCTATTGCAGGACCATATTTAACTTAAGGGCTGGATGAGATTTTCATTTGTTAAATCTGTAATGGAACCTGTAGTTCCACCTCTGGCTCCACAGATATACTTTGAACAGCTGTTTGTTTTTTGAGCAGTGCTCCTGGAAGGAGCAAAGCTCTAATACTAATGCTCTATACTTATAGAAATACCATAATCTCCATTGCAACTATCAGTATGACTGCCAAGGCTGTAGGTAGCTAGCAGAGTAGGTTTGCTTTATTGTTCAGTTATACACAGTAAGGCTCAGGCTACAGCTAAGAAACCTACAGTATAATCACCAACCATTATGAATTCCCCCCTTCGCATTGTCACTTTAAATGCCATTAGTCAAATGAAATGTGTGCAAATGCCCATCTACCTGTATTTACCTCATGCAATCAAACTGTAGAACAACATTACGCCATTTTTATATAATGTATACACCATGTGACTTTACTGTACAAGAGTATCTGTTCTATTCTATTTTATGAACAGACCAACTAACTACAGTATAAAGGTGATGGCATTCCCTTATAAAAGCAATAACATTGATTGAACAGAAGCTGTACAGTATAACCTCTGCTACCAGCATCACCCTATTTATGCCTGTATGTCTTCCAATGTGAGCTGTTACTGTATGTCTTGTCTGCATTGCATGGCACTGTGCTACTGCCCCCTACACTTGGGCACACGCACTACAAGTCAGATATTGAAGAGAGTTACAGAAGGTACAACAGGAAAATCTTTGCTCTGAAAGGCAGGAAAAAGCAATAACCCATTTTCTGCTTCTGCACTCAGCCTGGGTACTAAGCTGTTTGAGTGAAAGTTTGCCAACGGATATTGGTGTTTCCATGCAACATATCCCCTGTTCTTCAAATAAGCCACAAGTGCAAAAATGACAAGAACATTTATTTTCTCTCGCAGCCTATGGACAATTCCTGCAATGTTGTTGTTTTGTCTGTCAGGGAATAAAGAGTATGAGAAAGGCTGAAGCCTACATAGACTATGAGTAGACAAAAAAGACAAAAAAAAAAAAACTAACAAAAAACAAAACAAAAAAAACAGACGGAATCAATCAATCATTCCCAGAAGAGGTGGTAGCCTATACCCACCGCAACCTCACTGTCAATTAAAATAATGTAACGTTTGCCTCTACTGGCTAGATAACGAGCAGATATACAGACTGCTGACGCTCACAAAATCCAACACAATTTCTCGCACACCAGGAAATGACCAAGAATAAGACATGCTCATCATCCAATGCACCTAATGGCACACAACCTTCCCACCCAGTTCCTGTATTTCACTTGGCCCTGTTCACAATGTGAGCTGCTTAGTGAGTGTTTATTGCTTTTTCAGTGATTTACATGGCGAACACATTCAGCAACGGTGAGGAATTAGTGAAATTGATATGAAGGGTGTGCAGTGTGATGAGCCATGCAAGAGGAGGACTACATCCTGCCGGGTATAGATAAAGTCAAGAACAGTTACTGGTGGCAACTAGTCCAGCACACGCTTAAGAACAGCTTAAGCACTGACTATACAGTACTTTGTCATACAATGTGATTACCTTGCTTGTTGTAAGTCACTCTAGATTCCTAAAATTGTAATTCCATACAACACATAGTGAAAATAGATCTGCTATTTTCGCTGTTTTGAAAATAAAACATTTGAACATTTGCCCAAAATAGGGACCAGACTTATTGTGGATAACAAGCCACAGAGAAGAGGCGGAGGATGTCTCTGAAGGCTCTTGCTGGAGAGGCATCAATTTCATCTGCTTCCAAACTGAACTCTTGCACATCACCCCACCAACGGCAAAGGAGAAGGGGAGGGGAGGGGTGTGGTGGGGGTTCTGTTAAAACTAGAGTGGCAAATGCTAATAAGGCAAAGCTGAGCTGTTTAAAAAAAAAGGCTCAAAGAGGCTTACTGATTAAGAGTGTCTCAGTTTGTCAGCCGCCATTTTTCCCTCTCCCTTTTAAAACTCAAATCTGGAGGGGCTTAATAAGTCCCTTGTGCATGACAAGGAGAACGCCAAGTTCTACAGCTCTCTAGATATATGAACACACACACTCTAACCACCTGTTTATGCTAAGTATTTAATGTGTGGCAGTGGAAAGCTCACATATGTGACGGCAGAAAGGAAAATAATGGGTTTCTGCCCCATGGCTGATGCAATTTTGCGCAATGTTAGCATTAATACTAATGTTCCTATCAACCATTTTTATCCATGTCTTTATCATGAGTAGCTGAGTGGGTAGAGGGGTCCTCTGGGAATGGGAAGGTCAGCGGCTCGCCCCCCCCAGCCTGCCCAGTCTATCTGTCGAAATGTCCCGGAGCAAGACACTTAACCCCACTGCTCCCTGGGTGCTTTTTTAATGGCATCGACTGCTCCTAATAGGTAGGATGACTAAATGCATGCAGAGGACACATTCTATTATGTGCAACTGTACAGTGGTAAATACCCCAACAACTAAAGAGGACACAATCATTTTCATTGTTACAAATTATTATTATTAGACTATACTTGTCTGACTTTCTTTTTCTTTCTTTCTTTCTTTAATTTATTTAATTTTTTTCCATCTTTCCAGACTAGTACAGTACTTGTCCGACTTTCTTTATTTCTTGCATTAATTTCTTTCCATCTTTCCGGACAAAGTTTATTTTGCCACACTACTCCTCCCAAAGTTTCAAATCGACCGGCTTCATCGGGACTCCTCTGTCTGCTTGCATTCTGCTAAGAGAGATAGATATGTTATATTGTTTAATTTATATTCATTTATTATTGAAATTATTTTCTCCAAGATGACTGACATCATAGAGGTCTGACGTCATAGACCACATGAGATGGGCATTCCAAGATATGGGCTTAATATTGATGACATCAGGGATCTCCATATGGGCATAAAAGGGACAAGGACGGAAAGGTTAGCACCGCTCAAACAGGGACAAGGTCTGACAGAAACAGTCAGATATCCATATATGGGCATGAAAGGGACAAATGGTAAAACAGAATATATTTCCCATCAGATTCCTCGTGACTCGTGTCAGGGCAACCACACTTGCAATTTCCCAGAATTGCATATTTCTAGTTACTATTATTATTAATACTATTAATCATCATCAGCATTATAATTTCTCTTATACATTAGTTGACTAAATTGTAGATTCTGAAATAAAAACCAAATCGCTTGTAAATGATACCAAGGACTGGAATCAGCAGTTACAGTGACTAAAGAGATGCAAAAACAAGGCATCTGAACTTGAGAAAATGCACTCTCTCATATACAGGAAGCAATCTAGCATTGCACAATGACAGACTGCATAAGTGCATGAGCCTATAGGCCTACTGTTGCCGAATGGATGCTCTCTCAAGTCTACGTTTAGTAAACTAAATGGTTAAAGAGGTGGACTTTCAATAGAAATAACATTAATGGCACAGTGTGACGTATAATCTGACAAATGAAAATGCTCATGCAAATATAGACTCCCGTTTTTGACAACATTCTGCGGGGGACAGGAGGATACTGACAGCCACCTACCTACCCCCACTGGAGAGCTGTCTGCATTCCAGACACTGTCTATTTGAATCCCCTTTGAAGTGTGACAAACGCATGGGACATTAGAATGCTATTAAAGAATTGAGGTCACGTGACCTCCTCGGCCTAACATTCAACGTTGGACATGACGCCATGTTAGCCACTCAAGCCCTAATTTTCCGAAGGACACAGTGTGGCGAAAAAGTAAGCCCTATTTTTGAACGATGCTGTGGCACGAAAGTAGCAAAATTAATTGATCGACAAGCTGACAAATGCGTTGAATGGTGATGCATTGTGACCCTGTACAACTGCCATTTTTGAAAATGTTTGACATTGTTTGCTTATTATGACACAAGGTTGAGAGTTGTAAAGGCATATAGGCGTCATGCTCTTGGTTCCAACACCCTAGCGCTTATTCCAATCAGTTCAAATTAACCTTAATATGCACTGTGTGCCCAGGGGTGTATCTGGCTGACACACCTTCTAAAACTTCTTCATGTTCTTCACAGAATGACAGTTCCACAGTAGCACCTGCCATGAGCTGACGCAAAAGGATTGAGAGTATCTTTTGATGTGCAAATTACTTTGACAAGTTCAGTAATCTGTGTTGGTCTCTTGCTATAAAAAGATGGAACTTTTTTATGTTGTTGCTTTGCAAGAGTGTAGCGAGACAGGAAACCGAGGACATTTTGTTTATCCACAAGTTTCCGCGGGAGTTTACTGGAGACTATCAGGACCAAACTTCCGGGTTTAACAGCAGACATACAAGCTCACGTCGCGTCGCAGATGCAACCCGTTGTGAGCTTGTAAATCGGCGGCGGAAGATCGGTGCAGACGTCTGCGCAATGCACTATGGGGCGTAGGAAACTCGTGGATATTACTCCTACAGATTTTGTCCAAACATCACGGAAATCGGTACACATCGTCATGTGATTTTGTACCTTCATATTCCATCCTGATTGGTTAAGATTGACTTCCACTACCTGGCCTGGCGGAGACCTGTGCTCTAGTTTATTTCGTTTTTTGCGTCTCTACCAGTAAGACTCCCTAAATCAGGAGTTATGCGACCGTCATACACAAACAGGCAATCAGGAGGGAATATGGTAAATGGGACAGATCCATGTTGATGACATGACTTTAGAGCTACTGTCTACCGCTTTGCGTGATTTTAGGGCGAAATCTGGAGGAGTAGTGTCCAAAAATGTGTTTTGCAAAAATTGGCCTGATGGTGGCACTAGAAGAGTGCCATGTGAGAGATGAGGGGTGGAGGTTGTGGTTTGGCAGCCAAGGAGTGTGTGTGCAAAGTTTGGCATGGATTGGGGCAACGGTGGCGGAGATATGAGTAGGGGAAAAGTGTGATGCGACGCGACGCGACGTGACGTGACGTGACGTGACGTGACTGACTGACTGACTGACTGACAGACAGCCAGCCGTTGGAGGTTTTGATAGTAACAATTAGTACCAAGGGTTTGAAACAAAGCTTTGTAATAAGACTAGTCTGATTGGAACCATTTTACTTCAGGGAACAGTGACATTTACATCCAGGGCGGCTGTAGTTGAGTGGGTATATAGGCCGTCCTATAATCAGAAATGCCCTGATTTGACTCTCGAGTCAAACCAGTGTGTTGAAGTGTCCCTGAGCAATTTTTGAGTTTTTTTAGTTTTTAGTTTTGTATTGTTTGTTTTATTGTTACATCTTGTGTATGGGTGGTAAGAGTACAATTATTTTGCTCTGGTTCCTCAGACATTGTAGCGGGCATAAATGGCTAGTATTAAAAGGATATTAGCGGTATTCATTTTATCATTGTCTGGTGAAACAGCTATCTACTGCCATTTGTTCTGTGGCTACGAAGCCACTTGCCACTTGTCACTTGGTAAGGTCTGAAACAGTCTGTGGTTGGGATGGCTGGCATCTTTGATAAGCCAAGCTTTGCTGACACAACATCCATCATGTTTTGTCCTAGATTGAGGGAAGCTTGCGATGCACTTGGCGTCTGAATTGCTATGCGGTTGAGGCCAGTGCAGTTCCCATGACCCATACCGGGCGGCAATCCAGCCAGTCAGGATGCTCTCGGTGTTACAGTACGTCTGTAGAAGGCCCGTAGGACCTTCAGGCTCCATAGCGTCTTCAGTTGCCTGAGATAATAGAACCATTGCTGTGCCTTCCTCGCCACTTGGTCAGTGAGTACGTCTCAGGGGAGTTTCTTAGTGATGTGGATGCTGAGGAATTTTAAGTTGTCGATCCTCTCCACCGCAGCACCATGGATATAGATAGGGGTTCTCCACCTCTCCCCTGTAGGCTGAGAGAGGGCAGTGTGTAGTGTTGTGGCTATAGCATTCGGCATCATCTGTGGATCCGTTTTGTCAGTAGGCAAATTGGTGGAGGTATAGGATATGTGGCAACCTGCTATTGATCAGCTCTTTGACATGCTTTTCGAAGCGTTTGCTCAATATGGGGGTGAATACTATGGGTCACCAGTCATTTTAACCAGTTACCTTGCAATACACTTAAGCCCTAACAGCTACCCACGAGAGCTCATCAAAAAGCCATTTGGGGACGCCCGATAGCTGAGGTTATGGCACATATAGGCTCTCTGATGTGTGACAGTCCTGAGTCCTGAGCCTGTCAGACTTTTGTCACTCCCCGACTTTCTCCCTGTTTCCTCTCTCTACACTAGTGTTTCTCAACAGGGCAGTACAGCCCACCAGGGGGTATACAGAGAAGGTTGGGGGCACTAGAACCAATACTTTTTTAAATGGGGGCACGTGGGGGGGGCAGTTTAATACTGACATGATACGAAACTGACATTACATATGATGCTGAACATGATACTGACATGCTATTAACCACGATACTAATCTCTCGAGACAGCCTCAGAGTCGTTACGCCTCTGTAAAGGAAGAGAGACAGACCAAGTGGGCGTCGCCCTTTCTTTGCGATGGCTCGTCAGATTGCCACGATACTGACATGATACTGACCATGATACTGACCATGACACTGACATGATACTGATAATATATGACATGATACTGATGATATATCAGTATCATGGTCAGTATCATGTCAGGATCATGGTATATTATCATGTCAGAATCATGGTGTAATAATCAAACACTAACAGTCTAGTTTAATGTAACATCTGATATATGGAAATTCTAGTTTTCTACATTTTATGAGCAGCACAAAAAATACATTGACAAGTTACATTTTAATTGGATGTGGGGGCAGTACCTGGATATTGGATAGGGGCACCAGCCCAAAAAAGGTTTAGAAACACTGCTCTACATAGTGGACTATCTACAAAGGCAAGACAAGCCTGAAAACATAAAAAAAGCAACTCATCTGCTGGGTGAATGCAATACTTTCCTTTCGTGTGCGCTGGTGCACCGTTATGTCTTCACCACTTGGTACGGCCAATCGCATTACGTGCCTCCTCCACCCAGATTGAACATGCATAATGCTGGTCAGCACACTCATTGTCTTCCGAAGTCCCACAGGACCATTGGATCAGCGCTTCTGGTTCTGGCTGGAGCAGCTCCTCTTGTGACTGTAGAGTCCAATATGGGAGTGGCAGTCCTTCTGACACATCTCACAGATGAAAGAGGTGGCAGGTCTTTCAGCCTGGTTTGTTCTTCTGTGGGCCCTCTTCTCGTCCCAATGAAGCAGCAGGTGTTCTTCAAACCTCTGAAGTCCCTTCTGGGTTTCAAGCCTCCAGGTGTCTCTGTTTTTAGCTGAGGCTTCCCATGTGGTTGTGTCGATGTGTGTGGCTTTTAGCTCTGTATCGTAGCTGTGGCCACCCTCGTGGCCTCTTTCCCGAGGCGAGCTCTCCATAGAGGAGGTCTTTAGGGATTCTGCCATCCTCCGTACGGCACACATGACCCAGCCAGCGAAGACATCTCTGTCTAAGGAGTGTGTACATGGAGGGTATTTTTGCACGGGCCAGAACAGATTGAAAATGCATAATGCTGGTCAGCAGCACATACACTTTGAAAACTGGTTGACAGGTTAAAATCATACAAATCAAGGTTTTAATCTTGTTTATTTGCCTTCATGCACACATGCTTATTTTCTCCATCACAGCCGATGCCTCATTGAAAAGAGTTCAAGTTGCCAGCAGTGAGTTGTAAACAATTAAAAGTACTGGCTGGCTAATTTATAAGGCACATAATTACATTACATTACCCTCCCTCCCATTGACTGCAGTGCAGCCTGACCTCTGAATTCTTCCAATTATCCCTTCCACAGCATTGCACACAGTGCTGTAATAACCACAACAGAGCAGCAGGCTGACCGTTTTTATTGTGTTGGGGTTATCTCGCCGCATGCTGTGACATTCATCATGAAATATTCAGCGTAATACCCAATTTAACATTAGGCCTACAAATTGGCCTGTAGGCTGCCTCTGGTCTTCATGAGTCCCCACTGTGCGGGATTGATTCGCAGAAGGCTGCTGACCATTTCAAACAGCACTTCCAACCTATTCTCAACCTTGGCTCCATTGCTACTGTACCTCCACACTGGCTTGATGGTCCTCAATTAATAGGAAGCCACTGTGCCGCTTGTGTGTTTGCAGTGTCCCAGATTCATGTCTATAGACTATAGGGCACGGGCTGCCCCATGACAGCTAGTGAGCATATTGCACGTGGCCCCCATATAATAATATGGGAGGACCGACACCCCGGTCAATGAAGTATATAGGGTTTAAGAGGTTAATGAGGAGACCTGGGAACCTGCATCACTGGTTTAGGGCCTAGGCTACTGGCTACACAGTCCTCATGCATGTCAGATGGATTCAGAATGTGCACCTACCAGACTACCATTATTTGTGCAAACACCATTTCAGACAGTCAGTTGCTGTCTGAAACATTTTATCAGCTTTTCATCTTTGTACATACCTGTATTAAATAATATATCAAATGCAATCGCTGACATTGATATGATGGGTTATTTGTTCCCTTTCTCTTATGATGATTTGCTTTGTTTCCCCCGCACACATTACATGCAAGGGAATGCAGGTTCCCCGTACAACAGCCCTTTTAAAATGTGGTGTTTAATTTCCAGTATCAGTTACACAATTTGAGTCCTTTATATTATAATGTTCACATTCATTGTTTTGTGTGCACTGTATGTCTTTGCCACCAAGTGAAGCTACAGTAGATATATCTGGCAACACTGCCATCCAGTGGCTATAAGATGGAGGGTGATTTTAACAACAACCAACAACCAACAAGAGGGTCTGCATGAGGATGTGTGTTCCCATTACTCAAACAATGACCTAGCCCAAGTGTTGGACTGGATCAGGAGATTCAAGACCAAATTATTAAAAGATTAAAAAATATATTTGTCTTGGTCACTGCACAGAAGCTTTCAAGTTGGCCAGTTGGCCAGACATGGTTAATCTGTCCTCAACTGAAAACTGATTAATGCAGTTTGGCCAGTGGCTGCTTCAGTAATCAGTAGTGACAGACAGTACAAACTGAACGGGAAAGAAAATCTAATTTGGGGGAGATAAGGGGTGTCTGCTCCAAACATGTTTGAGCGCTGATCCATTAACAGGAGCAGTGATCACAATACAGAAAATGTCCGTAACAATTTGTACTGTAAGTTGTGCACTTGCTCAGCTATGAAATTAAACGTGCCTGAAGGATTTGCGCAGCAAAGCATGCAACTCAAAAAGGTTACCTACATGTTGTGTACACACAAACTGTGTGAAGCTATTTTGTTTTAAAACCCAGCCAAGCCAAGATCAGCCCATCTCCCATGATTAAAATGCTGTGGTCTGGTACAATAATGGCACAGAACAGGTACCTCTTTCTGCCACCTGAGGCCGCCAATGTACATGAAGTGTGAGAACTGTCCAGTGCAGCTTTATGCTAAGAATACATAACGTCAATGTTTCAATATTACAGTATTGGTTAGTTTGTGGTTTACAACTGAAACAAAGATGTCACCAAGATGTCCTCGAGTTCTCATTCGTGTGTCTTGTCTTTCTCTATGCTAGCCTAATTGATAGGACTCCCATGCAAATAAAATATATGAGCACTGTTTTGGGATGGATGATCAATTAATAAGACCCTGTATAACCTTAACACAAGTGCAGACTAGTTTACAATTTATTTTCATGATACTTTTATTCAGCGTTGAATAAAAATATCTAAATGAAAAAAGTTTGGACCTTTAGCGGGCCCGCACTGAGATTAAAATATATTTTAGAAACCTGGCCAAGAAGGGCCTATCATAGACAAATTGTTGGTTTAATAGCATATTGGTTTATATACATTAGATTCTCAAATGCACCTGTGATTCTCAAACACTTTCATGACAAGGCCACAAAGTCATTATTGTACATCCTGTAACTTCTAGCTAGTGAGAGAATAGTGAAATGTCATCATTTTGCTGGGGACCAAAAGAAATATGAAGATCATTTTAAATGTACAAGTTCACCCTGTGTGTGTGTGTGTGTGTGTGTGTGTGTGTGTGTGTGTGTGTGTGTGTGTGTGTGTGTGTGTGTGTGTGTGTGTGTGTGTGTGTGTGTGTGTGTGTGTGTGTGTGTTCATCTCCATCACACCCCATTTCTACTCCATTTCTGTCTGTGTTGTTACAATACATTCTCTTTAATGAGTCCATGAGTTGAATCCACACAATAACACAAGTTATTTGTTGCTGCCATCTTCTGGTCATAACCTGCCATTGCATTTAGCCTACTGTAACGTTTGCATATACACAGAGGAAAATGGCTATGACTCAACAATTCAAGTGTAATTTCCTGTTTTCTTCAGCCCTTAAAAAGGACACCATAGACATAATAATAAGCCTTGTAATTTAATACAGAACAAACCCAGAATAAAAATAATCAATCATGTGCAAGAGGGTACAAGTCTCATAGCCCATTAAGGGACACTCAGACATTTTCATAAACCACTTGGACTCCCAACAACTGCTACAGCAAACATTAAAAGCAGTGACAAATTATTAGGATGCCCATTGTTCACTTTTATCCTCCCCCAAATGTAGTCATTATGCAATCCAGTCCCTGTTAAGGACTCTTAAAATTAGTCATGTGCAAGGGCGTAGAGTAGGCGAACATGTGTCTCCTCCGAAGTCACCTGCCGCTTCTTTTCACCTGACAGCGAGGTTCAGGGATTTAGCTGGAATGATGTATAGCGCACAGTGGAGGAACACGCTATCCAACATAGTTATTGTGGTTGGGCAACCAGACTCTAGTACTTGTCCGACTTTATTTCTCCCTTTCTTTCCATCTTTCCGGGATAAACTATATTTTGCTGTGCTACTCCTCCCACAGTTTTGGTGGCACACACTTAAGCCATTATGTCAAATCGACCAGCTTCACCGGGACTTGCCTGCTCGCATTTTGCTAAGAGATATGTTATATAGTTTATTTTATATTAATTAATTCATGAATTAATTTTCTCCTTTGACTTGAATGGGAAAATGCAAAGATTCAACTTTTCCCAAATATGGATATAACTGACATCATAGATGTCTGAAATCATAGACCACATGAGACTGACACAGTATCCATACATGGGCATTCCAAGATATGGGCTTAATATTGATGACATCAGGGATCTCCATACATGGGCATAAAAGGGACAAGGACAGAATGGTTAGCACCGCTCAAATAGGGACAAGGACTGACAGATAAAGAGATATCCATATATGGGCATGAAATGGCCAAATGGTAAGACATCTTTCTAGTTCCTCTTCCTGTTGAATATGGACCTGACCAACCTGTAGGTGTCGTGAGTGCAGCAAGAGAGTGCCCTTCCCGCCTGACTTCCCAGTCTCAAAGACGCACCCCAGAAGATTCAAACCCTTAGGCTAGTCACTGCGGTGGGCAGGACCTTTTCCCCTGTGTCACTCGGATACAGTTGTTCACTTCAGATGTATATTAAAAGAATAATTTACTAGGAGACTGTATGGATTATTATTCATTATTCATTCTCACTTGATCAAATTTGTCTGGTGACTTGTGTGGGCTGTTTACATTCGTGTAGGTATCTAATGTACAGTCTTCAGTGGAACATGTTGCCTTTTTTCATAAGCGCTCCAATTATACATATCACTCTTTTACACTTAGTAATCTGACAAACCAGGCATAATGAATGCAAAAAGTACCTGTGGCATCACTGGCATGAGATGGATTCTCAATTAACTTAAGACCAAAGCTTGTTGGAAAAAGAGTGATAAAGCCCACTGCTCCCTTGCAACCAAACGCCAAGACAACACCCTTGCCAGTGTTTGTTAATATCCATTATTTTACCAGTGAACCGCAAGCCTCAGCCAACAATGTGTCTTTTAACACTGAAATATAGTTTGATTGTCCCATACCTCACAGACTGCAAAATCACTTGGGCTGCCACATTTGCTATCAATCGCAGCAAGATTCATATGTTATAGAAGAGATCTGCTGGGCTAGACACTTTCAGCAGCCAGACTGAACATTCAGCAATTCTCTGTCATCAACTAAACCTTCTGTGTATTTTCCACATATCAAATGTGTCCTTTTATTTATATATGTATACATCACCTATAGCAGGATCCATTCTCTTCTTCTGCAAAGTATACTTGAATCCTCACGCTTTGCACTGGTTAGCTAAGGCGGAGTAAAGTGGGTGTTAGGTCACCATGGGTTAAGATCTTCTAATGAGAAGATACAGCATGCCAAGTCAAATAGAAATTGCGGTTGTATAAGCAAGGGAAGTTTAGAAAGGTATATTAACTGTATCTTTTGATATTAAAGTTATCATACTGTATGGATGATTCCACGACATGTCTCCTTTCCGACAGACACTAACCCTATATCTCTTACCCTTACCCTAACCTTAACCTCTATGGAAGTGTTGCCACTCCGACAATAAGGAGTCACTGTCGGAGTGGCGACATGTCGGAATGGAGAGAGCCCCCCATTCCGGGGAATCTCCCATCCTGTGTACACACGCGCGAGCTCTCATAAGATACAGTACCACAAGTGAGAGTGAGATATTTGCAGTCTTGTTAAAATGCCCAAGTCATGTCTCTTACTAAAGACTCTAGCCTTGTAATTCATAGGGGTTAAAACTTGGTTGACATGCATTTTGTGACAGACACTGTTGCAGTCCATGGTGCACCCAGGGTGAGCGCCTGGTGCACAAATTGGTATCTGAAATAGTCACACACGGTGGCAAAAGCTGCCACTGTGTTTGCAGCATATGCAACACTCTTTTCTTCTTTTTTGCCGGGAGGGGGGAGAGGGGGGGAGGAGGGGGGAACTACTGTGGTGGACTAGCAGAAGAAAGGCCCGAGCTCTCCCTTGTCATCCAGGGAGAGCATGTGAGGAGGGTGGACTCATACAAGCACCTTGGGGTAGAAATCACTAACAAACTGGCCAGGATTTGACTTCACATATTTGGCTTTGTTGTTCTTGTTCTGCGGTACAGTATTACTCTATTGCCTCTAGTTGCCAGACAAGCTGAGATCTCCACCTACCGATATATCTGAGGGCTTTTTACTCTTATGAATTGATTCACCAGTTTTTGCATACAAGCCATGGGTGATTGTCTGCATGCAGTCTCTGCCGAGCAAAGCATTTTGTCTAATTAGTGTTAAATTCATTGTGTTTGCATGCTTTGCCATTAAAGCTGATTCTGATATAGATCACAAAGTGAGACTGTAGACAACCTCTAAATGTGGATGCTTCACACAATTGTGAATCTATAGACTGTTTTCCTGAGCGCTCCCCTGTAGAGAGCGCCGCCGCCATTGCCGCGGTGTAAACAGCAGCCAGTGTAGAGTAGAAGTAAATTTATTGAAAATGGGAAATCTTCAAGTAAAGTACAAATTCTCAGTCAACAATTCAGTATCCGTTTAAAACATTTAAATATGGTCACATATCTCCCCTTCTGTTCCCGAGTTATGGTGTTAAATAATGACCCGAAAACATTGTGACCTTTTGGATATAAAATGTTATCACTTCATCATTTTATCCTATTAGACACTGGCATACATTTGAGTTATAATTTGCATATCAATTCTTGAATTATGGCCAAAATGTTGTTTTATGAGGTCACAGTGACCGTGATCTTTGACCACCAAAGTCTTAACTTCATAATTTGATCCTATTAGACATTTGTGTGAAGGAGGTTGGATGGACCTAAACCACACCATCAAAACACAAAACACCAACACAGAGACAAGAATACCACTTTAACCACTGAAAACCTATTATACTTGGGTTGACCGGAGTCCCCCAGGGCTCTCTACTAGGCCCCCCTACTGTTTTTGCTCTACACTATAAACTACAGCATACAAATATAATTAATTTCCTTTATTTTAGCATTTACCAGTGGTGGGAAAAGTACACACATGTTTTACTTAAGTAAAAGTATCAATACTGCAATGTAGAAATACTCTGTTAGGCTGCATCCATACCAAAGTATGGTTGCTGCCAGATAAACTCTTTTTGTGCGCGGCTGACTAAAACGCAGAGAGAGCATTCTGTCCCAAAGCCAGTGACACGCCTGTCAGTCACTTCCAGAACCCTCCCCATTCCGCCTTTGACACACCCGATTGGACAGAGGGGAAAACCGGAAAATGTATCTGCTCCAGCATAAACACAAGGTCGGAAACCACTCCATTCCCATTGAAATACATTGGTGGAATGGGGAATCCACTCTCATTGGTACTTTGGTGTGGGTGCAGCCTTACAAGTAAAATTACAGAATAAAAATGTACTTGAGTAAAAGTACAAAAGTATTGGCAAGTATTGGTCCTTCGGGCGGCCGAGCGTCTAGTCGGGGGCTGGCCAACTCGGGAACGATGTAAATAGGGAATTTGCAAGCCCCATTATACCTGTTGTCATACGACCCGCTTTGACCATATGTTTGCCTGTGTCCATTTATGCCCATATATGGAGATATCTGTATCTGTCTGTCTGCGTCCATTTTATGCCTATATATGGAGATCTCTGAATCTGTCTGTCTGGTGGCCGAGCGTCTAGTCGGGGACCGGCCTACTCGGGAACAATGTAAATAGGGAATGAATGCCCCACCCTTTAATTCAAACCCCATTATACCTATTGTCATAGGACCCGTTTCGACCATCTGTCTGTCCGGAAAACTCTGATGTCAGATATCAGCTCCGCATACGGAGATTCCGAACCTTTCGCGCCAGTTCCGGAAAACCGTGCACCAGGTCGGGTCGAGGCCAGGGCACTGCACTCCCTGCTGCGGCGGGGAACGCGCGTGCCGAAGTCTGTGTAATGCAAACCCCATGATACCTGTTGTCATAGGACCCGTTTTGACCATCTAGATTGCCTGTGTCCATTTATGCCCATATATGGATATATCTGTATCTGTCTGTCTGCGTCCATTTTATGCCCATATATGGAGATCTCTGGGAACATAGTGCCGGTTCCGGAAAACCCTGATGTCAGACATCAGCTCTGCATACAGAGATTCACGCCGGTTCCGGAAAACCACGTATCGTGTCGGGTCGAGGCCGCTGTCTGTCTGGATCCGTTTTGACCATCTGTTTGCATGTGTCCATTTATGCCCATATATGGAGATATCTGAATGAGCCAGCAGAAGTGATGTCACAATGAGTCCAGGTCTATATAGGTTTCAACATTCAATACGTAACCATGGCAACCTCAGCTCCGCCAAACTCAGCTCCGCATATGGAGATTCCGAGATACATGATTTACATACACATACTCAGAGATTTCTCGCATTTATAGTAAGATAATCAAAATCAGTCTATATTATATTTGTCTCTGAGATGTAGCGGAGTAGAAGTAAAAGTATTGGAAATACTCAAGTAAAGTACAAATACCTCAAAATGTGTAAGTGTGCTTAGTTATTTTACACCATTTTGTCATTTACAACAATATTAACCACTTAAACTCTCTCTCACACACACACACACACACACACACACACACACACACACACACACACACACACACACACACACACACACACACACACACACACACACACACACACACACACACACACAATCTATTCACCGAAAACAGCCGATAGAGCTTGTAGATATGCTATTTTTGACGAATGTTTGCCTATTTTTGCAGAACGTTTGCCTATTCATGCCCAGAGAAGGGACGTCATAGAGTTCATGTGGTTAATACAATGCTATTACTCTGGTTGTTTTTTGTGCTAGTAGAGCAGCTCACCCCAGTGTCACTCTTCAAGTGTCTCAGCATAAACTGAAGGGGATGTGCCAGCACCTCATTGCAGAATGTGAAGGCTGGCTGGGAAAAAAAGAAAATAATTACATTGATTAGTCCAGCAAAACAGATCTGTTGCTGCTGTTTATTTCCAGAGTATCAATTAAGATTAATCAGGAGAAGGGAGGGGGGGAAAAATAGTTTTTGTTTGCTTTTAGCTCCGGAAAACCAAGGAAAAATAATTATATTCCAATTCAGGATTTGAGATTTTCTACGTATTTAAAGGGGGAACATTATTGTATATTGTTTGGCAAAAAATGTTTATATGAAATGCTAGGGAGCACCAGAACCATGTATTCTTGCGTGGAGCCAATAGTATAGAAACCTTAGCTCAAAACTTAGCAAGAAGTGGACCAGGTGTGAGGGGCCAGCATGACAGTCCAACACAGTGTTTCTCAAACATTATTGTGACCCATTTTGAGTCCCAGACCCATTTTTATGGGTACCTTTCCTACAGAAAAAGAAAAGAAAAACTGAACAAAATATCTGAAACTTTCTAAAATACTGAAAATGTCAAGTCTACAAGCTCAAAACTCACTGCGATGCAACACACTTTGAACTTGAAGATCGGCTGTTTTCACTACTTTTGAAATGGTTTAATCCCTACTACTGTATACTTTGACCGTGGCCCCCCTGGGGGCTAATACTCAGTCGCCTTGTTTTTTCCCTCTAGTCTACACCAAAGTCTTTTTCCGAAAATAGCTACAAGTTCACAGCGCTCATGCTATGTTTGCCAATTATTATGACACATGCCCAGAAAAGGGATGGTTGCATACTCACAACACATGATGTACTAAAGCTCATTAAAAAATATATACGGTAGGCTACAGTATATCTCTGCTGTGGGGCCAAAACCAGCTAATGCCAACATTTTCATTTTCCACAAAATGATAAAACATAGAGCTCAAGTGGAGTTAGGTTTGGGCCGAAGCACTTTTTACTTTCATTGGTTCAATGTTTTTTTAACCAACACAAAGGTAAAGGTGTTCTATAGGCTATATGCATATACGACATTTTGTTCTACTTCCGGGTGTCTTTTGACTTCCTTCACAGGTGTAACTGATGATACTAATGAAGGCTCTGTTCCATTCTGGTCAAACAGAGTCAGTGTGCTGATAACACTCTGTTACACCAGTGGGTCTCAAAGTGTCCTTGAGTGGGTTCCAAATGTCCCCAATCCCCATACAGGTGTGTAACTCTGAGAGTGTACAAATGGAACATTTGTTGATTCCATTTGTATAGAGTTATGGGGGTCCTTGGAATTAAAGAACCACTGTACAGTAAATCAAACAAAGCCTTAATTAGTATCATCAGTAACACCTGTGAAGGAAGTCGAAAGACACCCGGAAGTAGAACAAAATGGCGTATATGCATATAGGGTGTGCCAAATGTAGTTCTAAGAGCGGCCATTTCTTGGGACAACACAGCCTTACACAGGTGTTCTGATTAGACTATAGCGTTAGTTCTATGCAATCAAACAATTGAAAC
Organism: Nannobrachium achirus; assembly: GCF_963921795.1. Classification (NCBI taxonomy): domain Eukaryota; kingdom Metazoa; phylum Chordata; class Actinopteri; order Myctophiformes; family Myctophidae; genus Nannobrachium; species Nannobrachium achirus. The sequence goes on from NC_137826.1 coordinate 33,288,299, forward strand.
ACCTGTGTTTTGTCCCAAGAAATGGCCGCTAAGGACTACAATGACGTAGCCGCTGGCACACACTATAGCCTTGTACTGATTCAAGAAAACATCGAACCCCCCCAAAATGTAGTTAGCTGGATTTGGCCTGACAGCAACGACATGCAGTATAGTGTTTCAGCCATTACAGTCCTGAGACCACCATCGGCACTATTACCTTGTTTCCCATGCTGGCTTTAAATAGACAATCAGCCTAGTGGTGGTAGCCAATGGGTATGAGGCTGATGAGAGGCACAAGTGCCATCAATCAGCTCGTTAACCATTGCTGCGGCCAAAGGGCCTGCAAGGAAATAAAACTCATATGGAAATTTACATACTAAACTGTACATTTGGAATACATCCAAGTTAATATTGTCATATTAATTGGCAAGAAGAAAAATGTTAGTACACCTATATGTGTGTGTGTGTGTGTGTGTGTGTGTGTGTGTGTGTGTGTGTGTGTGTGTGTGTGTGTGTGTGTGTGTGTGTGACACACACACACACACACACACACCTTTCTTTTCCTCAGACACAAGACCAGACGTTCTACAAGACTTAATCCATCAGCATCATACACTCCAGCAAGCAACATTCCAATGGTGCGACACACTTCAAACTGTATCTACATCTACAATATCTGACAACACCTCTCAAAAACATACCCACCAGGACAGACTAACCTGGATGCATATTTACCGTACAGTTTGTGTTTGTATGGTTATTTCGCAATACCTATTGCGCAATCCTCTGTAGAGCAATGTGTCATTATCATCACGAAAGTCTCAGGTTACAAGAGGGAAGGGGGGGGGGGGGGGGGGGGGTCAGCTGCACAGGGAGAGAGAGAGAGAGAGAGAGAGAGAGAGAGAGAGAGAGAGAGAGAGAGAGAGAGAGAGAGAGAGTATAGTAAGGTACAGTAGAGTACATTAAAGTACAGTACAGTAAGGTATAGTAAGGTACAGTAGAGTACATTAAAGTACAGTACAGTACAGTACAGTAAGGTATAGTAAGGTACAGTAGAGTACATTAAAGTACAGTACAGTAAGGTATAGTAAGGTGCAGTAGAGTACATTAAAGTACAGTACAGTAAGGTACAGACAGTAGAAGTACAGTAAAGTACAGTAAGGTACAGTAGAGTACAGTAAAGTACAGTACAGAAAGTGAATGGATGGATGTGGATGGATGGATGGATGGATGTGGATGGATGCATGGATGGATGGATGGATGGATGGATGGATGGATGGATGGATGGATGGATGGATGGATGTGGATGGATGGATGGATGGATGCATGGATGTGGATGGATGGATGGATGGATGGATGGATGTGAATGGATGGATGGATGTGAATGGATGGATGGATGTGGATGGATGGATGGATGGATGGATGGATGGATGCATGCATGGATGTGGATGGATGGATGGATGGATGGATGGATGGATGCATGCATGGATGTGGATGGATGGATGGATGGATGGATGCATGGATGTGGATGGATGGATGGATGGATGGATGGATGGATGTGAATGGATGGATGGATGTGGATGGATGGATGGATGTGGATGGATGGATGGATGGATGGATGGATGGATGGATGGATGTGGATGGATGGATGGATGTGGATGGATGGATGCATGGATGGATGGATGGATGGATGGATGTATGTGGATGGATGGATGTGGATGTGGATGGATGGATGTGGATGGATGGATGGATGTGGATGGATGGATGCATGGATGGATGGATGGATGGATGGATGTATGTGGATGGATGGATGTGGATGGATGGATGGATGTGGATGGATGGATGCATGGATGGATGGATGGATGGATGGATGTATGTGGATGGATGAATGGATGTGGATGGATGTGGATGGATGGATGTGGATGGATGGATGTGGATGGATGGATGGATGGATGTGGATGGATGGATGGATGTGGATGGATGGATGGATGTGGATGGATGGATGGATGGATGGATGGATCACTGCTGCAACGTAGCGCTGTGAGCGCCTGCGAAGCAGGTGCGATCTCTAGATGTGAGCGGCCCGAAGGGCCGCGAACCTCTAGTTGAATACATTACAATAAGCAGCTCCACGACAATAATAATGTCTGATAAATACACAAGGATGGAGGGCACGGCAACGTTTTCAGCTTGATCCAACCCCCACACATGGCTTCAACAAAGCCCAGGACACACTTTAGAGTGCATCAGCATATACTATAGTTACTCAAATGAGTAAAAAAGATAGATGCAGAGAACACAAATGTCCACTACAGATGACATAAATTAATAGGCCTGCTCTCAGGAGGTTGTGGAGTTGGAAGCAAAAGCTGTTCTTATTCCAGCGCCAGGAGTCATTGTTGTCGGAGCTGGACTGAAAATGAAATAGCTTGCGCGCGCGTGTGTGCGCACACACGCATGTGTTGAATTGTGCAGAACAGTGTAGCCTAAACATATTACTCAAAGGTGCTCAAAGCTAATGCAGCTAATCAGCTCATGCACATTTAGAAACACATTTATGCTTGCAGAGGTCAGCCCACATCTCTGGCCGTCCTAATGGAGCGCCTCTGCTTCTCTCCACGTTCAGGGCCAACACTTGAACCTAACCCCACTTGCTACGTGCTTAATATCCATATTAGACTGCTCTGCACTTATGCCAGCAAAGTTGAGTATTATTACCATCTACGGTAGACAAACAACAACTGGTCTACTGGTGCGACCTCTAGTTTCCCAGTTTTAAACTAATAATAATAAATCAAACAGTCATGTCAAGGAGCAATTCACATCAAAAGTAGCTTACCCAGATGATTATGTTTTTGGTAGAAGGGACATTATAGAACCCCAGAAAGAACAATAATAATAATAATCATGTCATAGGTTCATTTTGCACCTTAATCCAAAACACTTTACAATGTGCATTAGGCTACATTCACCCATACATACTGTACATTCACTGAGAAAACCATGCAATGCACCAACCTGCTCATCAGGAGCAGTTCAAGGTTCAGTGTCTTGCTCAAGGACACTTTGACACTAACTCAGGGAGAGCCTGGGATCGAACAAGTAACCTTCCTTTTGCCAAAAGGCTACCTCCTGAGCCACTGCTGCCGACGCATAAAGTAATATGCAGGCATTTTGAGGATCATATAAAATAAGGTGCCAAACAAGTTGGCTATGCATAATAATAATGCTCTCGTTCTAAATTATTCATAGCAGTCATGAGGTACAGCTATTTTCCCAAAAATACAATTTCAGATCCACAAGCACACACGCGCACAACGCACACACACACGCAGAGATGGGCACGAAATACAAAAAATAAAAATATAAGAAATACTATGTGAAATACTTACCAGGATACTGTCACCAGGATACTGTTTTGGTGACATTATCCTTACTGACCAAGTAAATCTTTTTTTTGTATTTCGTGCGCATCTCTGCATTTGCGCGCACACGACCTACAGTTCAAGAGCTAGAGGCCAAAATGTGAAGTGGCCTTTTATGGTGCCACCTGAGGCCGACTTGAAAGGCTTGGGGTGGAGGTTCTTCCTGAATCCTTGGCCTACTGGGATTGTGCATGCAAAGTTGCACTCCAATCTGTCCAGTGGTGCCCGAGATTAGCTGCTCACAGAGACAGAATCACGGGACCGAAAACATAATCTCGCCCCTGGCCATTCTCCAGCCGTTCTGGCCTGGTGGAAATAATGAGCAACTTTAAAGTTCTACAAGTTCACAATGTTACAAACTTGCAATGCATTGTGAGCTTGTAGATCGGCTATTAGCAGCCAATGTTCCCCCCAGACTAGGGATGCTAGGTTTTAAGTGCTTACTGTAAGTGCTGTACAATACCTTACAATACAATATGGATAGTAGCAATAAATAAATGACATTGTGATTTTATGCTGCGCAGAATAATAATAACAGAACGACAATGATAAATAGTGCAACAGACATCTCTTCTGGTGGTGATATCGGCCGCAAAATTGCTGTTAAGCCCTAGGGTGCAGTTTAAAAAAACATTTGCTAGTTGTGAGAGGAAAAGTCACTTCCTTACAACATAGGGCGTGTTGTGCCCTCACCCCATCATCAATTCATTTTTCTGTATATAGTCTGTATAAAACAATTATTTGTACAAGTCATTTGTATATTTCGCCAGGTCACTCTATGGTTAGCTCATCATTCTCACTGTTGATGAAAACAGGGCAAACATTACATCAAAAAATTACAGCCTGCATTAACACTGACTAACACACCATGGCATGGAAATGGGGAAAAAAACGACTTTGCCTCTCAGCACTTTCACAGCCCAGGGAGATTTAAATAATAAAAAGCATTGGGCCTCTGAACAAACAGGATAATTATGGCCTACAGTCTTCCTGTCGCCCATCTGACACGGCCAAGCGGAAAGAAACATGTTATTACCACTCAAAGGTTCTGCAAGGGGAATTAGGAGAAATAAATGTTTCATGCAACAGCGCCGCTTCACTGTGGAAGCCCCAGCCCAAAAATCAACGGACGTGTTTTTATTGCTTTTATTTATTTATTGTACAGTAGAGAAAGAGACACTAACTCACATTAACACACATACACACACACAATGTACATGTTGCAGGGTAAATAACTAGATAGATCGTAGATTCTCCCCTCACTTTGATTAGTGACCATAGTTGTAGTGGAACAAACTAAATGCTATGTTAATGTTATGTTTAATGCATGTATACATTATGTTACTGTATGTCTAAAAATGCTATGTTAATAGTGGCTTGGAATGTGTCTAACGTCAACAAAGCAAATTGCTTGCAACAACTGATCTCTTTGAAAGTTAGCGACGCAGTCCTGTGAGACCGAAAACCCATTTAGCAGAGCACACGATTGGACCTATTGGTCAAGTTCTGCCAACAACGCCAGGCCAATTGGATCTTTGTCGTAGAGTAATTGCTTCAAACAGTTCTTTAGAGAGCATTGGGACTGGAACCTTTCTGCCGGATTCCTAGGTCTCACTCCAACACATGCAACACATGTAGCTGCCAGCAGTACTGCTCACTGGAGCAGATGGTGTCGTAATAGAGTTTGTCTCTATTAGCTGCCATGCCACCCAGTAACATGTCCAGACACACCTCAGCCCCCACTTTCATAGCTACTCTTCAAGATGGGTAGAGAGTGGAGACCGCATCATATAGTTTAGAAGATGGTACACACTGTAAAAACCTGTGTTAATTCAACACTGAAACAGTAGAAAATGGAAATGAATGGACACTCTCAAGAGTTAGAAAAGGAAGAATTCGTACAGAGGATTTATTTGTACACACCAGATACATTTGTATATGTATCTGTGTCTGTCTGTGCGTGCGTACATGCTTGTAAACATGTTTTATTTTATTTCTTATTTAAAAATGCTAACGTTGAAGTGCTATGACCACAAATGTCCATTTGGTCCTATATTCTTGGAATAAGAGATGTGCATGCACACAGAGAAATTATGTTAGTTCCTTACTTAGAATTTAATGCATGCTGCATGCTTGAATTCAAATGTCATCTCCTTGCATGCAGACTTTACATTTTCTATTGCCCATTTAGCTAAGGGAATGCAGACAGAGCTTTCAATCAAAAGGAAAAAGCCACCTTCCACCAGACTCTGTATTAATTATGAAAATGCTTTCAGGGCAAGGCCATCCAGATGTCTACCGGCAATTGGAATTTAAAAGCTTTCTTGCTTGTTATTTTTGAATTCAGATTTGTGGAAATCCCCAATGCAGTCCAGGGGATTGCTTCCACAGTCCAATTAGCGTCTTGAGCAATTAAAGTGCAGAGGAAGCCCATGGTAGTTTCCAATGCAGGAAATTTGAACTTAAGAAGGTCAAAACATACTGCACAATGCACTGATGGACTACAGCTAATATGGTGCTGAGGAGAAATGCAGCCTTTTGTAAAACACCTACATTATATGCATAGTCCACAGTATCCTATTAAATCCCGCACTCTAACAGACCGGAATTCAGGCTTTGACTAGGACTCATTCTGATGTTAACACGGCCCTGTTTAAAGACACAATACAAAGGACTATTTACTATTTACATTTTATTTTTTATTATTAAATCTGTCTGAAAACCACTGTGGCACCTCCAGCATGACTACCAAAATAAAGTGACAATGGGCTAATTGTACAGTGAGTCCCATTTCAAAATGTCATAGGAATCTGTAATATTCCATTGAATTGGGGCGGCCAGCTGAATGAGTATGAGATTATAGGCCGAAACGAAAGGTCCCAGGTTCGAGCCTCAGCAATGTGTCGAGGTTTCTCCGAGCAGGACACTTAACCCCTAACTTGTGCCACTTGTGCAGCAATCGGCTGGGTGAAGCTCAGGTGATCCCCTGTGGTATAAATGATTAATTAATTAAATCAACATGCAGCACACCAGAAGCCCTGCAGCCTGCCGCAGGGCATATGACCGCGTCGCTCAACGACAATAACTGTGGTCGTAAGATGAAGCATAAGTCACCTGTTACATATCAGGCTTCAATCAATTATAACATTACATTTAATTTAATGATTTAAAAAAGTTAAAAAAAAAGAAAAAAGAATGTGGGCAGTGGGAAGTGTGCACAAGAAATGTCCAGCAGTTTGATAGATTATCCCTGGATTAGCTCTGGACAAGCAAACAAAGAAACAAAAAGAACATTATCTCCCACTTTGCATTGGGCCTGGTGGAGGAGATACATAAAGCTTTATGCGAATGGTGTAACATTATCACTATAAAGAGGCAGTCTATTTAGCAGGCTTTTGTGACATTTATAATATCTATTTCAAGGTGGCATTTTATAACAGTGACAAAGAATGTTTCTGAAAGCAAACCGCTTACATAATTTATGTTTGTGACAATATAGTTTAAAAATGAGCTAATCCCACATACTACAACTACTTGTAGCTTATAACAAAATCATAGATTTGCACAACAAAAACACAGAGTAGCAGCTAGGTTTTGATGCCAGAAGAATAGAGCTAGGAGAATACAGCAAGAGAAGTACCGTTATTAAAATGAGGGAGAATAATTTATTTTGAATGCAATGGTTAGTGGTGGTGAAAAAAACAACACTCAATTAAAACAATATTACACTGCTGGAGTGAAGAGAAGAGGTTCAGTAGGCCAGGAGATGGGGGTGGTTCACCACAGGGCCAGCACTACAAGGCCAAAGAGGTACAGTGTACTTACCACTGCATGGGCATGTCACCCACTCACTCTCCGCAGGAGGTGGAACAGAATGTGCCCTCGGTCATGTGCAAAGCAAACACACGCCAAATAGCACTTCTGATCTGAAGCCAAGGAGTTGATGGTATATCAATAATATTGTAGCTTGCAGCCTGTTAACTGGCTGAGGAAGGATTAGTGACACGCCCACGTTATTGTTCTATTATTGTGCTGATTGTTAATATGTGTGAGGGCATGTGTTTATTGGGTTTTATGTGAATGTTAATTTTGTAATGTGTGTATTTGGCATAATATGTAACCATGACACTAAGTGGAAGAGATGGTTTGGCGTGCTGGCTTAGTGGCATTACAAATAAAACAGTGTTCACATAGAATTAGAAATATGATCAGAAGACATTTAATGGCTTTCCGATCTTCAGCTATCGATAGTAAGTCACTACAGCATATGTGCAGTTTTTAGCCACACAAATAAATCACAATAGTTTTCAGTAGCGAAGCTCAACAATACTGGCTGCTTGTGGGCATGTCGACTATTGGGTAGTCTCTCCAGACAACTCTTCCACAATCTTCAAATGCTATAGTTGTGCTGCGCCTCACAAAACTTGTGTCAGGAAGCTGTCATGTCATTTCCGTTCACAAAAGTTTAAAATATATTTCGGAATTTCAATTTCTGCTTAGCAGCAAGCTGGATAGGCTTTGACTAGTTTGATTTACAGATGGACTTATTTTTGTGACTGGCAAAAATGGACATCTGCCTCATTCGTTTCATTTTCAGCACCTCAGATCTACAGACAGTTAGGCAGAAACATTTGAATATTGTTTGAGCCAACAGTCTCAAGAGACTAACTAGTGTGTAGTCTACTATTGTACGTCTCATTTGGACAAATCTAAAATATTTCTTCCATAAGAACAAAAGTGCTTCACAAGAACAATGGTGGTGTAACTAAGAAATGTACATTAACAGAATTCCAACTGAAATAAAACTACTGTATGATCCAACTTTCACGTTCTTTATAAATGTCACTTTAATTTGCTTTTACTTTTGTTCCACCTGTAGAGACACATGTTCATGCTGAACCTGGCATGGAGTGTGTTTAAATTGTTTGGGTCATATGGGCAAGTGCAATACATTTGAGTGCAATATTTTTAAGTGCAATACTTTGAAGTGCAATACAGAATTAAGTGCAATAATGCCAGGCTTTTGACTGTGGTTCATGCTTACACTTACGTGTGCTGTCTACCTGTTTTCCAGAGTGTTCGGGAAAAAGGTTACCAAGTTTTCCCAGCCCCTACTATAGGCCTATTCAGGTTCTGGATGGGCCATAAGATAGCATGGCAGAGGGGGGTTGTTGTGAAACAGTTGTGGTGTTTATATGTTGCAGTGTTATTGTCTGGAAGCAACATTACTTACCTATAGGCGTATATGTAGTCAGTGCAGATGTATAATTGAATGGAGGGTTAAAGGTGATATCATTATTTGGTCTATGGTGGTATCCAGCCTCATTACCTGAAGCACCAGTATAAAAGGCTGTCGGTTTACACCTGACTCTCCTTTGGTATGACCTGGTCAAAGAGCGACATACAACCTTGTGGTGAACTCAAGTGTGATGACATCTTCTGCATTTATGTTGTGCTGTTGGTGAATAAACACTTTGGGTTGCATACCATTCCCTTTAGTACTTGATTCCAGTCACTAATTGGGCCCAGGGGTGTCGCACCAAATTCTGGGCCCTGGGTACAAGGATTCACTGCGGGCCCCCCATGAATGTTCTTCATAGGGGGAGTAGGTTTAACCCATTAAGACTGGGAACGCATTATTTTGTGCTTTAACTATTGAACAACAGCAGATATACAAGCTCACAGCGCGGCTGCTATTTTTGAAGATCTTTTTTGCAAGTCTTTGAATTTTTCAAATCCTTCTAAGGTTTGTGAAAAACCTATGTTTCTATGTCAGTGGTGCTCAAACATTTTCATGTGAAGGACCCCCAGAATGATGTGTACCGTATTTGGCGGACCCCCATCTCAAAACATTTAGTTCCAGGGACACCCCCAGAAGCTAAATTTGAGTTACAAATGTTCACTTTAAAAATAAATATATCTAAAGATTTGCACACATTTTCACGACTTTTCAAAAATAGCAGATCTACAAGCTCGCAGCACGGCACTCGGTGCCGCGCTGTGAGCTTGTATATGTGCTATTTTTCAATAGCTAAAGTATAAAATAATTAAGGCCCCCTCCACCTTGGGCCCTAGTAACTCAGTCCCACTCCCCCCCCCCCCCCCCCTTGTGACGCCCCTGATTGGGTCAGCCTAACAGTAACCGATACATACTGTATGTATGCTATGCACAAATAAACCCTGTTATGGTGACCTTCGGTCACGCCGTGCATACAGTGTACGCCTCTCCAAACCTTGCTCAACCATGAGTGCATGGAACAGGTCTCATGGCAGAAGATGTCTGGCATCCTGCAATCAATTAAAAACAGTCAAGGACTTAAGGATTAATAGTATTTTTTTAAGCAATCCTCCCAAATATAAGCTTTCATGGCTTTCAGCTCCCCTGCCTCTTCTAACCCTAGTTATAAATAGTAATGATCAAACTATTGGATAAAAGACACAGTCAACAATACCCAGCAAGCACGGTCAGGACCTGGACCAATCAGTTGCGTCTCGATTGGGGCCAGATCACAGCCCATATGGGGATGATCTTGACGTCATTACCAGGACGTCATATGGTCTTTTTTGTTTGACAGGATGAGGATTTATGTTGGTTGAAATCAGGTGATATTCTAGGCCAGATAAATATCATAACTAGTTAGATATGTCACAGAATATAACCTTATATGCTCATATTTCAACTAACATTACAAACAATAACAATAATCCTGTCAAACTAAAAAGTCCATATGACGTCCTGGTAATATGGGCTGTGATCTGGCCCCAATCGAGACGTCACTAATTGGTCCAGGTCCTGATGTGCTTGCCTGGTACCTATCCTTTTTTGAAGGGAATCATAATGGCTTGTGTTGCACTATCCCCGTTTTATATGTAGTACACATTTCATAAAAAGCTCTTGCTAATTAAAGTTGTGTTTCACCCCAAAAACTACTTATTTTCCATCAATTACACACCCTACACAAAGCCTTAAATTCATGGAGATGATTTTTTTTTCTCGCATTCCTAAGCCAACAATTTGATGACCAACGGAAAAACCATTAAAAAAATCTTCATGCATTAAAGGCTACTCCTTTCGGGTAGCGCAGTGGTAAAGTCCCTGCCCACCCGCACGGAAGGTTGTGGGTTCGAATGTCGGGCGTCTGTGCGAACACAATTTGTCCGTGTTCGGGGGAGGGAAGCCGGATGGGGAGGGTGATACTGGTCATTGCACGGGCTGGTCGGCACCTGTCAGCAGGGAGTGTTGGGCGAGAGGAGTAGGACAAAGGCTCTACGTCCTCCTGGTGGGGGCTCCTCACTGGCAGGTGAGTCAGTAGGATACAACAGCAGTGACAACACAGACATTGATATAACGACTAAATTGGGGGAGGAAAAGGGGTAAAAAATAATTGGTTAAAACCCCTCTGGGACTGCCTATAATGACTTGTCAAAAATAGGGATGCCAAATGAACTGTGCACAAAGTCAGAATTCTCACCCTCTCCAGCAAGGCAGCAGTGCACAAGCCTGCCTTACAATGTTGAAAATTAGACACTTGACCATCATATAGTGAGTTCATCAAGTCTGACTTGTCCTATTGATGGTACCAAGTGAAAGACGCCGGAAGGATACCCCCAGAACTGCCAGTCGCACAGAATAACTTATTCTGGGTGTGTCACAATCAGGGGCACAATCACAAACCCAATTGTGATGAAAAATATTTATGGAATAGATAAATAAAAAAAATATATAAATATGTGAAAGACAATTGACTGACTACTATAAAATCATATTTTGTATGCTGGAAAGCATCTTCAGCCTCACAAAACCTCACATCTGATCACCTACAGTCCACAGATTTGGAGCTGGCAACTACCAATGATCTGTTCTGTTCTTTTTTTTTTTTCTTTTCTTTTTTTAAGATTTGTCTTGGGCTTTTTATGCCTTTATTGGATAGGACAGTAGACTGACAGGAAATGGGGGGGAGAGATAGGGAAAGCCATGCGGCAAAGGTCGTCCGGATCAGGAATCGAACCGGCGACGCCGTCAGGCAGCAATGCCTACAGTATGTGGTATGCGCCTTGACCAGTAGGCCAGCGGGCGCCCCATCTGTTCTGTTCTGTTATCGATAACCTAAGCCAGTGGTTCTCAAACTTTTTGGGCTTCAGTACCCTTTAACTCATTGCTGAATCCAAGTATAGTGACATCAAAAGTCCAGTTTTGCACACACACTCCTTGGCTGCCAAACCACAACCCCCACCCCTCATTTCTCACATGGCCCTCTTCTAGCGCTACCATGAGGCCGATTCTTGCAAAACACATTTTTGGACACTGCTCCTAAAGATTTTGCCCTAAAATCACGCAAATCGGTACACTATGTCTAGATCATGTCATCAACATGGATCTGTGTCCCATTTAGCGCCACCATCAGGCCGATTTTTCAAACACATTTTTGGATACTGCTCCTACAGATTTTGCCCTAAAATCACACAAAGCGGCACACAGTATGTCTAGAGTCATGTCATCAACATGGATCTGAGCGCCACCATCAGGCAAACATTGAGCAAAAAATGCAGAACAATCTGCTATTTCTGGGGAACAATACCTTGCTCTCGTTATACTGTAGAGATGGAAAAAGAGGGGACCAAGTATAAACCCCTGGGGGACCCCAGTCTAAGACATATATAGGGCGTAAGTGGTTAAGGGACACACCAAGTTGCTCTTGAAGACATGTCCCATCTTGCCCAGTGCATGTGGCTGCAAACCGTTCATTTCATCAGGCCAAAATTGTGTCACATCTGCAGGACACCGTTATAACGAGGTGATATGAATGCAAAGCAAAGAGATGAAATAGACCGTACACTGCAGGCACCCCTGTCCATTAGTGACAAAGCAAAGCCCTTGTATGGCAAATCATGTGGATCTCACAGTTTGCACAGTGAACAATGGTAAAAGGAAAGGAAAGGGAAATGTCATTATTTTCAACACTCAAGCAAGTAAAGTGACAAATCTCACGGAGCACTGAGAAATATATCAACTTAGATACAGTACAGCCTGCAATAGGATGTCCCAAGTTCTCAATATCAAGTTAATCATTAAGTCATACTATGCTGAAGTGCTCTGAGGCATACAGTGTCAGCCAGCAGCTGAAACAGCCATGGCTGACATTTCCTCTTAGCTACAAAGACGGCACAAATATTTATCCAAAATAAAATACAGGATCAAATATGGTCAGCTGGAGGATCTCATCATAATCATTTCTCGTCACTATATCTAGGGTATGATCTGTATACACTGGTTTGAATTATGATCAAATATATCATCTAAATTGAAATGAATATCTTAGCTGTCACAAGCTGTGTCAGGCCGTATATTAAGAAATGAACGTTGAGAGCACTCATTTGACATGTCTCAAATATAACAAATAAGCCGCCCCATGCTGTAATGATAAAATGTGGATTGCTGTCGGCGTACGGTCCAGGACTGGGCAGATGCTGTGCAATGTGAATAGTGCTGCCTCAGTTGAAAAAACTGCTAGATGGAGAGCAAGCGCTCCAATGATGGATGTAGATTGGGTTGGTTGGTTAGGTTGGTTGGTTGGAGATGGTGGGTGGTATACGTATGCTCATCCGCTCGTCCCCTGGCCATCCAGCACCATGTTGCATTCACAGTCCATTTCCTGCAACGGTCCCCCAAACAGGCCGCGGCTATTCAGAGAAAGTGGCTTTTAATTGCATTTCCATGTAGGTGTTTTCTGAGGGTGTCGTTCCCCAGGCAGAGGGCAGAGTGCTCTGAGACGAGCTCTACATGCTCAGCAGTGCAAGGAACCCCCCACCAGGGAAAGTGCGCTGGAGTGGCAAGGCGCTGGAAGCGCCAACAGTACTGTGGGGACTCTTAAAAAAGGCATAACAGCCAGAATATAAATACATTCATGGGCACAGCATTTTTCCTCTTGGCTGAAAAGGCTTTAACCTTTTACGTCACATATAAGAGCAGTACTTATTCTGTGATATTTGACTTGCTCTATTTTGCTAGGTACAGATCATAACTATAAACTTCATTAACATAAATGAATTTATATACGTAGGTCCTCCAACAGAGCCATTTTGATTCCAGAAGACTATGAAGCATCAGGGTTCCTGTGTGAATAAGCCGTAAAGCTTACTAGGTTCTCCTTTTAGTTGACCTGTAACTGTACCTTTTCCTATGAAAACTTCTAAAAACACAATGATAATAATAAAGCTCACTGTGAAAAGCACTTCAGACACTACACATACAGTACATATCGAGGGCTTGGAGCGCAAAGGGCCTATGTGACATTTTTGACAAAAATGACTTTTTTACATCATTTTAAAGGTCTCTGCGAACTCTATCAGATGGTGAAAATCTTTCGTAATAATAACTTTTACTTTTTGAAATAAAGCCTAAAAACCAAAAAGGCTCATGTGAAACCCTTCAGTTGAACTTGGAGCGCAAAAGGCTTTAGTGCACGTGTAGAATACCAAACCAGACACACCGTGGCCCTAATAGGCACCCAAATTTGGCACAAACACTGTTCAGGAGCCTGCCATGACAATAGTCACGCCAGGGGCCTTGTGGGGCCCCCAGGGACCACATTAGGGCCCCTGGTGGGCCCTGGGTAACACAAGGGAACAGAGATAGTAACTTGCCAGAAACTGCTCTGATCCGCACCAAAAAAAGATTAATCAGGGGTCTGCATTCAGAGTGGCCACACCAGAGGCCATGTGTGGCCCCCAGGTGCAAAATCAAGGCCCCCAGGGGCCCCTGGATGACACAGTTGCACCGTTGGTCCACTCTGCACCAAACGTGGCATAAACACTGTTCAGGGGTTTGCCACAACAAAAGTCACACGAGGGGCCACATTAGGGGCCCCCAGGGGCCACATTAGGGGTCCCCAGGGGCCTTTGGGTGCCACAGGCGCACTGTTGCCCCATTACGCACCAAACTTGTCACAAACACTGTCCAGGGTTCTGCCCTGAGAATAGTCACACCAGGGCATAGTCACAACCCCGGGGCCCCCAGGGGCCACTGGCACCCTGGGGCCCCTGGTGAAGCCCTTTGTGTGACTATTGTCATGGCAGACCCTTAAACAGTGTTCATGCTAAGTTTATGCAAATTGGAGCAATGGTGTGCCTTTGGAACCCGGGGCCCCTGGGGGCCCCTGATAAGGTACACTGGGGACCCTGATAAGGCATGTGAGGTGGCCCCTGGTGTGACTATTGTCATGGTAGACCCATGGACAGTGTTTGTGCCATATTTGGTGCAGATCAGAGCAACAGTGTGCTTTTGGCACCCCGGGGCCCCTGGGGGGCCCTGATATTGTACACTGGGGCCCCTGATGAGGCCTGTGAGGTTACCCCTGGTGTGACTATTGTCATGGTAGACCCATGGACAGTGTTTGTGCCATATTTGGTGCAGATCAGAGCAACGGTGCACCTTTGGAACCCCGGGGCCCCCAGGGGCCACTTGCACCCTGGGGCCCCTGGTGAAGCCCTTTGTGTGACTATTGTCATGGCAGACCCTTAAACAGTGTTCATGCTAAGTTTATGCAAATTGGAGCAATGGTGTGCCTTTGGAACCCGAGGCCCCTGGGGGCCCCTGATATGGTACACTGGGGACCCTGATAAGGCCTGTGAGGTGGCCCCTGGTGTGACTATTGTCATGGTAGACCCCTGAACAGTGTTTATGCAAAGTTTGGTGCAGATTGGAGCAACGGTGCACCTTTAGCACCCCAGGGGCCCCTGAGTTGGCCCCTATTGTGCCCCCTGGTGGCCACATGTGGCCCCTCATGTGACTATTGTCATTGCAGACCCCTGAACAATGTTCATGCCAAGATTGGCGCAGATTGGACGAACGGTGCACTTTTGGCACCCATGGGCCCCCAGGGGCCTCTGTTTTTGTAACTGGGGGCCAAATGTGGCCCCTGGTGTGGCTACTCTGATGGCAGGCCCCTGATTAGTGTTCATGCCAAGTTTGGTGTGGATCGGAGCAGTTACTAACAAGTTACTGTCTCTGGTCCAGTATTATTATTTTCTGAATGTCACTTAGACCCTAAACGTGAAGCAAAAAGCTATACAATGTTAGAGCGCAAAGGGCCTAAGTGACGTTTTAGCTTACACGTATTAGTTTTGTATTTTTTTTTAAATTGTTTTGTACTTTTTTATATATATAACTATTAAAATATCAATTCCTTTTAGCTTAATATGTATAAAAGTACAGACTGCTTACGCATGTTGTTTTTAATAAAATAGTTACAGTCAATTAAAACTTTGTTTTTGCTCTCCTGTAAAATTCTGAAAATGTCACATAGGCCCTTTGCGCTCCAAGCCCTCGATATTAGGGATGGTCCGATCAGGTTTTTTGGAACCGATCACCGAGCACCGATCACAAAAGTTTGATCACCCGATACCGATCAATCACCGATCCGATCAAGTTATTATTTATATATTATTTATATTTTCTAAATGTTAATGTTTTAACTTTAATTAATTAATTCACTCATGAATTCATTTATATATTTGCCTTATAGTTATTTACCAGCATTACTATGTATTTATTATAATAGCAGTAACTAATTATTCCTTCAGCACTGTGGAAATCAATACCCCAAAATGGCCTCAAGTGGGCATACTGAACGGCTGGTTGATCGGATGCACCGATCGGATCGGATCGGTGAATTTACCTTTTGATCTAAACCACCGATTATCGCTAGGGTTGGGTACCGAAATTCGGTACCGGGACAGAACCGATAAGGACATGAAAAATAATATTTACTTTCGGTACCGCTTATCGGTTCCT
The DNA here is from genome assembly GCF_963921795.1 of Nannobrachium achirus. Lineage (NCBI taxonomy): Eukaryota > Metazoa > Chordata > Actinopteri > Myctophiformes > Myctophidae > Nannobrachium > Nannobrachium achirus. The sequence goes on from NC_137826.1 coordinate 33,304,496, forward strand.
ACACGCACCAGTAAAAAAAAAAAGACGTGCTATCCGTTCATAAAAGGCTACATTACATCACGTGCACTTCACAGGACAAGCCCTACACGGGCTACACTACGAAGGGCGCACACTCTGAATTGGGAAGCGGCTCTTGTATTCCTCCAACACACATAGACACACAAGCGCACACACAATCGGGGAACAACTGCGTTGCCACTCAGTACTCAGTCAACAACAACAGCGATGATTAGCAGCCCATCCACCAGTACAGCTGAGCCCTGCACAGCCACAGAGAGACGTGAGATGGAGTCGAAACTTTTATGACAGCGTGGCATTCATCTGAAAACTGTACGGCAACAGCAACAGTGCTTGCGGACCCCCGCGTGTCTCTCTGGGTTATGGTGATACTGCGGGCTCAGCTCTCTGTTGCTCGCTCGCTGAGCTGTGTTATTTTGTCAAATCTAAGCTGGCAAATCTAACACTTCCGGTAGCCGATCTTTTCAGAATAAGATATGTTGCGCTAGCCGCAATAAGACTTCCAGGCGGTGGTCATTTTCGTAATGCAATAATACTTCCAGACGGTGGTCGACTTCTTAATCTCTTCAGAATAAGAGTATCGCTGAAGACATTGAAATATGATTTCATTTGTCATAATTCATTAAAACTGTAATTAAACATTCAAATTCAATTAAAAAATTATGTTTTAAATGATTCATTAAAACTGTAAATTAAACATTAAAATTAAATAAAAAAAAAATGTTTTTGTGTAAAAACCAAACCATTTTGGAACCGAAATAGGAACCGTTTGGAACCGGAACCGATAAGCAGAACCGAAACCGGAACCGGAATCGTAAAAATCCAAACGATACCCAACCCTAATTATCGCCGATCACGCTTTGATCGGCCCGATCCGATCCATTGCCGATTGATCGGTAACATCTCTAGTACATATGTACTATTGCGGGACAGTGGTAAGAATTGGGCAAAGTAGGAACATATGGACAATATGAGAAACTCCTTGTACGAGAAGTGAATGATAAAATTCTCTCTCCAATGTTCATGACAGTACTCTCTCTCCCTTCCATCACCAGCTGCCACGGTAACCTCCGTCAAACAAAGGAACACTAATTGCCAGTCTCCTCTCTGTAGTCATAGGATGAGACAGAGGTATAGGATGGATGGGTGGGGAATGTGTGTTGTGGCACGGAATTACAGTAGGGGGAGAGCCGCCTCAATTGTAACGCTTCATAATTGTAACAAGCACATTATCTCCTGATTGGTCAATGCCATCATGACGTCATCGCATCAGTATGTGACCAGGGCCGTAATGAACGTCTCCAGGAAGTAAGAACTATTTGTATCAAGCCTAGACCGAGTTATTGCAGAAAAACTGGTATTTCTCAAAATGCGTAAAAGATTTCACCTTGAGTATCTTTGGTCTGCAAATCTTTTCTTTAATGTTGCTGAGATAAAATCTAGATGGCTGTCTGCATGTATCTGTTCTTCATTAGTTTACATCGTTTTAACTTGCTATGCATGTTAGTTCTGTTCTGCAGGCAACGTCAAAGCATTGGTGCCAAAACGGTTCAATTGTAACACAATTTAACATGATAATATCATATTGAAATATTTGACATATTGGCCAATATTGTGTTCAGTCAGCTGACATTCAATTACAGTGTATTTTAAGTCAGATTAGGGATGTATAACATGTTGCACTAATCAAACTTGCTATTTATTTAGGTAATCAATGTATTTTCCCATGGAATTCACTCAAATGGTTAAACTGGTACATCTTGTAAAATGTAATATTTTCCTAAAGTATGATGAAGTATCTTATCACACCCTTGGTATGAAAACAATGTAAAAGAGTTGCTTGAATGAAATATAATTTATTTAAACAAAAAAATATTTGTTTATTAAGGTTCTTTAGCTGTGTTACATTTGTAAATCATGCTGTTACAATTAATCCCGTGTGGGCTTCAAATGTAACATCGGAACAGCGTCCGCTCTTGGTTTTAATAACTCATGACCTGTTTTATCAATTGAAAAACTTGAAGTGGTTTATGATAGCAGACATGTGTAAGTCCTTTGCCTGAAAATATTACATATGTAGGTAAGTTAATCTCTGAGCTAAATATTGAAATGTGAAAAACGTTACAATCGTGCAGGCTCTCCCCCTACACCCTTGGCACTGAGCTAGCAGAGATACACTGTACAGGACATTGTCAGAACTGTCACAAACAGCTATTTTACAATACTTCTCTGTCAATTGCAAATCTTTAATGTTGTTCTTATATTCATTACAATGTTTTTAAGGTGCTGCTCACTGTAGAAGGCTAGCTATCTGTGTGTGTGTGTGTGTGTGTGTGTGTGTGTGTGTGTGTGTGTGTGTGTGTGTGTGCGCGTGCGTGCGTGCGTGCGTGCGTGCGTGCGTGCGTGCGTACGTGCGCGCACGTGCGCGTGTGTGTGCGTGTATGCGTGTAATGTAGATTACTTCCTTGCAATACAGTACATCATGCTATTTCAGAGAACCCCCTAGCTAACATAACCTAATTAATGTCAGCTATCAATCTATCAAATAAGCAATTGGCAGCATTGGGCTGCTGTGCATGCCAATTTGGACATACTTGTGATTAATGTTTTCGGTTCTATTTTAGATTTGTTTTGATTTAATCCGAAAAACAAGGGGAAAACAGCAGGGTCACTTGTCCCCAGCGACACGACGACGACAACGATCATCACTGAAACAGGGTTTTGATGACCTTTATCTTCAATTATCTATGGTATACTTTAACCAAACAAATACTAAGAATTGCCTGTAATAAGTGTCACTGTGAGTACTGGTAGCTGCTCATGAACTCACTCTGTGATTTGGATGTGGACCTTTGCACTGTGAGTTGTGTGTTCTCAGTACAGGTTTTCACTAAAAATTATTTAGTGAAAATAGCCAAAGCACACAACGTCTCACGGTGCGAGGCGTTGTGTGCTTGTAGATCTGTTATTTTCACTAGTTTTGTGCAACAGTCTTGTATGGTGAAGCAGGGCTTTACTTTACAAAAGAAACATACAAATTTGAAACTTGGAGATACGAGGTTTCTGCCCGACAGTGACGTTATGCAGGTAGGTAATGCAGTCAAACAAGCGGAGCAGTAAACTGGTGCTGAGATTAAGAAGGCATGAAATGTTCAAGTCCATGGCCGAAGGATGCGAGATCCAGAAAATACAAAGGTCTTGCCACTGTCTTATAGTACAAATCATAAGATGTAGGCCATTAAACTCTTTCTTCAAAATTGAGAACCTGCTGTCTTTCTATATACAGTATGAATCAAAAAATATATATCCCTTAATGATGCTACTGTATGGTATTGCTAATTTGTACTATGACACAGATAATTTGCCTTCCTTCTATTTTTGAATATCAGTCTCTAGAGACAAAGATTGTTACTGCTTTAATATTATCCTAACTTTAGCTTGACTAGTTAGTCAAAGGTTAAGGTTATGTAGAATGACCCTAAAAAGTCACAGTCACAATTTACTGGCTCAATTACAGTAGTAGGACATGTTTTCACTTTATATCATCTCAAACAGTCTTAAAGTAAAAAAGAAAAGAAAAGATATGAATGTTTTCATTTTAGGTTGGCCAACCATTAAAAACTCACTCTTGATTATATTTGGCCTCACTCATGATTTTTCTAAATTAATTCCCATTTAATGTTTGGAGGTATTATTGTCCACAAAGGCCTGGGAGGAGAGTGTTTTTCTACAGTACAATCAATTTCAGATAATTCCATCCCGCCTTTAGATCATTAAGCCATGTTAAGCTGCCATTTTGGCAGCTTTAATGCCATTATCCATTTTGTTGGTTTTGTATTTGTGTATTCTGGGGTTTCCTATTGAATATTACATAAATCCATCTTTCATCCATTTTACTGCTCCGTTTGTATTTAGGCCATTAAGCTGTATACATTAGCCTCAATTACTCACATCTATTCAAACTAAAGTTTTTTTTTTATTTCATTTTATTTGTGTTGTCTTTTCATTTCAAAATGGTATTTATGCTAACTAAAATGTACTAGATAACATTTATGGGTTCACTGTAGTTCACTTAACTCACTCACTAAAAGGAAAAATGGATTAAATATTTGTACTTTTTTCTTCCTTTTTCTTTTTTTGGAAAAGATTGAAATGTGGTTTTCCAGAGTAGAAGGTAGATGAATATTTCAAGCAGAAAGGTTTTGATAGAGTGCATTCGAGAGTTGCTGGATGTTGTATCTCTGTCCAATGGGTTCAGTGGGCTCCGTGCTTGGAGCACTTTGGCTGCAGAGTGGCGGAGAGAGAATGGCTTCCGTCCAGCTGAGATAATGGAATTGGTATGTTCTCCCTGAGCTGTGCTCCTGGCTGGAGTTAATTCTGTTAATAGCAGGAGCTTCTGCCGTCAGACCCTTTTTCTCAGGATTGAGAGATGCGGAGGGAGGGAAGAGGAGCGCACGGGAGCCGGCTTGTGTATACTGGGTGATGGATGTATAATGGATTAACTGGGGACTGGAACCCAGAGCTAACAATTGTTCTAGGAGTTGCTAATGTGCAATCATAATAGAACTGGGCTTCTCCACATTTCAGTCAGAACGGTATTCAATCAAGGCCAAAAAGGAAAGCACATTGCCTTTGTCAAATCTCATTGTTCAGAGTGAGAACATATTCAATACAAATGTTCAGAAGCTTTTCTACATCCCCCAAAATAGCCAGATACTTTTGTTCCGAGGAGGGCCCAAGACAAGCTGGTGCAAGGCCATCATCGATCACCAAAGACTTCACAAACCTGTGGGCAACATTGCCTATGGCCGTTGTTGCCATTGCAGCAATATTTCCCAAATGGACAGATTTGCCAATTCAATCACCTTGAATCTCTATGTCTTTCTATGTGGGAAGAACAAAAAGAAGACTTGAAGACAGACAGACAGAACAATCCTGCTATTTGAACAAATAATCCGATCATTACTATCAAGAGAGCCTCACTTGCTGTTGCCTTTGAAGTATTAGATAATCATATACTTTAAGATGTGTTGATAGCCTAGTGAAACCCAAAAAGATAAATATTTTGGATTATCAGATTAAAGGCCACTAAATCCCCAGAGTGGATTATCTGACATTTAACTCTCATATTTTGTTCACTAACTGTTCTCATACAATGAATATAATAATTTTATGGTGAATTTGATAGTATTTATTTGATTTAAGTCACATATTGCTATTTCTTATTTTTTAATGACTTTCTTTAAAGCTACAATCCATACCTTATGTTTCTCTCCCGACAGAGAGAGGTAATTCCAATGATGACCAAACCACAATAAAGATCTCACATGGTCAGACTCACCACTTTATGTCATTAATTCCAACAATAGTGTGTCTGAATCACTAGTCAACATGTCTGGGTTTGGCCAAAGAACATCTCAGGTAAGCCTCTGGACTGTAACAGAAGTTTGTGGGGGAGCGTGTCGCTGTTACTACATGTCATCTTTTCGACACCTGACTCGAACCCTCACCTCCGTGGAGTGAGTCCGGTCGAAATGTTGGTCGTTCGAAAGAGCGCGATTTCCCCAGTTTGTGGTTGGTCCAGATGGATGTCCATGGTTGGTCAATTCAGATGTCTGTCTTGTTTATTTTGTCCCAGTCCGGCAGATATGTGCTAGTTAAATTGTATTAATGTGTGTAAGTGAAATCACTCTGGGTTGTTTAGGCCCCCCAATGTGTGTTTCAAGTTGAGGTTGATCGGACAATGTGTTATGGATTGCCATGAACACACACACACACACACACACACACACACACACACACACACACACACACACACACACACACACACACACACACACACACACACACACACACACACACACACACACACACACACACACACACACACACACACACACACACACACACACACACACACACAAAATCTCTTCCTCCT
>NC_137826.1:33310651-33495651 GCF_963921795.1 Nannobrachium achirus
ATGAAGAGATACAGTAGCACACATTTTGTCCACTGAAGAGTGTCTGTTGCCAGAAATGGTGAAATCGCAGAGAAATAATACAAAGTACAGAGATCTAGGTGTCAAAATCACTGTTCAGCAGGGACACATGTCTAACTTTCACACCAAAAAGCAGAGCCACATCGATTATAAAACAACCTTTGGCTGCAGAGAACTTTTTTTTTTTTACTTATTTTGAAGTATGCAGTCAGCTTAACCCTTATAAATCACTAAATGCCCCCAGCAGCCGTTATCACTGACCAAGTAATTAGCTGGTGAATTTACACTGGAAAGATTCATTTCAGTAAGGTGATATTTCTGAAATGACAACCACTGTGTATAGAAGAAGGCTTCAGGCCTGGGACATAATGTCAACATCCCATGTTAAGCCTGTGTGTGCAGGGTAGGCCTATATGGAGTGTAATTTGGTAAGTGTGTGAATTAGACCAAAAAGACACTAACTAAATGATGCAAACGTGTACCATTCAAAGTTTCTCGTTTCGGCATTGAACTATAAACAATTCATAGACAAAGAGTTGTTCCAGGTGAACTCTGCATGGTTGCCTCTAACACTATTACTCAAAGTCTCACAAGACACAAAATTAAAGACAGCAGCAGGTAGACTCTAGTCTTCAGTCAACATTCTGAACCATCTTTGTCAGAGGAAATGGCCACAGAGGCAGAGTGACACACGGCACATGCTTGCTAGAATATTGGCAGTCAATATTCTCTCGTGAGCCCCTTGTGTCAACCCGTTTCTTGTATTAAAGACTGAAAAATCTCCTCTCTTTTCTCCCTCTCCTGCTCACAATGTAAATGCCAAGTGGGCGGTGGCTATAAATACATGCTGATGACAAATGCCAGCTGGATAGATTAGTGTGCAGTTTTGATTGCCGTCAAATCCATTCTCTGTCAGCTAAAGCAGTGGCTGTAAAACAGGTTCATTGTCTTTGAGCTCAACTCAGAATATATGAATTCTGCATTGATGCATATACGGTACATACACTAGAGAAGGAATCTGCCATAATCTTCACCTTCCGGTTAATTACTGCAGGCAAACAATGTAGACTCGCCAGAGACTCTTCACCGAATGCAAGAATCCAGAGATTTTCCCCACATCTGATATGAATTTAAACTAAGTAATCGTTGCAACAAAACAATCTGTTTGCTGTATTGTCAAATTTATCCTGTTGTTTTTTTTTTCATGAGATGATCTGAAGGAGATGTGTGCATTCTTACTAATTACAGCAATTAATACCCAGTGATGACATAAGCTCTCAAACAATTACCCCCCTCTATTTCACTGTCTTTCTCAGACTTGTCCTCCCACATGCATAGGCTACTCGCTTTCTCTCTCTCTCTCTCTGCAGGAATATTTTGTTGCACAAATATATGCTTGTCTTGTACGCTAGACACAGAGGAAAAAGCACAAGCGTATCATTCGTGATACTGTTGCCAACTTCGGAAGAGAGCAAGTGCAGCTTCACTAGGGGAGTCAAGTCGCTCCTCACCAAGCACAACATGTTGGAACGGTGACACTCTATTATGGCAAATTTACAAGACCGCTGACTAAACCCATATGCCTGACATGCACAGAAAAAAGGCAGAAGGCTGCTGTTTGGTTCCCAGGGAGGCATCCACCTTGATGATAGGACTATTTGCACAGGTATGATGCACAGTGTCGAATAACCCAAGAATTCTTCTTCTTCATTTAAGCAGGCAAAGCAAAACAAAAGAACACATTCCTATTTACAGCAGAGGCTAGGGCTGTCACGATATGACATTTTACATGACGATTAATTGTCACTCAAATAATTGGCGATTAACGATTTAATTGTGTATTTGTCGTTGATAATTACATTTCTGTTTGGCTTTTAGGCTTTGAAGTTACACATGGCAGATATGACACATAACCTAAATATACAAAGAAATTATGGACATATTTGACAACTTTCTACTTAAAAAATAACATTGGTAGTGGAAATAGCCGATCTACAAGCTCACAACGCGCCGCGATGCGACGCGTTGTGAGCTTGTAGATCTGCTATTTCCACTATTTCTGAAAATGTTTGTAAATGTATGAACATTTTTCAACATTCACGATTATGACGATTATTATTATGAAAATATTTGCGATTACCGGTATGTCAAATAATTGCGATTAGGCGATTATGTAATTATTGTGACAGCCCTACCTAGAATTCTTCTTCTTCATTTAAGCAGGCAAAGCAAAACAAAAGAACACATTCCTATTTACAGCAGAGGCCTCACACACACACACACACGCGCTTTTGGCCACAGAGCAACTTCAATGCTGCAGTTGAGAAATCTGTGTCTTGCTCAAGGGCACTTCAAAAGCAGTTATTGGGAGAATGCTTCTATATCAGGTCCCCTGACCAGATTTTCTCTTCTCAGCTGCTGCGGCAGGCCTTCTGGGCACCAAATTGCTTCTTTAACTTTGTTACGCTGCTGCCAGCCCATGAATACTTTATAACTGAAAGAGAGCTTCTTTCTCCGACTTTCAGGCACTTTAATGTCACCGATGGTTTAATACATCAAAGTGATTTCAATTCTCTACATTATGTCCACACATTGGGATATGTTCAGGTAGCAGCATTTCGGTGTGGAGATAATGGTACATGATGAGAAGGTGTTGAAAGTATCGAAGTCTTTGATGAACAGATTCTGATCTGTGGTCCCCGTTGAGAGGCTTTCTAATGTCTCAGCAAACATTTTTATGTGCCACATGGCACAAACTGATGTTGTGGAGTTTTGTTTAAAATGGAGGAGAGTGAATGCTACTGTACAATAGAAGCCAGGTGTGACACTTTATTCCCCTCTCTATAGTTATTGTACAAAAGTGCTGACCACAGCAATAGCTTTTGCAGCATGTGATCTCAAACAGTAGGGACCTTTTACGTGTCTTTTGCATGAGCAAACAGTGACATCTGCAAAAACAAATGCAAGATGAAGTGCCAAATGTCCATAAAAGTTGAGATGAACTTATTTAGCTTACATTTTTTTTATCCTGCATACAATGACCCCCACATCTATTCAAGAATCGTTTTACATGTTTTGTAATGAGATGAAGTAATGACATTTTTATTATATAAAAACTACAATATAACATAATAAATTGTTACAGCAACGGCCTAATGCCCTCTGCCCTTTACAGTGGAAGACCTTGGCATTGCCCAAAGCCCCAGCTCCAGAGAATCATCAAGCTTTGTCTTATGATGGTATAAAAGTAATTAAGTAAGTATATTAAAGTGGCTTATTGTCGATATTGCCCGAGAATCCCATGCGCTAGACCCCTGGAAGATGGATTGTTGGAACTCAAAACCTACCATCAGATCCCAGAACCTAATGCACAACTTGGCTGTTCAGAGCACGAGTCATGCTACTCATATACAGTACAGTATGCTGCTAAATTGGTAGTGTCCAGGATTTAATCCAGAACCTTATAGTCAAAGGCGTCATGCGTGTCAATAATAGTCACATCGTGATGCGTTGGGAACTTGTAGATCTGTTATTTTTGGCACGCAATATATCATACGACAGAGTAAACATTTAGCATAAAGCTGAAACCTCCTGAGCTCCAATATTCTCTCTTGGTCGTCCTCAGATGAGCTTCCATCGGAGTCTCCAATCCTTCCGGTTCTCCACACACCCGGCCAGCTCCGAAGAGCTTTCAGCTCCCGCATCCTTCTTCAGGACGCCCACATACGTTAACGCGGAACGTCCTCGCGATCGATGCCCGCGCGTTGGTTCCCACATAGTCTCGCGTAGCCAGACAACTATTCCACAATCTCTGAATGCTATATAGAGTCTGGAACAGCAGCTCCCTAACGGCGAGTAATGGAAACAGGCATTACCGTTCAAGAAAATATAATTTAAAATGTCATTTCTGCTAAGCAGCAAGCTAAACATGCTTATATGATTTTTATTTATATAATGATAAATGTGTGTGATGTGAGATGGGAACGGAAGTGACGAGGAGGCTTCACTTCCGCTTAACTCGCACTCATCATTTCTATTCCGGTTTGCCAGACTGTATGCCGGGAGCATTTGACCAAATCGCGGAGGCAACAGTCTGGCCACGCGAGACTAGTTCCCACAGGACCAGCCTGCTGGCCGGGAGCTCCCGATGTCTATGGCAGTGGCCGGCCAGCTTCATCTTCCTAGCTGCTACCTTCTTGCTGAGCTTCGGCAGTTGCCTGTACAGGTCCTTGTTGGTACTGTGGATGTTGGTCCACATTCAGAACAGCTCGTAGCATTCTGGTGTAGTACCCATCCAGGGACTTCTGCAGGGTGGGTGTCTGGGTCCAGCTTTCGCAGCCATACAGGAGCTAGGACAGACTCCACAATGGCGTGGAATAGGCTCAGCTTTATGTGTCTGTATAAGGACACCTAACATGGTATAATATTGACATATAAATGTACATTGTAAATCTCTCACATTCAAAACCAGCTATACTTGCAATGCTCTGCAGCCTCTCTACTGTTACTAGATCATTAAATGTCTATTGATGATATACAGTAAGTATCCTTAATTTGTATTTGAGACCTTGGGTGAGTTAACCAGGGACTTCTTGCACTCCTGACTGTTAGGATAAATTATGATACATAATTATGTTATTGGTGTATGAGTCTCATATGACCATATAAAGGCATAATATGAACTGAACGTACAGTATATGAGACCACATTTTGGTCGCATATATACTGTAGGTTCAGGCAAACTGATTAAAGGTCATAATAACTTTGAATGCCCTGAATAGAATCATGTTTTGGTTTATACTGTATCTGTATGTCACCAGACTCACTGTCTTCCTCTGATATAAGTCACGAGTGGTGGAAAATAACCAGCACTACGTGGCACTTTCTTCCTGTTATTTCCTTGTTATGATATAGGAACAAATCAATGAGTTCCTACTACTTCCTTGTTATGATATGGGAACAAATGAATAAGTTCCACGACTTCTTACTGTCATAACTGTACTCTTTATATACATGTTAAACTTCCATTTTGGGAGAGAGAGAATTCTCGACCTGACCGCTATGGTTGGGGAGAGAGATTAGAACGCTACCACCAGGATGGCAGCCCACTGCTCTGTCTACCTTGTCTGTCTCTCTTCAATACAGCAATATAAGAAATATAGTCCTTTGGCTCTTTGTCTTATTTTAACTATGGATTTAGAGATCCATAATTTATTATTACTGACATCACAAAATTGGATATACTGTATGTTTTCTGATTGCTAGCTGAGGCTGGTCAGTTAATATTTCTTGTTTATGAGAAAGCAAAATTATATGTCGTTATGTGCTGTTTTTCCACATTATTTGAATTTACAGCATTTAATTATACTGTTGCGCTGGCTTTCATAGAAAGATACGAAGTGCATTCATATTGATTTCTAGGCTAATCCTACCAGTGATAGCGCTTTCTCTGAGTGTGTTCCTTGACTAGAAGCAGGAATGTTGATGGGCTGTCTAATGTGAGTGCTGTGACCAGGCCTGCAAGAAGTCCCCCACTCAACACATTTGGTCGCTTCATTGCACTCTGGGAAATATTTCATGAGCTCTAAGTGACTAAAACATACTGTGAGCATATTTTATCAGATCTTTGCATTTTAATATGCTTGAGATATTTAAAAGTTTGCGGTTGAAGAGTAAAAAAAGAAAAGACCTTTGCCCCTTAATTCATTATGTAAACTCCAGCAATCCATTTTCAGGGATTTACTAGATAATGATTTCAGCACTTTAAAAAAAAAGTTCTGTTATTGCATTTCTGCTTTATTCAACAACATGCAAGGGGAAATGAAGGAATCACAATGATAAGGAATAAAGAAGGCCTGATACACAACCAAATCTGGACAAGGGCTCAGAATTAAACTTTCTGTGTACTGTATGTAACACCAGGTGTCAGCCTGATTCAAAGGGCTAGTCCCAGTTGTCCTAAAGCCATGCATGGCAAGGGTCAGTCATGCTCAAACAAACCAAACTAAAACCATGTGGCCCAAAAAGTGGTAGACAAAATGGCATTGAAAATAAATGAGAAATACAGTTGGGCAGGGGTCTTCAACAGGGGTTCCAGGACCCCTAGGGGGTCCTCAGAGTTACTACAGGGGGTCCTCCAAATATTTTGTGTAATTTGTTATATTAACCACTTGAACCCTAGCGTCCAAATTCGGAGAACTTTAGCCAAAAATAGCAGATCTACAAGCTCACAACCAGGGCCAGTTCCTGGCATAAGCAACATAAGCGGCCGCTTAGGGCCACAACCAATAAGGGGGCCACATCACAGGAAGAAGATATTTTTTAAACATATTGTTACATTATGTCATGTATCCCCTATCCAAAAACTAGCGTTATTATTTTAATATGCGCTTCCCTTCCTCCTTCCTCATAATCACAAACTTCACTCTAGGCCTGGCTGCCTGTACTTGATTCATGAGCAAGTCAATATGCCTCCAAAAAGAACATTTCGATCTGGTGCAACAGATTATTTTAGGTGGCCCCTCACTAACGAATGCGCGCGTACCCGTTAGTGAGGGGCCACCTAAAATAATCTTGCATAGGGCCACTTGAGTCCTAGAACCGGCACTGCTCACAACGCCTCGCACCGCGAGGCGTTGTGAGCTTGTAGATCTGCTATTTGCGGCAAAGAGCTTTGGTGTAGAGGGGAAAAAGAGCAGACTACACACAGAGAAATAAGGGTACGTTTCTGTACCCTAAAAGGTCCATTTGTCATAAAAGTACCCTGTGATTGGTAGAAGGTACTTAAATGGCCCTTATGGTGACAACTGTGGACCTTTATTGAATTTTAAAAGGTACAAAATCATTGTTGGCCACTTAAGGTACATATTTGTACCCTTTTGACCAGGAGGAGGAGCTACAGTTTATGGGGGGAAATGCAACAGTCAGATGTAGTTTGTGAGGGAAAAGACAGTGAGAGATTTATCTTTTGCTTAGAGAGCAAACATGTTTAGCCTATACTGTACCTTGAGATTAGTCATAAAATGTACTCATTGGAGTAAGAAGCACTTACAACTAGAAGTTATTCTGACTGTGACTCAACATCAATCATGCTGCCAGCTAACTGCTTGCTGGACTGGAGTCTGGAGCCAAGAGCTACATGGCTGACATGGAACATTTGAATTATCTATTTTTTCTCAAAGTCCTGTGAAATCTGAAAGGTGTGGAAGACTGCAAGGCAAAGGTGAGAAAAACTCTCTGTGTTTTATTTTCTTCCAAATTGGTCAAACCTTTAATCTCAAGTGTTGTTTAGTGCTAGCTGTTTGAAAGGTCAGCTGCTAGCAGCTTATGTTATCAGGTTGGAGTTAGCAGGTTGGAATGAATAACTAACTAAATGTAAGGGCATCTTGGCATACATTTGACATTATCCCAAAGAGTGAATAATTAGTTGTACACTAAAATAGGTGGTTCACATAAATGAATTAACTTAAAAGTATAGCATTTCCTTGTTAAATGTAGTGGAGGGTAAGTATAAAGTAGCCACTCAGACATGTACAGACATGTTCTTTTAGAGTTGCACAGATCAATAAGGTACAATGTTGCCACGCTGGGTACATAAATGTTCCTTTAAAGGTGTGAAGGTACAAAACCACTGCTTATATTAATACTGGCTGGTTAATGTGTTTGTTATTTTGTCATTATCTTTACCAGGGCTTGTGCAAGAAAGCAGGAGGAGAAGCAGGAGATTCTTGGATGACTTGAATGGAATGCTGCACTACATATGCATAGATTGTTTATGTACTTTCAAAACCAAAGGTATATTTTATGCTCTCAAAATCTTTTCTCAGTTATTCAACTAATCCATTTTAAGCAGTGTATCCACCCCTATTTGTGTGACACCCTGTTTTGCTTCTTTTATACCATATTTCCTTCTACCCAGGTGGATCATTGGATGATAATGCCAGAGCCCTGTTCTGGATGTACTGCTCCAGAGCACATCTAGATATGAATGCACAAAAAGGCAGTGGCCCTACGAGACCTGCTCTGAAGACCTGTCAGGTAAATAAACATTTCAAGCAGCAGGGAAAACACTTGTCCCTCATTGCCATTCAGGGATATTTCTTAATGTTTATTTGTTAATGTGCTGCAATCTAGAGAAAATATCTGGAGATTCACACCAGTGGAGTCCGTGTGGGTATGCCAGAAAACCAGTATTCAGCACTGCAAAGTACAGTCAAGTTGGAGGATTAAGATGGCCTTCCAGACATCCCAACTGTGTTTACAGGTGACTTTATCTACTCTACATTGCATGTAGGCCTACTAAAAACTGGAAGTATTTATTGGATATGTGTAAAGTTAAAATTGTTCTGCTTGCTAAGAGCCAGACTGTCTGGTATAGATACTGTTCTGTTCCTCATGGATGTGCTGTTTTGAACTTCAAAGTGCACACTATTTATGCCTGTATAACATTTGTTTGTATTTTTAAGTAATTAGGTAAGAGTGACTTAATATTGGCTCTGATTGTATTTGTATTCCTTACAGTAACACAAGGCTGCAGCACATTACAAACTGCTATTCAAGGATCAAGCCTGCTTCACACTGGAATTCATTTAAAGGTAACTTTAGGCTTGAAGGCAGAAGGATAAAGTTAGCATTTGTGTGAATTAACTTCTGACTTGTTTAGGATTTATGTTTGAGCATAAGTATGTGCAAAACATAAATAAATAATGTTTTTTCTTTCTGTATTTTAAGATTTAGAACAATCCATTCACTACTTATACTTGTTCTTTGTTCCCTGCCAGATTGTCATGTTGCTGCATTCCAGCCATCAGTTCCTCATGGATACTTACTGCTTTAGACCTTCTGCATTGGACTTTTGACATCAATCCAACTGCTCCTTAACTTGTTTGCCTTTCTGTGAGTTGTCTCATTTGTTCAAAGAAGGAATTACTTGTTTATGTGCGCTTTTAGAAATGTAAATATATTATTCTTTATTTTCATTCTATACTACAGTGAATGGATAACTTGTTGGAGGGTGTGACCTCATGTTTTTTTTTTTACAGTTTTAATAAATGTTTTATTGCAGATCTGACTGGGTTTTATTTTGTGTTTGAAGAAGATCTACATGTTGCTTTTTACAACCTGTAAAAAGGTTTCCAAGAAGGTACAAAATTTCCACTGGGGGTACAGAAATGGTTTAAAGGTACAAACAAGAAGGTACAATGTTGTCACTATAGGGGTACATAAATGATTTAGAGGTAAAAACAAGAAGGTACAATATTGTCACTCGGGGTACAGAAATGGTCCTTATAAGGTACAAACAAGAAGGTACAATAATGTACCAGTGTTAAAGGTACAATTCTGTACCCAGCGAGGGTACGCCCCCAGCGACGAAGCCTTTGTACCTTTTAAGGTACAAAATCGGCCCTTTATTTCTCTGTGTGTAAGTACAGAGTGAAAGGTCAGGTTTTTAGTGGTTAAATATCTGAAAACACAAATTGACATGATTCCAACATACACAGATGATTGTCCGGTCAAAAGATTACACTATATGGAATCTGTTAACAGGTTGTGGGGGTCCTTGCTTCATCTCTCTCTCAACTAAGGGGTCCTCGGACTGAAGAAGTTGAAGACCCCTGCAGTAGGGCAAATAAAAATAACAGAAAAGTGCACTCCTCAGAGCACAGCTCTCGGGCCATGTTGGCTTGCCTACCGAGGGCTGTGTCAGTCATGGTGTGTGCAGCTACCAGGAGTCCAGGCCAGGGCATGTGGAAGTTGTGTGGGGGGGGAAGAGTTTGTATAACAGACAAACAGGGTGTTGGTGTTGCCCCCGGGCAGAAGTGAAAGCTCCTTTCCAGGTGCGGCCAATAGAGCTTCACAGACAGTTTCCCCCAGTAAAAATCCCATCCCTTTCCTCCGCAGAGGATTTCATTATCAGCTATAATGTCGTAACAATCCAATATAGACTTACCTCTAGGCTACTGGTTGTAAAACGATGCTATATGTGCTCCTGTAGAAGCCACACGTCTGTGTGCAAATTGTGCAATCAATCTAGTAAAAAAAAAACATGTTTAATACGCAATGATGACACACTACTCACAATGCTTAAATATAACATCCGGTAACTTTGACGTCTCTGATTGGTAGAGCTTGCGTTACTATGGAAATATATCTACTCCTCCTCGCGAATGTGATGCGTGTACTTCCTTCATCCAATAGTACAATGGTAAATCGTCGCTGAAAATCACCAGTCAACTACAAACAATATAACACTATTAAAGCTATACTGTGTAAGTTGCTCAACTAGTGGTCAGTAGCGGTATTGCTTTTTTCGGCCGTTTTTCGGCCGGAGTCGTCGCGGACCACCGCCGCGGACCACCGGAGCGGCGCCGCAAACCACCGCGACCGATAGTAATCCGTGGAGGGGTAGAACGCATGGTAGAACGTAATTTTCTGGCCAGGATTTGTGGATTAAGAGGTTAAAATCCTTCACCATGGTAAACACTGTAGCCAAGCGGAGGCGCTTCCTGGAGACCAGAGCAGATAAGCTGTGATTGGCCGGTAGTGTACCATGTGTGCATGATCGGCGATGTGATTGGGCAACGTATACACAACGTATACAGATGATGCAGATTACGTCATTTTGGCGCGAAATCCCGCCCCTGTCACTGCTAAGAAGAAAACATATAAAGAGAAGGCTTCAGAAGCTGAAAATAACGGAGTGGGTGTTCTAAAACTTTAGCGATTTAACAGTTAGGACAATTTTAAGATTTGTTTTATAAAAAAAGTTACATGGTACAACTTTAACAATATAAAGACTATAATAAAGACAATTAACGGTTAAAGTTAAAAAGAAGCAAGGTAAATGATTGTTTTGGCTGGAATCATTGGAAAAGTATGCACAATGGTTCATGGTAGAAGGAAAAAAAACAGATTTTCCTTCTATAGTAATGCGATTTCCATTTAGTTTTAGATAACTAAAATAACATTGGAATGATCAAAGTGTAAGTAATACTAAGTTTTACCACATCATTGTAGGATGTTCTGTCATATTTTGTGTAACTTTATTATTCATAGTTTTTGTTAATATACACTAACATTATTCATCACCTGGCTGTGATGAATGTGAAGAAAAAAAAGATTGTTTGCGTTTTATTTTGTTCTTTTCATTGTTAATAATATATATTTTTTAAAGCATGCCGTGGTGTTACATTATACATATGTCCACATATTGTCAATTATCTGGTGAAATAAGTGTTAGGGAAAAAGAGATGAGAGAAAAAAGCAGGAGAGCGTCACCCTCAATAAGGCTTCATCAACTTGAAGCAACAGAGATATTGTGCTTTCATTACCACAGTTCACTGTTGGCATGAGACTTTGATGTGCATGTGATGTGCAATTGCGCTATCATTACTACAGTTCACTGTTGGCATGGGACTTTGATGTGCATGTGATGTGCAACTAGAAAAGGAAAAAAGAAGTGTCTCTGACTCTGTTTCCGCACACATCACACAGCTACTGATCTCGTGTTGAAAACCATCGCTTTCCATGACTTCCAATTAGAATATTCTCCTGCGTGGCCGTCATGAATCATACAACAGATCATGAACCCTTAATGGAGACATTGAATTACTGACAGCTTGGACTCGGTTGTTTCCTGATCGCGTAACTCTGTGCTCAACGATGCAAGGGATGGACGGAAATGATTGTCACTTGGATGAATTTATAATGCAATATGCAAAGTGAAAAAAGAAGCATACCAAATTATGCTTTGATTGGGGGATATGATTGCAGCCAGATGAAGGGTAATGATGGCAAATAATCCAGCTGCTAATGGGCCCAACATACAGTAGAAAGGAAGTCTGCGGTGCATGTCATAGAGCTACTGTATAACATGGTGCATATAGTGACTGTGTATACTGTAGTTTCACAGTGTATGACAGTGTTATTTCTGTAATACTAACTGCACATATCCCTACCAAAACATATTTTCTGATGTAATGCATGCAACAAATCTCGTTGTTTCTGCACTGCCTAGCACTTATAGAAATATTTTTGCTGCATTTGAGGAAAATCTTAATTGATCATCTTGACTTTAAGGCCATTTAACCCACGGCCAAATACATCCTTTTGGGGGTCCTCGGCACAAAAAAAAAACAACTACTGATTTATAAGGCATTTGTAGACTCGGTTCCAAGATGTGAGTCCTGTTGAACATTCACTTGATCAAGTTTACGTTATATTAAGAATGTGTAACCTAAGTTAGAGTATTTTCTTTCTATAACCTATTAAGATGCCTAGCTGTCTATAACTGGGTATGTCTTTATCTCCGTCGGTCTGTATCTCCGTATCCACTTCCCTCCCCATACTGTGTATACAGCAAAACACAACTTAATTTCCCTCTGGATCAATAAAGATTCTACAGTATCCATCGGCCATCCATCCATCCATCCATCCATCCATCCATCCAAATCTAATCTATCCAACTACTCTAAACTATCTACTGTACCATGTCTGGCCAAGTTCTGTATCTATACACATCAGTGGTGAAAGTACTCCCATGTTTTACTCAAGTCTGGTATCAATACTGCAATGTAGAAATACTCTGTTATAAGTAAAAGTCCAGAAAAATGTAAAAGTACAAAAGTATCGCTATCAAAATGTACTAAAATACCAAAAGTAGAAAGTACTCATTATGCAGAATGTCCCAATTCAAGTTTTCAAATGTAAAAAACTTAGCAGATAGCAGATCTGCAAGCTCACAATCTGTCGCATTGCGACGCATTGTGTGCTTTTAAATCGTCTATTTTCAAATGGACATGTTGTAATAAATTGTAATAATAATCCAAGTAACTAGTAACTAAAGTTTTCAAATAAATGTAGTGTAGTAAAAGTACAATATTTGAATCTGAGATGTAGTGGAGTAAAAGTAAAAGTATTTGAAATTGGAAATACTCAAGTAAAGTACAAATACCTCAAAATTGTACTTAAGCACTGTGTAAGTAAATGTACCTACCAAGTTACTTTACACCACTGACTGTAGCCAAAGTAAAAGGATTAAGGAAAGCAATTCAATGTACATTTTAAGATGTATGCCGGCCGAAACTAAAGCCTGTGGAGGCTCTAGGTGATAATCCCCACAGGCCTTTTTGTTGTCCTTTTTGTTTTGGGTGACGGCCGGGTGCCGGTGCCGGGAAGTGTATTCGCTGTCCCTCATTTACAGAGTTCTAGCAACTTCACACCATACATATTAGCCTACCTCTAGAATGGCTGTGATATTACATTCATGTATTAAATATACGCAGGCATATGCCCTCAACACAGCGTCATTCCAACTTGCAGCGTGTAACCACCAAATAATTAATTGCTGCGAATTGGGGTCAACTCTGGTCATCTAGTGTCATCCCATTCGAAGGTTGTGGCAGAAAAGATGTATTTAGTAAAAATATGTCCACTTCTCCATGGGCTTCACGCAAACATTGTTCTCTGTATGCGACCGGGTCGCATTGATTGCAGCACTGAATTATGTGAAAAGTTGAACACTTCAATGACTGCATGCACACACAAATTGACAGGTGTGATTAATTACCCTGCACCAAGACGCACGGTTATTTTGTTGACACATGGGTCCCTTTAGGGAGGTTTTCTACAGAGATGGCATTGTAAAGGGGCGTTGCTGCAGATACTATTGGGTACTGCACATCTGCCACAGGGGTAAAGATTATTGGCCTTTGGGAGCCCAAGCGACTACCTGTTTGGCCTCCTGGGAAAGAGCGCCTCTGGTATGTAAAAGTACAGCATGCTGTATACATATGTTAGCAAGCTACTAATTAATTTAGCCAACAGCCTGTAAGCCTTTCCAATCGCACAGGGATGCCATGCCGTTATCAGACCCTGTCTTGTTTCGTGGTGAGAATATAACTATTACAGGAACGCCGGTTTAAATCTGCATTCACAACTATGTACTGTAATTGTTACAAAACCTGCATTCACGTGGTATTAACTAGGTTTATAGGGAAATGTTTCCATTTGATTAAGTTAATCCGTCCTTCTGTGTTTTGCGGGGAACAGAGGAGCTGCCTTGACAAGCTCATCCATCAGCACAGCATGTTCAAGTCCCCATCAAGTGCCTCCACCGCTCTATAAAGTGGAGGAGAGGTGTCACTCCTAAACAGGATATATGGTCTCTCACAGAGACACAAATTAGACAATAAATACATTACGGTGGAAGCGCTCTCTTCCACGGTAACATCTTTGTATTGCCTCTGTGCCAGAATCAACACTAGGCTATACCAAGCACTATTAGGAGAGGCCGCTTGTCTGTTGACATCTCATACACAATCACATTACATCAGCACCTCCTGGTAGTCACATTAGAATAGGATATAAAACCGAGGTAAACCATTTCAGATTACAGACTGTTTAAATAGTAATCTAGTGTATAACAGTTGCAGACAAATACATTTGATATTTTTACACAATAAGTTTTTACATTAACTTTCAATCTTCTTTTAAATTAATTACCTTAAATGTTTTGTCTGAATAACCTAACAATTGTTTTTCTTCTCCAACCGCTATGGATTAGCAAATTCTCAAAATGACATAGTGACATTTTCACCAAGTTATGTGCATTACTTGAACAACACCCAAATCTTGACACAATTTAGCAGCTACGTTTTGGCCTATAACTTTCGGACCTTAAATGGACAGGATTCTCTCCTTTTCCAACTGTGTTTTGTCAATGGAATGAAAGGGACAGGATTATCTCCTTTTCCAACTGTGTTTTGTCAATGGAATGAAGCACACTTATAAATGCATTTGGGTCCCCATCCGGGGTAAATTTACTATAGTAATTCTTTTGTCTTAAGAATGCGACAAATTTAAAAAATATATATTGAACTCAAGTCTCCATGACGCGAGTAATCAATAGAAAGAAAGTCATTTTGGGGGTGAACTACTCCTTTAAGGTATTATTTTTCATGGATTTTGTGGGTCCAGACAAATCTATCCATATAAGCTGTGCCCATTTGTACTAGATAAGATTTATTCCTAAATCGTAGGTCCGACTGCTATCAGATTTTCTAAGCTTATCAAGACTGTCAGATATTGACCAATGAACTTCAAAAGGGCATCACTCAGCACAAAAACGGACCAAAGTAAAACGTCTACAACTCTTAGGACAAAACCTACAGGATATGCTGTACTGTACATTGCAATATGTAGCTATATATATTGTTGAAGTGCACCGTTTCTCCGATCCTCACCAAACTTGGCACAAACACTGTTCAGGGTTCCAGCGTGATAATAGTCACACCAGGGGTCACATTGTGCAACACAGCTTACTGCTGCCAGGGGCCATGTTGTACAACCGAGCTTACTAGTGTCAGTGGCCCCCGGGGGCCACACGTTGTCAAGGCACACAGTTTCTCTGATCCACACCAAACTCGCCACAAATACTGTTCAGTATTAATATTGTGCAATATTAATACAATTCAGAGGATTCATTTCATATTCCAGTATGTGCAAATGTACAGTTGCAAGTGCACCAACAACACATGCATATCATTCTGTCCTTAAAATGCTTGGAATAGTGTAAGAATAGATGGCACATGGTGCAGTCATCACACATTTTAACGACTTTCTAGATTGCTACAGTAGATTGCCAACAATCATGCTGTGGATGTTGTATAATCCTCACGTTAAAGCTAATGATCTCCAATCAAAGCTAAGGCACATTCGCCAAGAAGCCTACATGTGGAGACATAAAGGTATGCCAAGATAGATATGCTAGTGCTACCCACCCCCACCATTTTAATTGATACTTCAAAAAACACATCAACAATTAAAGAAACGCAATGTTACCAACACTATAGCAATGTACATAATTACTTAAGAGGGAATTTGGAAAAAGCCTTTTACCTTAGGCTCAAATGCATGACACAATTACATCTTGGGAATCAGTTACTTTAACATCAATGCACAATACTACATCTGGGATGTACTATAAACATGTTAATTTCCTCTTCTGGCATTGTGCTGTGGGAATTAAGAGTCACATGGCTTCACGGTTGAATTCATATTTTGATCCAGATAGTTCTGCTGATTAACCCTCCTGTATTTCTCATTTGTCTTCCTTACCATTTTGTGGACAAAGATTGGAACCGAGAAATAGAAATCACATTTAAAATAATCATACATATACATATACGTGTATATAGAATATAAAACATTTAAACTAAAGGTAAATTTACGTATTATTATTATTACAATGATCAGCTACACTCACCTCTATAAACTTAGTGCAGACAGCTCCAGCTGTAGAGTGTGGTTCAGTATTATACGGGTCATGACAGGACTGCAGCTGATGGTCTGATCTCACATGCCTGGCAGGCAGGCACTCATTTGCTGCAGCGTGGCTCTGAACCGTCACTCTTCTGCCACCTGAAAAGGAACCAGTTCTAGAAGTGAAGAGAGGCTATTTCAGCTTAGCAGCGAGTTCACATGAAAGGGCGAATATAATAAAATGAACCACGTTACACTAGCCTTGTATAATTTTCTTTCATTCTTAATCCTTTCCCACTCCTACGCTATCTCCCCCTCGGCTTTCCAGTGAAAGAAAAACACTGTCCATCACCAATCAAAAAGAGTTTCATGTCAATTGTTGAATAGGAGGATTAAGACAACAACATCAGAAACAATCAATTCACTGCCAAGGTTTGTACAAAAACATTCTCAAAGTTCATTCTTTGGCATTTGGTGTTGACAAGGC
Organism: Nannobrachium achirus; assembly: GCF_963921795.1. NCBI lineage: Eukaryota > Metazoa > Chordata > Actinopteri > Myctophiformes > Myctophidae > Nannobrachium > Nannobrachium achirus. The sequence goes on from NC_137826.1 coordinate 33,327,417, forward strand.
AATGGAAATCACAATCGAGACAACTTCCAGTGTGCTTGCAGGGACAGTATGTGAATTTACTGTATAAAAGATACTGCAAAGAAATAAGGCACACAAAATCAGTTCATAAAGCTGCTTATGTCTTATGTCAACGCTGTGAGGTATAATTTAATGTATTTTTATTTGAAGAAACATTTAAAGGGGGAAGCTTTGTATTTTCCTTTTCTTCAGTCAAGTCAAATTTGAGGAGCACAATATAAAAACAAAAATACACGTGTGGGTGAGAGACAGACCTGTACTTATGTGTCGGGGGGTAGTGAAGCAGGTGGACTCAAATGCAGAGACTGAGACAGTGTTTCAGATTCAAGGCCTTTACTTGAGTTCAGCACAACACAAGGAACAGGTACCGATAACAAGCTGACATGAAACTCGAAACACAGGAATTCAGAAACACCATTAAACTGACACACCGGTACTGTAATTTGATGACGACATGACAAACATTGAAGGGAAATGTATATGAACAGTGGACTAATCACAGGATAAGGTACCGCTGGAGTGGGCAAGGGAACAGAATTAGCTGGGAAACAAGAGGATTGGGTAATGAGATGACATGGGTGTGACAGGCAGGACACAGCAAGGCTGACAAGGCTAACATAAGACAGGTGAGTTGGGAAAGGTGGCTGGTGTAGGGTTACAAGAACTCAACAAAACAAAATACACACAAACAAATAACCCCAAACAAATATTCTATGAAACATATTGTACATATACATATTCATATACATACAGTACACGAAAAATCTTTACATGTTCCTCCATCCCCCCATATGTAGTCGTAAACACATTTTCCAACAACATTCCATAGTGCCAACTGCCAAAAACTAAACCTGACCAGACGAAACTAAATGAAACTATTAATATTAATTAATGCTAATAACTTTCATTTACATTACCAGTAATTTCATTCGTCTTAATCATAATAAAATAAACCTTAAAAAAAGACCAACAACTTTAAAGCACATTTTACCATTTTGATTAGAATTAATCTAAACGAGTTACAACAACCATTATCAGATTGGGTCATAACTCATACTATTTGTTAATATTCAAATTCATACAATATTTAAATCGTGGTCATTAAATATAGTATTGGTATGGTTGTCTCAATGAAATCAAAAGCATTTAAATTTAAATAGGAAACATATCTGCAAACAAGGAAATGCTTCAATAGAGTAATAGGCTATTGTGTCCAGGTAAACACCGTATTCTGCCTTCTAACATGCATCATCTTTAACAATCAGAACATAATTCCTATTTATAAGACATGATGTGTCATCTTGAAGAACTCTGACATGGACAATTGCCAGATTCTTTAAAACACAGGCGGATATTTTCTTAGCTACTCTCCCAACCCTGAGAGTCTGTGTTGCTACGGGGCTGGAGTACAGACAGATGATAAGCAACCTCCTCTGCCACCTTCATTTTTTTACCACTCTGTCCCTTCTGGCTAGCTCAAGAAACATACTAACACACAAGAATGGTTAAGTGGCCCTCTTTACTTCAGTCCCAAGCCTTCAGGGAGTGTAATGCATTACCTGGCCAAGATTGCAATATTTCTTCTTTACTGTGTAAATTACAAAAAGCAAAAACTGAACTTGTATTCTGCCCACGCGTACAGATACAGTACTGTACCGTAACCAGTATTTGTACACATTATATGTGGGGAGAAAAACTAAACCAAAATAAAAGTCTAAGTATCAATTTATCTTATTTATTTGCCTTTTGCATATAGGTATATCAGTGGTTTGGAATGTGTACTTTCATACATGCTGCTATATTTGGAAAGAAGACGCTCAATCATGATGTGAAATCTCCTTTTGGCAGGGAACCCTGCTTTGGTTGACTGGCTGTATTTCTCTCTTCTCACCCTACCACAGACATGCGGCAGATTTGTCACCATCATCCACAGACTTATCTCAACTGTGTTAAGACCCTCCGAGTAAATGTTCCCCATCGGAGCGCTTCACCATCACAATAACTGGGTATACCACAGCGGGGCCTTTAAAAAAACGCCCCTGCCTGTGAAAAAGAGGTTAGAAGACACAACAAAATAAAGAGAATACATAATGTGAATATAGCCGGGCACGGAGAGAGATGCATGCTGGCCATGGTGCATCATTACTATACTGTATAAGAGGATTGTCAAAATTTCCATCTTCCAGTGGAAAAGAAAAGAAAACAGGAACAACTTAAGTAATTGGCTTTGGATGTTGTAGCTTTATCCACTTCAGTTTCCATGCTCAGTTGGAGGAACCTGCCATGCCTGTCAGATCTTCTTGGCTGTTACTGTGATGACCAAGGAGAGAGGAAAAATGTCCTCCATCTCGCAAAGAGTAGGGGGAAAAAATACAGGTTCATTCAAGTGGAAAGGAACATCTCGTTATAGAAGTGAAAAATGCCAGGTTGGCAGCAGCCTAAAATGAGGGGTGTTTTCCAAATAAATTGGACATTATAGTGCATTCTCCAATAGTAAACCACCGTGTACACAAATAATTAGATATATATACACAGACTAGGACAAATTCAAACTAACAGTGTGCTGTATTTCTACTCCATAAAATTAATTCCCACGGGAGTCATATCCCATTTCTGCAGGAGAGAGAGGCGCTCAGAGGGTTATCATGGTCAGAGCCCTGCTTTTTTTCCCTTCTTCTTTCTGGATTTCTTCCAAAAGAAAGTGTTATAGTATATACAGTACATATCTTGATCTTTAAGTTGAACTTGACCGCCCAAAAGTGTAAGATGCAAACAACTAAACAAACAAACCAAACTTTACAACGGGGTAGATCACATCAGACTTCGAGCCCTTTTAGAATTTTATATACAGCATTAAACACAATATGGAGGTGGAACTCGACCGGATGAAACCCTAGTAAAAATCCCATGGCCACTGAAAGCAGATTTCCAATCAGAAGAATTGCACAGCAAGCAATAGCTACGTGAGTTTTAGAATGCACAGTGCCGTTTTGAGGAACATGAAATAGGAAAAATAATGGAGAAGATAAGATGTGATGTTTTGAGCTTTCTTCTTTGTACAGATTGCGTGGTGAGTCCCAGCCAACAAAGGAAAAGCCTCCTGAGAGAGAACCAAAACCAGCAGCAGAGATACAGGAAACGAGATGAGCCATTGGAGAGAAGCACACTATTAGTATCTAAAGCAATAAGACCAATTCCAAATGGACCCTGGGAGTTTCAGAGGAAAGGTAAACAAGCAAGAAAGATAGCTTGTCTTATTTTGAAACCAACAAGAGATTTGTGTTGTGTGTGTGTGACAACACTGTACTATTCCATTCAATTATGAACATCCTCAATTTGGTAAAGGCAAAAGAATGGAAAAGTGCAGGAGGAGTACATTTATTTGGAGATATAGAAGATATGGGACAGCAGCGTGTGACCTGGTTTCGTAAGGAGGTAGACTGAAGAAGAGGGAGAAGGAAGACCTTTAATTAGACAAGATTGACAGAGAGAGTGTGAAGTCTAATTAGACCCGCCTGGGAAGAGATTCTGTGAAGGTGAAAGAGAGATCATTTAACTAAGAGAGACTTTATTGGGGCTGAAAGGCAACACAAAGTGTTACTTATGTGAAGATAATAAGTGGAGATTTGTTTCCCCCCACTTATTTCCAAACAATGTGTTCTCTTCAGTATTTCTTACAGAAAGCAGCTGCTTAATGGGCTTGTTTCCCATCACAGAACGCATACAGTATGCTCATTTCCACATTTTTCTCCTATAAAACCAGCCACTCCCATGATACACAGATATTAACCCCTATACTTTGATGAGCGGAGTCCCTCAAGCTTTATGCTAGTGACCTTTAATTCTGTTTACGCTCTACATTAAATATCTTCGCCGAAAATACTATTTTCGGCAAAGGTTTTCCCCAGAATACGGATGCTGGGATTCAAGTGGTTATTATCAACAGTTAATTGTGGTCAAATTATGAAAAACACCCCATTAAGATAATTGTGCAATTAACAGTATTGTTGCGACCATAGGTCGCATTTACTATCAAAACCTGCACAAAGTGTGAGTGAGTCCGTCAGTCAGTCAGTCCGTCCGTCAGTCTGTCTGTCACACCTCACACGTCACACTTTTTCCCTGCTTATATCTCCGCAACCGTTGCCCCTATCCATGCCAAATTTTGCACACACGTTCCTTGGCTGCCAAACTACAACCTCCAAGGACCCCCGGAGCTCCAGGGACCCCCAGGTCCCTGGGGGACCCCCAGATGTAAAAAATGACCAAATGCGCAAACATGACCAAATGACCACCCCAACGGGGCTGCTCACGGGGAATTCCCGGGGACCACCGACTCCTGGTGCTCCAGAACGGATGCAAAAGTGGTGGCGCCCCCAGTGGAGGACCCCCTACACTGCAGCTCACATAAAATGCCGTAACTCCGGCTAGGAGCGACCGGGACAGCCGGGGCCGGTACCTATTCGTCCGCCTTGCCGGCGCGGAGACCCCACCCCTCATTTCTCACATGGCCCTCTTCTAGCGCCACCATGAGGCCGATTCTTGCAAAACACATTTTTGGACACTGCTCCTACAATTTTCGCCCTAAAATCACGCAAATCGGTACACAGTATGTCTACACTCATCCCATCAACATGAATCTGTCCCATATAGCGCCACCTCCAGGCCGATTTTTATAAACACATTTTTGGACACAGCTCCTACAGATTTTGCCCTAAAATCACGAAAATCACTACACAGTATGTCTACACTCATGTCATCAACATGGATCAGGAAGATTTTGGCAAGACACATTTTTGCCCTATTTGTGGAGATAAGTGACCTACGGTCGCTTATCTCCCGATTAGGGAGCCTTACTGGTTTTGTATGTATTTGTTGCCTAAACTCAATCAGAACACGGGACCACTGAAGGCAAAGAGGGAAACGTTGAAATACGTTTACAATGTAATATGAAAAATAGGATTTATTTATCTATTTTTGAGCATGCTTCGATCAATATTTGATTTTGATATATTTTCTTTCTTTCTATAAGTTATGACCATTTGTAACTGCAAAACATTGAGTGCTTGTACTGAAAATGATTTCACAAACTCCTTTACACCTGCAAAGGTTGTGATGTGACAATACACTTGAAGTTGAGAAATGTTAAAAGAGCAAAGCAGCAGCCTCAGCAAGCTGAACATTACTAGACTGACATGCTTGGGTAAAGATATGAACACAATCTTAAAGGTTTTTCTTGGTGCTCAAGCTTGTATTGTTAGAGCTAGACGTTTGTTGGACAACTTGGGGTATACTTATAGACACATACACAACATCCCTATTTTACTGTTCCTCAAAAAATATTTTCTGAAGTGCAAAGCTCCCTTTGACTGGAACAATATTCCTCTTTCTCTCAGATCTGTTACCTCCCTTGGCCACTTCAGGACTTCCTTGTATTCACATCCCGAAACAACCTGTTCATGCTTTTGATACTGCTTGTACTTTTTTTCTGACTTTGATACAGGACATAGTACTGTATTCTCCATTTCTTTGTTTAAAATGAGTTGAGGGCTGGGGGTGTGGGTGGGAGAGGGTGAGCAAGCTATCTATCCGTACGAGTGTGTATTGTGTATATGTACTCTCAATACATTTTGACCGAATTCTATACGTATGGCTCTACAGACCAGCCTCCAAGGTAGCATGATTGTGATTACAGTAAATACAGTAGCCTAGTTGGCTTTTGTCAGTTAAAATGAGAAAAGCAAATCCTTTCATCTTGGCTTTTATGCAACTTTAAATGTCATATTGGATAGGTTTCAGAGTCCAGAGGGAAGCACGCACATCCCAACAAAAGTTCACAGGTTCTGAACTAAAATACATTTATAAGAAGAGGAACTGAAGTCCGCACACTGTATAATAGCTCCCAATAGAACATTTATTTAGAGTAGGTACAACGTTTCGTCCCTAGCGGGTCTTCATCAGGTCTTCATCAGGTCTCGTCTGACCTCGAGTCAGGCAACCATAGTGAAAGCCGTACGTACAGTGCTGCCATGTCACTCTTTGTGACCCTGCAATGTTCCTGGAGGATGGCTGACATTGCTGGTGTAGATCTTAGTTTTATGTCTGTATTGATTGGAGTTCTAGTTAAATCTTAGTCAAAGAAATGCAGCTCTTGCCTTTGCCAAACTGTTCTTGATGTCTCTCTTGTTGGCATCTTGGTGTTAGATAAAGTCCTCCACTTTCTCAATCTCCATACCCTCCCTTATGTCGATGTTGATGTTGTTTTTAATTGCATCTCTTGGGTCTTCTTTGCATTCATCTGAAGTTCAATCTAGCCTGCCATCTTCCCTTGCTTGTTTAGATAGGGATATTCTTGGAAAATCAAGGTCTTACAGCGAATAGAGTTCACTTGATACCTCTTGGTTGCAGGAGGTGTTCTTCATCACCCAGTCAATGGCAAACAGGAACTGATCGATACTTTACATCCACGCCTTACTCCAGATTTCCACACACACACACGCACACGCACACGCACACACACACACACACACACACACACACAGGTTTTTGTGAGTGCCAGGCCAAAAGGCATGGCTGAGACTATGTTTTGCACCCTGTCCATACGTCCGTCCGTTGGCAGTGAAACTGTACACACACACACACACTCTCCCTGGATGCAAGAGCAGAACCTGAACCTCTGCCTCATCTTTTTCAGATCGGCATGTTTTTGCACATAAAAAAATGTATTTCGTTATTTAAAGTCTTTCAGATTTTTCATATTCCATCCTGATTAACTTACAAAGTTTGCAGGAGTGCCCTGTTTCAAACAAAATGCCTCAAATCATGAACACACTGTACGATTTCCGTGAAAATTTGGATTCAAATGGGGGTCAGCAGCAAGAAGGACTATAGGCCCCTTCCCCCAACCTGCCGTAATTACCATCACATCATTTCCACAACCAAATCGTAATTTACAGGTGAAAAGTAGCAGCTGACCACTCCATGTGTATTAAAGGAGCAAAATGTTTGTCTACACACTGCAGGCCAACATTGGAGTTTTAGCAACGACAGGTACTTCGGGGAATTTGCAAGGAGAATAAATAAACATGCAAACACACACCCATCCCCTGGGAGGGGTCTTATTGTCTTAATATTCTCATTATGGATTTTATCTCTTGTTTCTCAAGACACTGTATGACAACCATCAACAATTAACTACTGTATAATGTCCATTAAATATGTATGTAGGTTGGAGAGGCTTATTGTTGGTATCAGCCGAGGAAGTCTATCCCTGTTACAAAGCACTATAGAAGAGTGCTTTGTAGCGGGGAGAAGGAGGTGGAGCGCCACACCTACCATCAGCTCGCACATACTTACTGCACAACTTGCCGCACTCAAGCCGTGCTATTCATATGCCGACTTGGCGTTGCCCGGGCTCGAACTCACGACCCTTAAAGATAGGTTTGAGCCTGTCACTAATAAGCATCTGAAAAGGTTTCACAAAGATATTTGAGCAAAGATAATACACATTTTAAAGGGCTACTATTCATATTATAAATATTTGATCAATCTAATTATCCATGATTGACGTAAAATTAAATTGCTTGCTATAATATACCTTTAAGAACAAATGAAAAATATGATTAATATAAAATAGCACTTGGAAATGTAATATAGATTTGAGATTGCAATTACATTCAGCAAAGTACAATGAAGCTGTCATGCTCTTCATGAACTGCAGCTGTCTAAAGAATATGACTTAAGTAGTCCAATGCTTCCATAATGTTACTCCTGTATGATCATTTCTTTTCCAATGTTATACAGCTAGACACAGATTGTTTGTAATTTGAAATCATACCATTTTCTTTTGATTATGTTCTTGCAGTATTCAATCATCTACCGTTGTGTCCCATACAGTACATTACTACATTTGTATTACATATAGTATAGTATAGTGTGTTTCTTCCCAAATATTTATGTCCCCAACATGTTTACTTAGCTAGCCTATATTTGCATTTGAGTATTTTATGCTATGCAATGCATCAGATTAATTAGAAATCCTGGATGCAAATGGAACACATTATAAAAGAAAATCACTAATATAACAAAATGTTTTTATTGTAGCATTGGTTGAATTTGTACAGTTTGGCTCTGAAAGAACTGGGCCTTCTATAAGTGTCTGTGTCTGTATATGAGTCTGACTCTGTTCAGAGCCAATATAGCAGAATTATTGTGCAAATTGTCACCAGGCTCACTTAGAATCTCAATAATATTTGTTTTAATGTCGTATTCTTTTTTAAATGTTTATATTTACTTTTTATAATAGAAGTCAGTGGGGCTCAGATTCTCCAAATGTGGGGGTTAACCTGTTTCAGAGGCAGACTGTCTGGGAAATGAGTGCAGGTCGATTTGGACAGAAAACATCATACTGTTATGTCACATCAAGTCCGAGATCCATGTGAAGCCAAATCTTTATTGGACCCAATCTTGTTATTTATTTGTAGGGGGAAAATAAATTGAACGTATAACTTTGTAATAACAACGTTTCTTCCATTTAGAAGGTCTCGAGTGTAATGTGGTCTCTGTCGCAGGTAATGGTGAGCAAGCAGGCAGCTGAGTTCTGACCATAGAATTTATTTAATTGACACATGTGATGACATGAAGGATGCTGCTGTAGTCCAGCCGGGATATAATGAATGTGTGAACGACAGAGATGGATGGAGGCGAGTAATATTCCTCAGGTAGGAAAGGGCAGGTTTTGTGATCTGATTTATGTGGGGGAGGAATGGAAGGGTGAGGTTTAAGGATTATTCCAAGGTTGTGGACCCGGATTGAAGAGGTAACAATGGAACAATGGAACCATCAATTTTGAGTGAAACTCCTGGGTGGAGCAAGGGAGGGAGTTGGGGCCAATGATAATTTCTGATTTATTGCAACCGAGTTTGAGCAAGTTATTTTACATACACTACTGCTACTGTGAGGTAGGTGCTGACGCTGTGGGCAGCTATGGTAATGGAGTGGGTACAACAGTGAAACTGCAGGCTATGGTGGTGGAGTACTTGTTCGAGAGGATGAAGAGCAAGGGACCAAGCATTGGGGACACCATGAGTGGCAGTTTAGGATTTGTAATTGTTGATGGAGATTAATTTTTACAGGACGGTTCAATGCCTATTTTGTTAGGTGCAAAGTACAATAAAGAAAACAAACATTTTAATGTTCAGCACATCTTGATCAGAGACAGAGATCTATTGTTGTCAGTCAGAGAGGTAGTATTTCAGACAGGAAAGGGCAGTGCCTGTTATACCAAGGGAGGACTTGAGGCATGTGGTGAGGATTGAGTTGTTGGTGTCAAAGAAAGCACTTAGCCTAGTTCAAGGAGGATGAGAAACCGGAATTGGAAGTGAGGAGAATGTTGTTGGTGACCTTTAAAAGAGACGTTTCTGTACGGAAAGGTTGCCAGATTGTAAGGTATGCATATAGACATTATAGGAGTGCAGGTGTGATTTCAGTTAGGATTTTAGAGTGGAAGGGGAGACGGTAGTTATTAGGGGTATTGGGGTGGGGTCAATTAAATGGATTTTGGGGGTGATTGAAGTGGACAGGGAGGGTTTTATGACTTTGGTGTTGAGTGGAGAGAGCAGAGACAGGAGACAACTAGGGTGGAAGGTATGGGGTCCAGGAGGCATGGGGTCTCCATACCAATGATTATGGAGGATAGGTCAGATCTGGTGATTTCAGTCAAGGAGGGATCAGGGATCGTGGTGGAGGAGGATGTGACCAGTGTAATGTGTACATTCTTCCATGTATATAAAACAAATGGTAGAAAAGTGACTTTGGGTTGTTGCTGGCAGACTGGATGACGGACGGAGAAGTAGACGGAAGTGCGCGGCGCTGTTGAGGGCATCTTTGTATTGATGCTGATGTAATCTTTTACGTGTGGGTGGACAGTGAGCCTGAGATTATGTAATGACAATAATGAAGGTAGAAATATAATCGTTTTCAGTTAAAAAGATATTCAGAGAGATTGAAAGTTGTAATATATAATATTACTAAGAATGTGGCTTAAAGGCAAACATTTTTCTGTCAACGATGTTTTTTGTATTTTTTTCCCCAATTGATAAATCTACCAAATACTGAGAATGTAATTACTGTATGCTCATATTTCACATTTGTGTGGATGTAAGTAATATATATATATATTATATATTTTACACATATTTGACATGATATTGTAAGTCCATTTTTAAACCCACATTGAAAGAATAATGGAACAAATTTACATTTACTGTACATGTGAATTAAATGTGAGGAACCGACAGTAGTGTGGAGTAAAACATGATTTTTCACAATGTGACATTACAATGTAATTTTTGTGTGAATCCACATGTGAATTGTCACATTTCTTATTTCACACGTAAAGAATCACTATGGGAAGACCACCACATTCACATCACATCAACATGTGAAAATACAACCTTATGTATGTAAAAAGTTTAATTTCACAATTTTAGGGATTACTTTTTCTAAGGGCAGCACAATGGCATGCTGGTCATTTCCACATTGTTGTGACCGAAAAGCCTCGGAATGTAATTTGTCCCAAGAGTCAACTGATGCCCTTGCATCAAGAACAATTGTAGGCCTACAGCACCTCAAACAGACTGCCAAGAGCACAGTGTAAAATTATTCTGAGAGGAAAAGCAGTTAATACATCTGGCACTGGTCCTTTGAGAAGCGTTTCTCAGTGTGAATCCCAGTTCATAAGCCCATTTCATATTTGCCAAATAAAACATGTATGCGCGTACACGTCCATGTGGCTGAGAAATGCTTGTCTATAAAATTGGTTTTAGTCAGCTCAGCTGACTAAAACGTATTTATTTATACTGGATGTTTATCAGGCTGTGAAAATGGTAAAACACAATCCTGCTGTTATTTTCACATTCCATTTTTTATATATTACATATGGTATATACGGTACAGTATACTTTACACAAATAACAAAAACATGCAAATCAAATAGAGTTTAAAATATATTTTAAATTCAATGTGGTCTTTTTAGCATTAAGGTTTTATTACCCGGAGCAATTCTGCCTTTTGAAGGAACAAAAAATCTGATGTGCACAATGAAAATGGCAAGAAAGCCGTTTATAAAATGATGCAATTAAGAAACTACTGTAAGTGTTGTGAATGCAATGGAGCAATGATGGGATAGCTAGAACCTGCATGAAGAGTGGGGGAACTGTACTTTCCTAAAAACCTGCCAAACGGACCAGGTACTGTACGTAGTTTGTCTTTCATATTTCACATTGGACAGAAGGAGTAAGTCCTCTGGGCTTATTGCTGTCAGCATTCATCTTCTAAATGAGAATCCCCTCTACACTCCATTATGTAGCTTGTCTATCCTACTCTGGAAGCTGTCATTCCTCCCTTTACAGGCACTTAAAGCATCATTCAACTTAACACGGTACTAGCTACATCTGTAGCCAAACAAATTGTTTGGGACTCATTAACTGGCAACAGCTTTGCTATTTGAACTCCTCCCCTCAATAAACATTGTTCTATCTGCTTCTAGGATGCCTGACATTTACTTTTTCAATCAAACAAAAATAATGATATATCACGCTATATTGTATTGGAATTACAATATTAGTGACACCTGTCGGTGGTTTAAAATGCTGTACAAACAGTAGCACTCTCATTTCTGGAGACATTTAAACTTTGAAGGACAGTCAGCCGCAGGGTGGACAAGCGCCACCATGCCTGTGTTCTCATTTGCTGAATGCAAGACTGAGAAAACAAGGACGCCGCCATTACTTTTCCAACAACCGTGACGGAGGCGCACAGTCTCAAGCGACCTTGAGCCACGAGAGGCAACACCGAGCAAGCTAAAGCGAGCGAGTTGCCGTGCCGAACATTGTGAAGGTCGCTTGAGCCTACTCGGTGCCGTTGGAGTTACGTCCCGATAGGGACACAATAGTAAATCATGTTTGGGGTGAATCTTTGCCCCAACGATCACTCAAAGTGCCTCAAAGTGACTACTGGCCAATCACAGCGTGTCTTTTCCCGGACTTGCCTGAATGCTGCCATCTTCCACTATTACGCGTACTAAGAGGAAGTGATTGAAATTGAGAACAATGTGGATCACTTTCATGTTCTGGCTATGGTTTCAGCAATAGTCCATCTCCTGTGCTCTGCTGGGGGGGCAGCATCACGGCCGATGATAAAAACCGAATCAATAAATTGATTAAAAAGGCTGGCTCAGTGATTGGCCTCCCTCAGGATACTTTGGATATCACTATAGCCAAGCGAATGAGGACCAAATTGAACACTATTCTTTCCTTCGAAGGCCATCCTCTCTATAAGGTATTTAATGACCTGCGTAGCAAGTTTAGCAACAGGTTTTCGATGCCTACAATATCTACTGAGCGAATGAAGAAATCCTTTGTTCCTGCTGCTGTTAGATTCCTTAACGTTAACGTACATCGCTAGCTTGGTTTTGGGAGGGTGTCATGTAATTTGTAAAGTCTGTTATTGTTATTTGTTGTGTATTTGTATGTTTGTTATATGTTGTCTTTGATTTTGTGTATTTGTATTCGCTCTGGTGGCAAAACGTGTTTCCCTTCGGGGACTAAGCAATAAACACATACCATACCATTCTTTGTTTTTTCTCTAATAATCGGTTGTTTTGATTAATAATATTTATCAACATAAGCTATTCATATTTATTTGTTGTAAATTGAAAATTGTATGCAAAATGTGTATTTAAAGTGTGTTTGCTACAGGTCTATTAATAGGCATTAAGGTTGTGGTGGTGGTAATGACAATTATTATGTATCTGTGTTAGAGTTTTCACACTTTTCTATATAAAACATTACCAGATGGCTCAGATTGTCTGTATGGCTTCATGTGGATTAGGGTTTTAACTATCTGTTTAACGGAGCTCTCAAGGCATATGCTTAGTTGTGACAGTACAGTAAAATGATGGCCATACTTATAGACAAGAATGATCAATAGGTTTGCCAAACGATAGCAAATGGGTACACTGGACCCTGCACTTCCCAGTGGGCAGTCAACTAAACTAATTAGTAAAGGACTTCATAGGATAAAAATAAGAACTGCAAAACATGGTGATGGGATCTGTCTCATCACATTTCAGTGAAGTCCCCATGGATCATCTGTAATTTCAAGTGTAAGCATAACAGCAGCAACGGCTTGTGCCAAAGCAAAAGCAGCACAAGCTAGAGTAGCTTATGCACAGACATAATTTGACATTACAGTAGAAAGGCCCTATCTCGATGCATCCCTACATGTATTGCAACAAGAAAAAGATGCCGTCTCTGCCTTAGCTGAGGCTATGGAGGAAGCCATCCTGGAGATACAGTAGAAGGTCCAGAGCAAACAAAAGGGCTAGACTTTTATTAACTCTGCAGCAAAGTTCAGGACAAAGGACAAGTGAACATGTACTACACAGCAATATGCAGACAGACAGACAGACAGACAGACAGACAGACAGACAGACAGACAGACAGACAGACAGACAGACAGACAGACAGACAGACAGACAGACAGACAGACAGACAGACAGACAGACAGACAGACAGACAGACAGACAGACAGACAGACAGACAGACAGACAGACAGACAGAAATAATAAAACAGGATCCTCAGGCAAGCTACATTCCTCATTACAGTCACTCAGCAATAGACCCTTCACCCTTCTGGGTCTGGGTGTTGCTAATGTCGCCACAAAGTTCAATGACTTCCTACCTGACAGCCTGTCACCATACGGACAAGCAAACGTTTCAGGTGACTCCAACACCACATCAGGGATTGCAAAACGTCCTCGCTAAAAGTCGGCCTGTGACTTCATACAGGATGTGTGCCATTTTGGATGAACAGAGCAAGCCTCTGGTCAAATCAGAATTACTCAACATGTTCGAAACACGTATCAAGGGAGTATCGGCTCCGTACACGTCATGTGAGATGTGTGACAGACAGTTGAGACATTTGGCAGAAGGGCTGAGGGTTTAATTGTCCATTCAGTAGATGGCAAAATCGTCTTTATCACTACCTACTTTGATCAAATGTGAAAGAGGGGAGGCCCCAACAATCATGAAGAAATACTGCCAGAAGTTGCTTACTATCACAGTCATCTAAAGACAATAGCAGATACTATAAGATACCACCCCTAGACAAAAGGTCAGAAATCCTTTTTGCTACTTGGCAGAGACATCCTGCGGGTTCATTAAGTCCATAAACAGCTCAATGGTTCAGATAATGCATAATTCATTATAATGACCCAGACTTTGGCTGGGTCACGTAGGTTTGATTGAAAGTTTGTTAACAGTACAAGTAGTACAGCCAAAAAGATGCAATTGGATATTGCAAGTGTGGTTGCAGTGACGCGAGTCACACTTGCAAATGAATTTCGTCTTACCATTTGAATTGTCCCCATTCAAGTAAATGGGGAAAAATAATTCACTAATAAATGAATACCGTAGCCATATACTGTATGGAGATCTCTGTGTCAGTCCTTGTCCCTTTTATGCCCATATATGGAGATACCTGATTAATATTAAGCCCATATCTTGTCTCATGTGGTCTATGATGTCAGTCATCTCCATATTTGGGAAAAGTTGCATTTTTAATTAAAATCAACACAGAAAATGTATTCAGAATACATTTATATAAATTAAACTATATAATGTATCTCTTAGCAAAATGCAAGGAATCGATTCCTGATGAAGCCGGTTGATTTTACATATGGCGCAAGTGTGTGCCACCAAAACTGTGGGAGAAGCGCTAACAAGACGTTCAAGGAGTTAAACTATGCTCACTTGTATTTTAAGTTAGTATTAGGTTCAATAGCAATAGGTTAGGTGATATCGACCTACAGTAGGCAGTGCACATGAAGACATGCATCCATGAGAATGGACACACCACTTTCCAAATTCCATGTGAGAGCCATATTAGACTAGACTAGACAACTACTTGGGCCTGAAAGCGTCTTACCAAGCTCACCCCTCTCCGAGTCCACAGCAGCCAGTGGTTCTCAAAGTGGATTCCAGGGACTCTGTGGGTTCCTTTAGGAGGGTCTAAATTGAATCGGGTCTGTAACTCTGACAGTGTACAAATGGAACCAAATGAACCCGTCCATTTGTACACTGTCAGAGTTAAGGGGAGACCTTGACATTTAAAGTTTGAGAAACACTGACGTAAGCAACTCCGCCGGTGCAGAGGCCACAATAGTCACTGTGAGTCTTGTTGAATGCGCTGGAGGAGCATGGACACAACCCAGATGCAGCCAAGAGTATGGACTCTTGAGCAAAGCCTCAGGGTCCAACTTTGACAAGGTCAGTAAAGACTACAAGGAGATATGGCACACCAGCTCTGTCAAACCTCTGCAGACAACTGCAGCGATTCTAAGGATATGACCGTGACCAGCCAGTTGTCCAATTCATCTGGCAGCTCTGTGAAGACCAGGTATAGCAAATGATTAACAATATTATTTTGTGGTGTACTGTAGTAGTGGCAAGAGGCCGAGAATAGAGCACGCCCTATCTAAATGGACAGCATCACAGTGGTGCTAGTCAGTGACTGCCAAATTCCTTGGCATGAACATCAACGAGAACCTCAAAAAGGGACACACACAATTACACAGCCCTCCCATCCTCAGGACGTCAACAACAGTAGAGCACCAACGAGAGCACAGTGGCACAGTCGGTAGCGCTGTCGGCTCACAGCTAGAAGTACTGGGTTCAATTCCCGCTGGGGGTGCTGGGGGTGCTGTGGGTGCTGGGGGCGTGTCCTCTCCTCCACGTCATAGGCCCATACCCTAGGTGGGTTTGGCAAAAGGGCCTTTCTGTGTGGAATCCACTCGTCCGTGACAGTTTGCCCTCCTGGCCCCCAAGCTGTGGAATAAACTCCCTGTCGCACTTAGAACAGCGGACTCACTCGCTAGCTTTTGCCGTGGACTGAAGACTCACCTTTTCAGACTCCACCTAAACCCATAGCACTACTGAAACACTCAAGAAGCTAGGAAGCTAGTTAGCATTTGTTTTTTTTAGGTTTTTAGAATCCTTTTTTTCTTTACTGATTTATTGTTTTTTAGATTGATATTCATATGCATTTGTTGTATTGTTGTTGATGTTCTGACATGTTATCTTGTTTATTATAGTGATGTATTATCTGCTTATTGTTAGTCGCTTTGGATTAAAAGCGTCTGCTAAATGCCTAAACTGTAAACTGAGTTAGCATGTTCTCCCGTGTCCCCTAGGGTAGGTACCCTCACTAAAACATGCAGTATTCCTTGTCTCTATACCGCCTCCCCCTAGCCAGTCAGGGCGCCTGATGGAGAGGAAAGGAACAACGTGTGTTGGAATAACGTGTGCCTTCCACATGCTACGTCCAACTGGGGAAACGCCCCTTGTCAGGTGATAAGAAGTGGCTTGGACTCCTCATGCATAGCAGGAAGCATGAGGTCAGTCCATCGATCTCCCCAGGTTGGCAGAGGGCGTATAGAGCCAGGATTACATTAGATAATTGACACAGAGTGAAAGAAATGCGTTACAAAAATCATGGGATTTTTTTAATGTCCAGGGTGTCATTGATGTGAAATATATCATCCCATTCATTCATAATTTGCAATGACTTTTTTTTTTTTTTTTTTTTTACAAAGAGTCTATCTCAGCCTAATACAGCTAGTCCGGTGCATCACTACTCACAGTAGCGGAGACAGCAGTTGCAGAAGGGATTGACACTGGAGCAGCTCGGACAGTTAAAGCCTTTTATTCAGGTGCTATTTGTACAAGCACCTGAATGAAAGACTTTAACTGTCTGAGCTGCTCCAGTGTCAATCCCTTCTGAAATGTTAATGGACTCGGAACATTACACACCAGTGTAAGAACAGCAAAAAAAGATCACATTCGTGATTGTTCCAATATGATTTAATGACGCTTTGTTGCAAGCATGGATTCTCCCTGGAAAACCTGCATAGGTGCTCAATTTCTCACGTCAAGTTTCCTCTTCATACATCCTCATGTCGATTTATGCTCAGTATAATTCTTATGGACACACAGCCTTGAACCATCTGGCCCCTGGCCAGTGTTGGAAACCTTCACTGAGAACACCCAAGGAAGGCCGCTCAGGAGGTCAAGCCCATAACCTTGGATCAGCCACACAGCCTGCAGCTAAAGCTAAAGCTAAAGGTTCCTGGAGTGGATGGGGGGGACCAGGGCAGCAGTCACAGAAGAAGCAACAGCTTTATAATTTGGAGTAAAAAGACAGTCTGATGGAGCCAGCTCCATCAGACTGGCATAGGAGTGGGAAAGGTGTGCTGGAAGGATAAGATCTCACTGGAGGACAAATGTCCCTTTCCCACCTTCCCGCAGCCTGCATATTCCTCTCAGAGAGGGTAAAATGCCTGTCTGAACTGACTGCCTGGTTTGCTGCCCGCTGCATCAGATGGGGAAGACAGAGACTTTCCAGCAATTACAACAGTATGCCAGTGTTTGTGAAGAGGTTGAAGCATTTCTCACAGGATCCTTACCAGAAAGATTTTTTTTGGCTGCCTGCTATTGGAAAACGAGACCGAAGCCAGTTCAACCCTTTGTATCCATTGCCTGTGTATCCTATTGACAGGGTGCCAGAGAGCTCCCATCGCACAAGCTCTTCTGCAGTCTGTAAAAACAGGCAGACTAACATCCATCTGGGACTGTTATGCACAGGAGACGTCAAGAGAAGGAGGAGGCGCGGTAGCAATAGGGAATTGTTGTGCTTGACAGAAACGGATGACTTGAGCTCATTTCTCTGGGCACACGAAGACGAAGGTAAAAAAAGAATACGGAACACATTGCTCCTCTTCAAATCAACATTGAGTCTTTCGAGTTAGTAATTAAAGGATGATCAAGTAGGAAAGAATAATGGGCCTATGGGGGGTTAATCCCCAGCAGAGAAGGACTGGTCAGAAATGTGGTCCAGCAAAGCTTAGCAATGATCTACTCTACACTTTCAGAGTTCCTCCTCCTCCTGTGAAATGAAATTCAAGATAATTCAGAAGTTGTTAATTAGTGGTGGTTTGAAATGCTGTACAAAAGAACCTAAAAAGTAATAACTTATTTTTACATCAAGGGTGCGATCACGGATATTACTGAGCTTTCTTACCGGGTGCACAGTGTTCTCTATAACAGCACCAGCACACACTGAACTGTCCTTTAAAGCAGGGGTCTTCAACAGGGGGTCTGGGACCCCTAAGGGGTCCTCCTCATAGTTACTACAGGGGGTCCTCCAAATCTTTGTGTGATAGAAACCTTTTTTCTCCTTTTTTATATGAACTACTTGAACCCTAGCATCCATATTCAGAGAACTTTAGCCAGAAATAGCAGATCTACAAGCTCACAACACCTCACAGCTTGTAGATCGACTATTTTCGGCAAAAAGCTTTGGTGTAGAAGGGAAAAAGAGCAGACTAATTACAGAGTGAAAGGTCAAGTTTATTATAAGTATTGACGGTTCAAGTGGTTAAATATCTGAAAACACAAATTGACATGAATCCAAAATACACTGATGATCGTTGCTGTCAAACCATGAAACTACATGGAATCTCTGAAAAGGTTGTGGGGGTCCCTGCTTCGTCTCTCTCAACTAAGGGGTCCTTGGCCTGAAAACGTTGAAGACCCCTGCTTTAAAGGATTAGTTCACCCCCAAAATGTATTTTTTTCAATTGATAACTCATGCCATGGAGACTTGAGTTCAATAATATCTTTAGTTTTTTGTCACATTCTTAAGACATGGGGACCCAAGCGCATTTGCGTCTCCCTCCGGAATTAATGGGGGTAAATTTACTATTATCACATTTGTCTTAGGAATTCGACAAATACAGAAAAAAATATTATCGAACTCAAGTCTCCATGGCATGAGTAATTTTGGGGGTGAACTACTCCTTTAAGGCACTTAACTTTTATTTATATTTTATTAAGTTGGCATGATATACACGTTTCAGTGTCAAATCTTCATCAGCGTTGCATCATTGTACCTGTATGAACTTTGTCTTTAGTTAGAAGGACACTTATAGACAAGGTGGACTATTATAGGAAGTTAATTGCATTAGTCATTATAAAACAATGTGTGCATGCTTACGTTCTGATAACAATCCATCTCCATCCATCAGGTTTCTGTCTCAAGGCATTCATATTGTTTTGATTCATGGTCATTTGCAAATGTTTTCAAATTTACCATACTAGTCTCGTACTAGAGAGAGAGAGAGAGAGAGAGAGAGAGAGAGAGAGAGAGAGAGAGAGAGAGAGAGCAAGCGAGTGAGCGAGAGAGAGAGAGAGAGAGAGAGAGAGAGAGAGAGAGAGAGAGAGAGAGAGAGAAAACTGCATACCTAGAAGCCATGCAGCCCTTTGTTTTGAAGCCATTTCATTTTGCATCACCTATATATGACCTATGTACTGTACAGTACTTCACTACAATTAGGGTAATTCAAGCTGCATTGTGCATTACACAGCCTCTACCAATAAACAGGAGGGATTAAGATAGCATGCAGTTCTGCACACAAGCCAGCTCTCCCACTCCCCATCCCTCGTTTTACTTAGCTACTACTTACAAGCTGCTTCAGTTTTATCATGTAACGTGAAGATAGACTACTGTTAGCATAGTGCAAATGTATCCAGCAATTCATAACTTTTTGCATGGATACAGATTGTTGCAACAGCCACTACAAAATGCAGTTAGAGGTAATCCTGCCCTAAATGCAGTATAGTAGTGGGGAGCGTTTCACTGTTACTACGTGTCATCTTTTCGACACCCAACTCTAACCCTTACCCTACACCTAATCTCCGTGGGGTGAGTCACTAACCCTCCCGACGCTCCTTTGTCTAAATGACGGTCGTTCGAAAGAGCGAGATTTCCCCATAGTAGTGGAAGCATGGGGATCGGAAGAGACAAGCTGAACTTTCTGGTATAGCCTAGCTACTGTGTTTGTCTGTTGGTCCCACATTTTCAAGGAAAAACCAATAGCTCTTTTTCCTCATGAATTACATGCAGGGAGGGTTTCTCAAGTGTTTCAACAGATCTACGTAAACCCTGTGGAGGGGAGCCTCGTCTTCAGAGGAGCTTAGATTCAGGATGGATTTTGACAACATGCTATAAAAATCTGAAGAAAACAAAAACATGGATGGCTGACACACAGACTGTATTGATGTCTCAATGAAACATTCATAGTATACATAACTTTCCTGCCCACCACCGTGGAGCGTGGAGACTAGGCTTTGATTCTCCCAACGAGCCTCCGGCTGAGCCAGGCACGCCAATAAAACCGATTGCCAGTGTTCGTAAGTGGGCGACGCAACTAGCAACGCCTACAGGTTCATCGTCAGGGTGCTTTAGTGTTGATTTCGTTGACTAAAACTGCAAAAACAATCGTCAGCAATTTTTTTTCACTGACAAAAACGAAATAAAATCTAGAAAGACACAGCACTTGGTTTGCCGTAAAATTAATTCTGTCTATATGACCCTTTATATTAGATATTCATTGTGATGTCAAGTGAAGCATGACCAAAAGCTTCACTTTTCTGTTGTGGAGCCGCCCAACCCGGATAACTTTACTCAGAAAGTTGACAAAACACAGGTTCACTTTGTAGACAGAAAGTAAAAAACAGATTCATCCTGCCTTATTGCCTTACTTTCTCTCAGCCTATCAGAATGCTTGTTAAGTATAGTTTCTGAAGTCAAGAAGTTGACTTGAAAACACTTTCTGCCCAAGTTATTTTAGGAATGCAACAAGCATTCTGATTGGCTTAGAACATAGGCAATAAGGCACATGCAGCAGTATGCTATGAGGCTAATGATGTAAACAAACACGACAGCTTTTGTAGGTGTAACGTTACTCGCTGCAATCGCAATGTTGGTTTCACTGCGTTGTCGTTTAACCCCTTGAACATCAGCAACGATCAATAGCAACGTGATACGTTATAACTTGTGAGCTTGTAGATCGGATAAAAGAGGTCCAAGTATAGATCCAAACTCTGGTCCATTTGACTAAATCTAGAGGGTTTATTAATGTGGACACTATTGATGTTGCATGCCTGGGAGAACCCATGCCCCGGAACGGCTCCTGCCCATACTGTCAGTATTCAAACCACTTTCGATCCAGTTTTATCTTTAACATTGCCGGCTTCTAAGATTTGAGCACTAGTATAGGCAACAGTCTCCCATACTTTTATAGGAATGGAGTGAAAATAAAGGGCTATGCATAGCATCGCTAAATATACGTGTTGCGCTCAAAATAATTAAAACACCGTTATTCAAACACTTCCTGAGGCTAAAATGCTTCAGGAATGTTGCCAGAGGCTGCTGTCTGGCTATGCATCACGTTTGCAGCAGATCATAAGTATTAAAGACACTTGTCATTAAGAGTTTGAATAATTCTGTAACTGCAGTAGTCATTAAAAGTGGCAATTTGAGTTGAATTTAAATTTAAATAGAGCTATTTATCGTTTATTTCATACAGTTAACCATTTGGGAATTTTGCCAATGAACCAGATTTGCTGCGATGTTTTGCTGCATGCAATATATGGATATTAGTACTGGCATGCCCATCTATGGGCAATTGGGCATATTGGTCGGATCGGCGGTTCTGGACAATTGCATATCCGAACGACTCCTATGAATCCTTACCGATGCACGCGTGCAGAGTTTGAAGTCGGTCGGTCCCATATACTGTACAGTTTGTACATGACCATTATGGGCATAGTGGTCTGATCTGTAGCTTCATGATGATCATAGGCTACTGACAAAATCTGGTGTCGCTGCACCACAATGAGAGATAAAAAATCAAACCTGGTTCGAAGTGGAGCGGTGAATTTAAGCAGTTCCAGGTCTATGTTTTAGATTCAATCAATCCACTTGTGTTTCACGTAACTGTGACTGCTCCTCCACTCCACTTCTGCTGCGGTGAACAGTAGTCTATGTTAGAGATGGGACGTTCGCGAACTAATTGAGTCCTTTGAGCGGCTCTTTGAAATGAACGATGGGAGCCGTTCCGAACGGCTCTTTGAAAGGAACGGATCCCAGAGATCCGGCTCACTTCAAAGAGACATAAATCCCATCAGCCTCCATGCATCCGGGCGGAGGGGAACTCAATTCGATAGGTACCGAAATGTTGTGTAACTGCTGTGCGCATGTGTGTGTGTGTGTGTGTGTGTGTGTGTGTGTGTGTGTGTGTGTGTGTGTGTGTGTGTGTGTGTGTGTGTGGTAAAATCGCGCATGCGCAGATCCTCTTCAAACTTGACTGGACAGACTTGTACTAGTGAGGACAGACACACATTACTGCCTATAGCGGAGCTCTGTGTTTCACACACCGCTCCAAAAACATTACTGGTGGCCTGTACGGCTGGGGTAGCGGTCTGGACACCTTTGCTCAGCAGCCTGCTGATGCGGGGTAATCGCGCTCTTTCGAACGACCATCATTCCGACCGGAGGGTTAGCGACTCACTCCACAGAGGTTAGGGTTAGGGTTAGAGTAGGGTGTCGAAAAGATGACATGTAGTAACAGCGACACGATCCCATCGATGCAGCCTGGCAGCGTGTTGTGGGTTCGACTCCCGATCCCGAGGACCTTTGCAGTGTGACACTCCCATTCTCCCTCTCCCCATTTCCTGCCCATCTACTGTAATCTATCAATAAAGGCAAAAGCAAAAAAAAAAGTACTCTGTCCCATTGAGCTCCTCAGATAACTTTTAATCAGCTTCAGTTTAGAAAAGGAACATTTGGCAGATGCCACTATCACTGGGATTGATAAGAAAAGCATTAAAAACCGCGCAGACTTCCCCGAAACTGTGATGCAGTTGTTCTCAGCAATCACCATCTTTGCATCAGTTTTAAAATATATTTTCTTACGCACCAATAACAAATGAACTCTTCCATCAGAAATGCAAATGTTTTTTTATCTTTGTAAATAGCCTACCCACCAGTCACTACTACTGCACCTATCCCCTCTTTCTTTTTGAATGCATTTTTTGGAGGCATTGCTTTTTCTTTCTCAGCTGGCTGCTTCATAAATTTTGCCTTCTGAAACCTGCTTTCATGTTGGTACATCTCTGTCTACCTTGCTAGGTAAGTAGCATATTAAGCTACTGTTTGGCCCAGCAGCACACGTAAGGTACTGTCCGTGGCCATGGTTACCATACCTTCTTTTGTTTTTGTAAAATTACCCATTTTTCTCCACAAATGTAGTCAAGGTCTCAGAGGCACATGCCCGTCAGGCAATAGGTTTAGTATGTTCTACTTGCCCAATATGCCCACTTGCCCTGAAAAGTAAATCATCCATTATAAAAAATTATAGGCAAGATTTTAATTACCACTCAATTTAACACTTATTTCTTGAAAACACATGTTGTTTTAGCACATAATAGGTAAACAGTGCTCTTATTTTACATTCCACAGACAAGAAGACAGCCCTCTGGCCACATTCAGATATCTCATGTTGTGTTTTTAGACGGTTGCGTCCACCTCTTAAATGAGCGCTTGCGTGGTCGGGCAACCTGAAATCAAACTTCACCGGCCGAAAGTTTAATTTACCTGCTGGAGGCAGGTGGGCAAGCCTTAGTGCCTGGTCATTATTATGCCAATTCATTCCTCCCACTGCTTGCCACTGCGGTTGTACCCCACTGGCTCACCTGCCAGTGAGGAGCAACCACCGTGAGGATGTAATGTAGAGCCTTCTCCTACTCCTCCCTCTCAATATTGTGTGACTGTCACAGTGCTGTGAGAGAGGTCTTATGTGACAA
Organism: Nannobrachium achirus; assembly: GCF_963921795.1. Classification (NCBI taxonomy): domain Eukaryota; kingdom Metazoa; phylum Chordata; class Actinopteri; order Myctophiformes; family Myctophidae; genus Nannobrachium; species Nannobrachium achirus. The sequence goes on from NC_137826.1 coordinate 33,351,200, forward strand.
GGCCAAATAAGCAACTATACTTCAGAAACAAGCCCAAACAAATGCAACCCGCAACTATGAATGTTTACAAGAGACTTTACAGGAAAACAACAGCAAAGTCACTTATAATAAGCAGACCTGGCGACCATGGCAGGCTATTGTTGCCGGCTACCAAGGTGTCATCTGAATGCCATGTTCCGTCGCCCGACTTTTAAATGCCAAGTTTGCTAACTAATACCAGCAGACTACAACAGACTAGCAGTTTGAAGCAGTTTGAAGCCATTGGGAGTAGTCTGTTTTGTGGAGAGAGGCCTTTACTCTCTGTACACACGACTGTATAGCCTTGCAAAACTCCAATGTGATCATCAAGTATGCTGACGAAATGACAGTGATTACTGGCACTCTGGTGTCAGGAGAACAACCTCGCCCTCAACATCAACAAGACCAAGGAGCTGATTGTATACTCCAAGGAGCCGAGGAGAGAGCACGCGTCCCTATATCTTCATCGACCGTGTTGTAGTGGAAAGGGTCTGTGAGCTCCTGGCGTACACATCGAAGAGGAGCTCAAGAGGGGCACACACACCACGCATGTGAGGAAAAAGGCTCAGCAGCAACTATGGGTTCCGTCACGTTCAGAGTGCAGTGCATCAAGGCCGGTGCATATACGGGGGCGGCAATGTCCCACCAATTGCCCAGACTGCCCCACAAAACTAATATTCAAACATCTCAAAATTAAAAAATAACTGAGAACTACTGAAATGCTACAACTGCCCCACTAAACCAACAGCGTAAAATTCACAGTCTCGCCCCTGTGTGTGTTTGCTAAGAGGTTGAATTCTAACGAGAGAGCAGAGTCGTCTTTCATATGTGCCAAATATTAGCAAAAGAGATCGGAGTATAGAGTCAAATTAAAGTACCGGTATAAGAATTTGCATTGATTGCAAGGACAGGGGAAAAGTGTGGACTTCTTTGGCTAAAACGAGTAGGAGAGAACTTAGCATGAGTGGGGCTGTTAAAGGCAGGTGTGCATGTGTGTGTGTGTGTGTGAGAGAGAGAGGGGGGGGGGGCTGGATTTAATTATATGTGTGAGAGAGGCTGTCGTGTATAATCTGCATTACTCCTCAAGCATACTGTAACCATCATGTCCTGTAAAATCCAAAACACAAAAGGTTTGATTTTGGTCTTATTTTTTGGCAAGTGTGCATTTATTTTCTTGTGTGACCCTCAATACAGGATTTTAGAATCCCATGCCTAAATTGTCACTACTGCCTCCACTAGCATTACTTGCAATAATGGAAAATAATCCTAGTAGTAGTAAAGGCAGCAACAACAATATCTGCACATACACCCCCCGGATGTTTTTGTCCCTCGGCAGTCGGCATAGCCAGTTACAGTACATTGTAGCTTCACATTTAAATAGAACATGTCATAGATTGTGCTGAGCCTTTTTTTAACACAGTTTGTTTTCTATGTCAAGCCAAAGGAAGATTATGTTGGAATTTAGCCAATGGTTGACACATTAGCGTGACTTGGCCATGCTAGTTGGTCACCAATTAACATTAGGGCTGTCACAATTATTACATAATAGTCTAATCGTGATTATTTGACATAATCGTGATTATTTTTCATAATCGTCATAATAGTTTCCATGTCAAAAATAGTGGAAATAGCAGATCTACAAGCTCACAACGCGTCGCATCGCGACGCGTTGTGAGCTTGTAGATCGGCTATTTCCACCATCAATGTTATTTTTTAAGTAGTAAGTTGTCAAATATGTCAGTAATTTATTTGTGTATTTAGGTTTTGTGTCATATCTGCCATGTGCAGTGCAACTTCAAAGCCTAAAAGCCAAACAGAAATGTAATTGTCAATGACAAAAACACAATTAAATCGTTAATCGCCAATTATTTGAGTGACAATTAATCGTCATGTAAAATGTCATATCGTGACAGCCCTAATTAACATTTCTTAACGCCCTCCCCCCAATCAAAGCACCTGCACCGCATGCTCAGGATGTTCTACAACAGCGTTCCATGAGGCCTGGTATGGGAACTGCACCACCCATGAACAGGAAGCCCTACAGAGGGTGGAGGGGGGTCCCTCCGGGAACTGAACGAGAAGTGGCGCATAAGTCAAAGCTCATGCATCGTATCATCAAGGACATTCACCATCCCAGCCACAATCTATCTAAGCTTAAATAGTGATGATACTTGCACAAAGAATTATTCACTTATTTACACCTCTAAACATGTGACATGACAATAAAGTTGATTCTGTTTTTTTTAATGATTATTGGACCACAATAATCTTCCATTTCACATACATTTCTGGGATGTGTGTCCCTGAGCAAGACTCTTAACCCCTAATTGCTCACGCACTCCTTGTGGGCAGCGAATCAGCTGGGTTGGGCTGAAAATGCTTAATTTCCCTTGTTAGTCGGGGGCCTTTGTTTCGTGCGAATCATTTAAAAGCGCCAAATTTTGCACAGATGTATCCCAGGGCATGCTCTAATGATTTAGCTAGTCTAATGATTTAGCGAGTCGGCGACCTTCGGGGTCGTCACAGCGGCCAAATCAAGTTGGGCTCCCATCGACTTTCTATACAGGAGGAAAATACCCAGAAAAAGATCTGCTTTAAGTAGGATGTGAGGGGTCTAACTAGGGGTTTGTCATGATTCTGAATCCATTGCAAGCATTTGTTTTGCACACAAAACATTCCGTGGGCTATAAATGGCCCCACAAAACGATGGTTTAGTGATGAGTCATCATTTTTCAGTTTTGTGGGCATTTTGTGGGGCCATTTATAGCCCAAGGAATGTTTCTTTGTGCAAAACAAATGCTTGCAATGGATTCAGAATCATGACAAACCTCTAGTTAGACCCCTCACATCCTATTAAAGCAGATTTATTTTTCCTCATATTTTTCCAATGGGAGCCCAACTTGATTTGGCCGCTATGGCTGATTAGCACGAAATTACCATTCTATCTCCCTAAGGCCTCCGACTACGTGGGACGAAATAGGTACTGTATATATTATTAGTAGTAGTAGTAGTAGTAGTAGTAGTAGTAGTAGTAGTAGTAGTAGTAGTAGTAGTAGTAGTAGGATTATTACCCTATTAGATTTTTGCTGTCAAATTAATTTAGGAAGCATATTTCTGAGCTTCTACAACTACAACTAATTGACAGACTGATTGGTGAATACATTGATTCCCCAAACAAATCAGGTATTCAATTACAACATTTAGGTTCGCCATTTGGTTACCTGAAACAGTTTCATTATGCTGGCAACCAGGAGGATAATTTCTCAAGGGGCTAGTAGTAATATTTTCTAAACAGCAATTCTAACATGTTTGGCAGCTTTGTCACACCTGCTAAAACTCACAGTATGACAATTGGAGAACATGATTCTGCAGGGTACTTCAAAGCCTGAAGGCTTGGATAGCAAGGGCTCAATCCCCCTTAATTATTAATCAAGTATTAAAGTACAAACCAAGAGTGGCCTGTATCCAGCTCTGTGCTTTTGCATTAGTTCAGTAGTAATAATACATAATTCTAAAGCAAACAGGGAACCAAAGCTATAAGATTAGTGTTTCTCAGAAACATGCACACTATGGTGAACATGGAGGACAGAGCAAGTCAAAGTCTCAAAATGTATAATCACTATTTGGTGTCCCTATTCTGGGCATGTCATTATTGGTGTCGTGAACATGTTCACACAACAATGTTTTCACCTTACGATGGATGATGTAAAATAAGTGGCTTAGTTTCTTAGGACAAATCTTTGCAATAATCTGAACAAACTCAAGTATGTTGCTCAAAAGGAAAGATGAGAATCAATCAATTTCAAATGTTGACTTTGTGTATGACCAAGAGACAACTGCATTTGTCTAGAGAAACTTGCAATTAACATACAGTAATTGACAATTGTCTATATTTATCTGAAGTGAAGTCTGTGCCTGTTAAATAATATTGTTACCTAATTAAACTCATTCCAAAAACTGCTGTTCTCACCACCTATAGTATTTAAGGTTTTCCATAAAACAGATGTTTTCAGGCACTTATATACCGGTATATTGAAGAAGTGGTCTTCTGATGTGACGTTTGGCACAGGGTTAACATTTCTTCTCTCTTTGAATTCAAAGCTTTGGATTTTTACAAGATGAGCTCCATTTAATCAATTGACCTATGCTTCTGGATTACAGTGCACACCAACTAGTGCTTAAGTATGCAGCAAAAAGTAATAATTTGCTAAAGATTTCGTATACAGCAAAGCCCCAGTGATTCATTCCATATTGATTGGAGAAGGCAACTCTCTTTTTTTACCCTTTCAATAAACCACCTCTTGTCTGTTTATTCTCACACATCTTACCCATTGAGATTGAAAGAATTGCATCATTGAACACTACAGATAACATGGTTCATGTATCATGTATCACACGTTCACACAATATCGAATATTATAATGACTATTTTGCGTTTACATGACTGCCTTGTGGTAAAATAATGTCCAAATGGAGATGACATCATCTCATTGGCTCTGGTCTAACCACCACTCACATGTGACCCATAGCTGTATTCATTGTTGTGGGACTGTATGGTGTCAACCTCATACTTTTTATCCACCTGTTTCCGCGAGAATTTACTGTAGCATTATCTGTGTGACACTTCCGGAGAAGAGCTGACATACAAGCTCTCGTCGCGTCGCAGATGCAACCGTTGTGAGCTTGTAGATCACACTCGGCTGCGACGCCGGAAGCTGCCGCACACCTTCTGCGCAATGCACGATGGGACGTTGGAAAGTTGTGGATAAATATCTACGTACAGATGAACATACAGAAAGGAACATGGCTTTGCACCCAATATATCAAAAATATGAGAGAATTTATGCGAGCATTACAAACAAAACAAGACAATCAATCCCCTTCCCTTTTCTCTCTCACTTGGAACATTAGCCTCGGAAACCCAGCCTTTATTTGGCGATCGGTAGAAAAATAAAGCCTGGGCGATCGCGTTAAAATCACTGTTGTAGGAAGTGTAGAATTTCCCTAACCAATCAGAGTGGAGGCGCCACACCGAATTTGTTGACGTCATGACACAGCAGCGTTCTCTGCGCTGAGAAGATGGGGAATACATACTATTGGCCAGAGACTACCAGTGAGATTCGCCGGGTTGTGTATCCCCGTCCATCTGCCAGCATAGACTGTTCGCGTTACACTAGACTATTGGAACATTGGCTCCTTCTCACTTCACCATACAGGCATGGCATGCAAAATAAATACATAATAATAATAATAATAATAATAAGAGTGATGTGCTGGGCCGGAGGGGAATACCAAATTCAACCCCATTCCTTGAACAGAGTTGCTGGGTTAGCCAAAGATGTATTCCAATATTCTAGTCACTCCATCTACCCATCTGCATTCACCCGCCTATTCTCCTTCTTTGACAGTTCAAGCAACTCAAACTACTGAAGGATAGATACATACTGTACTGTAGGCCTACTGTATCTACTGTTACTTTATGCAAGCACAAAAGCAAAAGACACATGTGACTACAAGCACTCGTGTACATACAGCACATACACAAACACAATGTATTAACTGTCACTTTCTCCAAACTCAATGTATTATCGGTCACTTTCTTCATTATGTTATTTTGGGGCGAGTAAATTTGTGCTGCTCTAAATCAAACGAATGAAATCAATCAAGTCAAACAAAGAAGAAGACAGGGCCCTATTCCACACACCAGAGCTATTCCGACAATGTCCTCAAAACCAGTAATAAAACCTTGACTGCAGTGCCACAAATAAAGGTCGGATCATAGGACTGGAAGTAAACAGCTGACTACACAAGTGGAAATAAACAAGCAACTATGAGACCAGAAAGAAATTATTGGCCCATGGAGCCGGAACTAAACCGTTGATCATAGGAGAGAAGATAGACGACCAATTACCAGGAAGTGAACAGGCACAGCTCCAAGGGTTTGACAACCATGAGCTGTGCACATATTCCTTCAACGAGCCGGTGCTCTTTCAGCTGCCTCGGAGAGAGACGGGATCATTGCGAATTTGCCGTCTAAACTGACTCTCCCTGAGGAAATGGGTCAGTCCCTTCTAAATGTTACGAGTCTGTCACTCCAGGGGAGGGAGGTCAGCTGCTCACCGAGATTACTATCAGCCCACTGTTACGGCGGGAGTATGGAGAATCACCAGCAGTATGTGACCAATGACAATTTTCCAGGGAGCCGAGGTATTGTCTGATGCATGTCTAGGAAAATATATAGTATACCTTTGAATCCCGGTAGCCTACTCATAATCACCATGTTTCTGTCAGAGCAAGTGACTGCTCATTAGTTAGTGTTAATGTGTTGTAAAACGTGCAAGCATAAACCATTAAAAAAAGTTATGAATTCCTCTCCAGGGGGGGATTTCTTCCAAGATTAATGCATAATTACTGAAAGTAGTTTCCACAACTGTCTCAAAACGATCTCGTACCAGTTTGTTTTCATTTATGGTACAGTAATTACTGGATTATGAGTAGGAAAACAGAACGCACAGTACAATACAGCACTGTAAGATGATTTGTTTCTTTTGAATTCTTGACATTTAGCAAATGTGTTATTGCTAAAAGCAGCCAAAGCTATATTTTTCTGCAGGTCAACTGGTAATAAATACAATGGAACACTACACAACAGTTGAAACCTCTTTCAACGTATAACGGTGTAATTAGTGTAAAGGATAATTCATTTATATTTTTGATGACAACATACTGATGTGTTCAGTGATAACTGGTATACAGTATAATGAGTGATTGACATTGCAGGAAATCACTGTAATGTATTTACTATTTTGCCCTGTAATTAACACACCAGTTGATCTAAAGCTGTTAAGTGATAACTATGTTTAAGGCATGTAATGTTTATTTTTGTTTTACTAATTAAAATGAATTTTGAAGTAAAATAAATAAATAAGGTAGATTAAAAAACAGCACTATGTACTGTAATAACCCTGGAAATGTTAATTGGTCAGATGTTTTTGATCTAGTCTCCAAGAAATAATCTTCAGATTAGACTATACTAATTAATCACAAAAGCCACAGCCTGCCAATAATGTGTACCCGGTAAAACAAAGGCCATAATTCTACAATATACAGAGGGTCTACTATATTACCGTCAAGAACATAACAGAGAGAAACAGTAATTCCCTCAATATGCCTTCAGACCAGTAGCTCAATATTCCTTAACATTTAATTTGTTGTGGGATTCCTTTGGTTCTTGCAAGGGAATTGTATACTGGTTGTTTGATACAATGTATTTTTCCAGTAGTGAACTTGAGCTCCCACAACACACTTTCATTAGTCAAATGTCAGCGTTGTACAACTTTACACACACACACACACACACACACACACACACACACACACACACACACACACACACACACACACACACACACACACACACACACACACACACACACACACACACACACACACACACACACACACACACACACACACACACACACACCTGGCTTTAGTTTTGATTTTATTTTGATTGTATTTATGCTACAAGGTCATGCTGATACAAAAGCCAGACATTTAATACATTCAGTTGTCAATTTGGTTGGATTTCTTTCAGCATGTCCAATTCTATGGGATATATTGGTCAAAATAAAATGACATTGACGTTTGTTAATCGTGGAGTAAATAGGCTACTATAGTGTACTGCATATGCACAGGATAAGCAGAACAATGGCAACAATAGTGTATGAGGAAAATACACAGTCACAGTTATACAGTATGTGACAGTCCACAGTATGCTGAAGTCATCTGGAAAAAGCAAACTGTGTTAATTCCATTTGGACTCATCGTGACTCATAGTGGTGGCTAATTAGATTACAGCTTAAGTGTCATGTTCGTCAGGTTTTAGAGATGTAAATGGAAGGCATTAAGTGTATCCTCGAAGGCAACATGTTAAGGGAGCGGAAAGTGAGCTCTCCCTGGCTGGCTAGCAGAGAGCTCGTGTGCAGTGTTGCACAGAACTAGTTACTGACTTAATCCAATAGCTACCAGCCCAGAAGATACAACAGGACAGTACTACAACACGTGTAACACAAAAGCAAGACTAAAATACAAGCATAAGCATAATCTCATATTTAATAAGGTGAGAACTGAGGATAAAGGAAAACATCATTCTCTCTGAAATCACATGATTTGCATTGAGCAACTAAATATTTTGTACTCCCATATTTTATTGCCCAATAAATAATTGGCAAGTAATAGTCTCTCTTTAAATTAATGTATAATGGCACAACGATGAATGTTTAGGTCAGCTTTCATTTTGAGGATATTTTCAACTAAATCAGATGACAAGTTCAAGAGATACCACATTAACTTTGTAAAGTGGCTCCCCATTTCAAGACACCAAAAGTATTTGGACAATTAAGTTTACAATTGATGCAATAAATCATTAACTTTGTTATGCTGACATTTTTATGTGCAATTATCTCTAAAAGTCTGAAGCCTATATGGATTACCAGACTTTGAATATTATATTATCTAATTTGCTTTTCCTCCTTTACAACATATCTCTATAAGGATTTACTCTTGACTATGTTTGGCTTTAAGCACAGAGTCTGTAGGGAGTACAGGTTTTGATTTAATGAGAAAATGTAAATAAGGGTAAGAGTTATCAAATTAACTTTGCGCAACAAGGCTCCTGCTATAGCTCTCCAAAATAAGAATGTACAACTTCAGCATTTTCTCCCCCCTCCATACTAAAGTTTTACAGTGTTTAATAAAATAATTTGCAGGGAGGGGGAAAAAAATAGGACCTGTACACTATACATTCTAGTCCTGAATCTGTGCTGCAGGAACAGGGAGTTGGATTTATCAAACCTTTGTTTACTTGCTATCCCTACAACTGTATATACTGCATACCACCATTTAGAGACAGGCTGAGTCATAGCTGAATTCTCATAGCAATACCCTGAAATGCCTGAGAGGACAACCAACAAATAAGGCACCAACGGTCTGAGACGTTTATGAGTTGCACGTATTTTGGGCTTTGCACAGTAAAGGGGCATGCCCACGGCCAGGTAATATGGCTGAAAATGCATTCATACTTTACTTGTAGCGAAATGTAGCATAATGACTCGCATTGAATACAATAGTAGATGCAGTTCCATACTATTAGCTTTTGTCCATTCCTTACCCCTTATCCCTAAACTTCTTTGCCTTTTTTTTTTTACTATTTTGAAAAACATTTTAAAATAACTTCAAATAGCGGATCTACATTGAAATGTTGTGAGCTTGTAGATCAGCTATTTGAAATATTTAAAATGCTTTTTTTTTTAAATGGCAAAAGAGTTTCCAAGTTGCAATCTGTAACTTTTATGTTCTACTCAGGAAACAAACCTGTGTCACTGACTCACCCGCATGAGAAACCAGATTTCTCTCACTCAAGAGGCTCTAGTCACTTGGCCAGGGGAGATATTGTGCTTATGAGATTGAGGCCGTACTTCATCAACACGTAGGTGTCAATACCCTGGTGTTCCGGCACCAGGGTCTACTTTTCTCAGTAGAAGAGTAGAGAGACTCTAACCATGTAGTGGAGATGTACTAATTATATTTTAACATCTACTAGTAGTTCTCAAAGTAGGGTCTGGAGACCCTCAGGCATCCATCAGGGCTTTCCAGGGGTTCTCAAGAAGTTTAATTTCACCATTATACTCGAGAGACAGCCTACTGCAGCTATCATTTCACTAGCGAGAAGTTAGTTTAGTACTAAGATCATAGGTTATCCCCCAACTACAGTATAGACGGCTGTAGAATTCTGTACTAAATTGAATCTAAAAACAAATATATTCTCTTATGGAGGGCCATGGCACAAAATATTTTCAAATGGCTTCATACAGTACTTTGGTACCTCGATAGTTTGGGAACCACTGTTGGTTAAAATAATGTAAAATTATGTGCATCGGGGAGACTTGAGACCTGAAATATCCAATTATATTAAAAAGATCGAATGACAACCTAACTGAAAGATCCAGTAGAGCCATCCATGTAGAGCCAAGTGGAAACACTGTCGCTGCACCAACGTGTTTGTTTATACACTGAGTAATAAATCTTTACTCAATTTCTATACTCACTTTGCTGAAAATATTCAACTTTCAACCTCACTTTGAGAAAATAATAATAATAATTTCACTATTTTTTGTTTGTTGTTTGACCTTTCTTGTCTACAAGAACCTAAGCCAAACATGATCTATAAAATGTAATGTTTGCCAACATTGTGTTGAATTCGAATGAAGTAATGAGTAGAGAACATACTTTTATTCGTCACATCATGTTACGGTTTACAGGTGTAAATAGGAGGGTGAAATTATATATTTTTCTCGTGCATGCTCCATCATTTTTTAGTATTCTGTGAGGATAAAGAGTGAGAGCAAATCAATTGTATCTTCAAACTATCCGTGTTCAAATTTGTCCTCCAGCAAATAACCTAATTATGAGATATTATGGTCCAATGCATAGGTTATTGCGACCGTCAGGTCGCAGTTACTATCAAAACCTCGACCAGCTGTCTGTCAGTCTGTCAGTCTGTCTGTCACACGTCACACTTTTGCCCTGCTCATATCTCCGCAACCGTTCCCCCGATCCATGCCAAATCAATTCTCACATGGCCCTCTTCTAGCGCCAACATGAGGCCCATTCTTGCAAAACACATTTTTGGACACTTTTGCCCTAAAATCATGCAAATCGGTACACACTTGCTCTACACTCATGTCATCAACATGGATCTGTCCCATTTAGCGCCACCTTCAGGCCGATTTCTTAAAACACATTTTTGGACACTACTCCTACAGATTTTGCCCTAAAATCACGCAAATCGCTACACAGTATGTCTACACTCATGTCATCAACATGGATCTGTCCCATATAGCGCCACCATCAGGCCGACTTTTTCAAACACATTTTTGGACACTGCTCTTTCACATTTTGCCCTAAAATCACGCTGCGACCTGACGGTTGCTTATCTCCCGATTAGGGAGTCTTACTGGTAGTGTTTGTGTAAAAACAGCAACTACATTTGATCATGGGTGGTCAGAGTACCATGAGCTCACACACTACAATAAAAATGTGTCTGTACAAATGAAATGCATGCACAGCATGCAGTTTAGAACGCAGTAAAATCCATAGTGTTAACTTGAACTCTCTATTGTACTCTCTATTGTATAATTGGAAACAAATGGACCCGTGAGGGTTCCATTTGTACACAATTTGGAGTTCAACTAACACTGAGGATTTAACTGTGTAATGCTTAAGGGTATGACCTCAGGTGGTGGGTAATAGAGTGTTAAATGAGCAATGCAAAGCGTCATAGACAACTGAGTAGAGGTTGCACTGCATTCACAAATGATTTAATGCGGTACATATGGCTGATTATTTTCCTCTATTCTAATGCGTTTTTGCAAGTAGGAGAATGAATGCAATATGTGGATTTAAATGATGATGGTTTACAACTTTACATGCATCGGTCCAGACTCTAGAGTAGTCCTCTATAGTAGTCAAAAATGGCAGTTCCGTGACCACGAGAGCAAAGGTCAGTTTCTCAATGGATTTGTCATTTAGGAGGGTTATTAAAAAAAATTGGCCGGGGTGTATTTTTTTAAATGGTCGGGAAAACGTTTTTAGCCCAAGGAATGTTTTTCATGCTAAACAAATGCTTGCAATGGATTCAGAATAATAATTAAAAACCCCTAGTTTGACACCTCACATCCCACTTGAAGCAGATTTTTTGGGAGTCATTTTTTCCTTTATAGTATAGCGTATAGTAAGTGCATGAGACTGAAAATTACCCTAGCTGTCAAACATTTTCCCAGCCATTTAAAAAAATACACCCCGGCAAAATTTGTTTAATAACCCTCCTAGATGACAAATCCACTGAGATATGGACCTTTGCTCTCGTGGTCACGGAACTGACATTTTTTACCCAACTATCTAACCATTTAAACTACTGTATATCCTTTGTGGCCCAGGGTCCCAAAAGGGCTTGATACTAGGTCTGCTCCCTTTTTTCCCTCTACACCAAATCTCCTTGCCAAAAACAGCCCATCTACAAGTATAAAGCGTCACAATGCATTTTGAGCTTTAGATCGGCTATTTTTGCTGAATGTTACTATAGGGCTCATGTGGCTAAACGAACGGTAACTACAAAAAATAAAAATAAATGCACTTAGCTTTGCTACATCACCTTTAATGCTGATTACATTCTCAGTGCATCAAAATCAAAATGGTGACGAGGGCAGTTCTTATTGGGTCATGATCAACGAGCATACTTAATTTGTTTGAGTCGATCATGCAGTATATAATCACTGCACACTAAACGTGATGGTTTTGGTTTTAGGGTATTATTTTTGCTTAAAGCACAGAGCATGCCTTAAAGAGCAAACCACTTAAACACAGAAGCTACAGTGAGACCCTATCCATTTGTATTCACGGCCGTGTATTAACAGGTCCATTTTTTACCCTCGTGACTTAAAGTAGCACCCAGGATTTTCTTTTTTGCAATGGATTTTACACGCATTCATAGCCTATATAAGCTACCACAATTCAGGCTCATAGAAGCACGACACATGGTTTATTATAGAGAGAGAGAGAGCAGATGTAGCTTGAAGAGACATTGCGATTTGACAGTATTTAATTGGAGACTGCATTTCAAGGCAGCCAGCCCTGCCGCTGGTTTTATTCTAATTGCCAGCAGCAAAAGCACTTAATGAAGCAGAGCGCTGGAGAGTGTGGGTAAAAGAGTGAGAGTGACCAGGTTTCCACGGCAACAGCAGCAGTAGCCGAGTAGTATTTTCATCTTGAGGAAAAGGGCTACAGGAGAGCAGTGTTTCCCTGCAGAGCCTCCTGCAGCCCAGTGATGAATATCTATAATGTAATGGATATACTCGTAGAAAATAAATACAATTCTCTTCCTCTTTTAAATCATGCTAAAATATTAAAGTATCCAAGTAGCACTAGATGAACACAATTATCTCCTAACCTCAGGTTGAGAGTTGTATTGGTCTACAGTACACTCTGTAATTAATGCAGCATCTTAAGAATACACACAAAAGGGGTCTTTTTTTACACAGATCCTGAGGGTTAATTTAACTCAGAGTGTGTGCAAATGAGTACAAATGACATTTGTACACTCTCAGAGTTACAAATGGATAAATAAAACTGAGGAGATTATACTGTGTAGGTATGGCTGTACTTCTTTTACTACGGGTTTGATGTAAACTAATGCTAATGCCATATTATTTTCTATATTTCTTTATTATCTAGTTTTCTCTGTCATTTGTCTCCCTTAGAGAATATCAATGCAATTTCCTTGGCATCCAGGAGGTGTCAGTTTGCACTGTTTCACCCATATTAGATTTATATTGGGTTGTTTATACTGCAGGTCATTGTTGGTTACTGACCTGACTCGGTTTAATATGCATTGAATAATCATGATTTTACCACTAGACCACATGTTCCAGTGGTGTAGTGAGCAAGCCATTTTGTTAAAGAAATATCACACTTCAACCGATTGAATTATGGGTCTGACTGTACATGAGCTATGTATCGAGTTATTGATTCAATTTAACGTCTTCTCCAATTCATCATCTTCTCGGTCTCATCTTTATTGTGTTGTCAATTACTGCGTGGTCATAGGTCTCTCTCCCCACTAAGTGACTCCCACGGAAAGCTATGTGAACACTTTCATAGGTCAAAAAGCTGATAATAACCATAATACTGAGACAGCACATCCTTCAAGTGACTCGCCCACTGAAAGTAGACACATTAATAATTGATAGATAGACAGTCAGCAGTACTAGTGCACTTTCTGAAAAAAAGAACGGGCCTTCTCAAAAGCAATGGGCCTGCGATAGCACAGGAGTAATTTCCAGCCAGCAGATGAGTCTCGCAGGTGTCAGTTATGTCATCTCTCACTGCAATACTAAAGTGAAATGCCTAACAAGTCACACTGACTCCAATGATCAAATGCACGTTCCCTGAGGTAAGGTTAATAGGAAAATACAAATTACAACTTAGAAATAATTACTGTATATGGATACACACACCTCCTGCCACAGTAGCAATCAATACCGGGCCATTTCTCTCCAGTGTTCTGCACTGGCAGTTTTTGTCGTAGGCCTACATGTTTTTTTTTTTTTTTTTTTACGTAACCTGTAATTGTTATTGTTTAAAATGTATTCGCCTAATACAGGGGTTTTCAAAGTGGGTGACGGGGCACCCTGGGGTGCCGTGACAGCAGTCCAGGGGTGCCGCGAGATAATTTGATAATATTTGGAATTTAGTTGGACACTTGAAAAAATATTTAGTATCATTTTAAACTTGAAGTACAAAGTTATTTTCAGTCAATTCTAACCAAAATGGCTATTATCTCAACATTTTCCTCGCAACATAATCACTAAAATATTGTCACTGTCGGGCAGAAACCTTGTATCTCCAAGTTTCAAATGTGTATGTCTTTTGGTAAAGTAAAGCCCTGCTTCATCATACAAGACTGTCGCATAAAACTAGTGAAAACAGCCGATCTACAAGCACACAACGCCTCGCATGCTGTTTTCACTAGTTTAGTACATTTTATAGATGATAAATACAAAATGAACGGTTTTGGACATACAAGGTTTCCACCCAACAACGACGATATGCTATAAATATAAGGTGCTGGGAGTGAAAATTATAATGTAGGGGTGCCTCGGATTAAAAAAATATTTGTGGGGTGCCCTGAGACAAAAAGGTTTGGGAACCCCTGGCCTAATAATAACAATATCTGAGCCTGTCTTGTATTCTCTTTCTGGTGTGCTGCTTTTTCCACTCATGTGGATCCTTGTATTCAGTTGCACCTGGAGCTAAGCACCCACTGCCCAAATCAGTGGCAGCAATCAGAGGAAGCGCACCTGTTCTTGTCCCCTAGCTGGCCTAATAATATCAGTGATTCTCAACAAGGACCTCTAATGCATATCAAACCCAGTTTGATATGCATTAGGCCATGGACCCCTATTTGATAAAACGTTATCTTTGGTACCCAAAGACCATAAATCCCTAGGGTTATTGCGACCAAAGGTCGCAGTTTAGTATGTGAAATGGGCAAATGGCACATGCTGACTCCGTCCGTCTGGACGTGTACACTTTTTTACGGTCTATGGGTTTGCCGCTCTGACATCAGTGTGATGTCAGGGGAATCACTAACAGAATGGGTTTGCCGCTCTCACATCACGCTCTGGCTTCACTGTGATGTCACACTAACAGAATCCCTTTTATGCCCATATATGGAGTTCCCTGATGTCATCAATATTAACACTTAAGTTGCAATGATTTTTTCTCTTCAATGTGCCGCGATGCCATTGTCTCCATAGACTTCCATGTCATTTATAGTGCACGGATCGTGCACGTGTGTGCACACTGTTCACAGCTTTCAAACAAAAAAATCCGCTTGGAAATCCGTTCAGGCATTCATGACCAGTAAGACTCCCTAATCGGGAGATAAGCGACCGTTGGTCGCTTATCTCCACAAATAGGCCAAAAGTTTGTTTTACCAATTATCAAGACATACGGGCAGTTGACAGTTTGCCATGGTTACTCATTGAAGTTGAATCTCCATATATGGAGATAACCTACGCATCACACTAAGTCTGACCTCACCAGCCCATATTTGGGCATGAGCAACTTATGTCTCCATATATGGAGATATGATGACATCACACAGTCCTCAGCCGATGATGTGGCGTGATTTCATACAATACACAAACGAGCCCTACAGTATAAAGGGGCAATTCTTGCCAGGAAAGAAGCATTTCTTCGACTCAGACCTTATCGCCAGGGTTGGCTTATAGCAGCTGTCGGTAGGACCATATATGGATTCTGTTAGTGTGGATCTCCTAACAGGGCATCATCTGTGATACAATCCCTTTTATGCCCATATATGGAGATCCCTAACAGAATCCCTTTCATGCCCATATATGGAGATCCCTAACAGAATCCCTTTTATGCCCATATATGGAGATCCCTAACAGCATCCCTTTTATGCCCATATATGGAGATCACTAACAGCTAACAGAATCCCTTTTATGCCCATATATGGTAACCTGACTTTCGCCAGATAGTTGCAGCAGTGCGTAACGCTCTGCCTTACATCTGGGATCTCTCGGCCAGACTCTATGTAAGGGGCGGGCCATTTTTTGAATTTCTGTAGCAGGTGATTGGATGTGGCCGTTTCTATCACAGTAACTCCAACCACTCATATTGGCCTGTCTGCATGACGTTGCAGACAGGCAACGTCATGCACTCAGGCAACGTCACTCTATTGGCTCAGAGCCGCTCAGAGCCCGCCCATAGCTGCCGCTGATTGGTCCGGCCCGGGACTTTACGAGTGTTATCAACGCTGGCGGACCGAGCCCAGATGGTAAAGCAATGCAACGCAATGCTGCCACCATCTGGCGAAAGTCAGGTAACATATATGGAGATCCCTAACAGAATCCCTTTTATGCCCATATATGGATATCCCTAACAGAATCCCTTTTATGCCCATATATGGAGATCCCTAACAGAATCCCTTTTATGCCCATATATGGAGATCCCTAACAGAATCCCTTTTATGCCCATATATGGAGATCCCTAACAGAATCCCTTTTATGCCCATATATGGAGATCCCAAACAGAATCCCTTGTATGCCCATATATGGAGATCCCTAACAGAATCCCTTTTATGCCCATATATTATGGAGAAATCCCTGCTCTGAGTATCTGACATCAGTGTGATGTCACCTGTTTATGCCCATATATGGAGATCCCTGCTCTGCGTATCTGGTTGCTATGGTAAACAGTTGGTTGCTAGGGTAAAAAAACATGGTTGCTATGGTAAACAGTTGGTTGCTAGGGTAAACAGTTGGTTGCTAGGGTAAAACCATGGTTGCTAAGGTGGTTGCTAACGTACACTAACAAACCAGCAACAACAGACTGTTGCCACAGCAACGTACACAAAGGTTTGTGTACACATGTGGTGTGATGTCATACTGATGCGGAGATATGAGCAGGGCAAAGGTGTGATGTGTGACGTGTGACGGCCGGACGGCCGGTGGAGGTTTTCATAGTAAACTGCTCCCTGACGGTCGCAATTAACCAGCCATTATGTTTTCTTCAGATGTAAACAAACATGGCTGCCATGTTTGAAAGAATGGGTTGGTATGGGGGTTAAACATGGAATTTCGCGATCGCGATCATGCCTAATACATTTCTGGAGGTCCAAAAAACATTTTTGAAAAAAAAAATCTTTTAATTTTTTTTTTTTCCTTCAAAAACGGCCCAAACTCGGGAAACTCGGGGTTGGCACTAACCTGACTTTCGCCAGATGGTGGCAGCATTGCGTATATAACGCTCTGCTTTACCATCTGGGCTTGCTCGGCCAGCGTTGATAACACTCGTAAAGTCCCGGGCCGGACCAATCAGCGGCAGCTATGGGCGGGCTCTGAGCGGCTCTGAGCCAATAGAGTCTGATTGCAGACCACGTGGAAACCCAGGAGGTGGATTCTGGGTGCAACGTCATGCAGACAGGCCAATATGAGTGGTTGGAGTTGGCACTCCCAGACCGTGATAGAAACGGCCACATCCAATCACCAGCTACAGAAATTCAAAAAATGGCCCGCCCCTTACATCGAGTGTGCCCGAGAGAGCCCAGATGTAAGGCAGAGCGTTACGCACTGCTGCAACTATCTGGCGAAAGTCAGGTTAGGTTGGCACAGGGGTGGTACCTTTTCAAACTCGGGAAACTCGGGGTTGGCACCAGATGTGTTAAGCCCATATCGAACAGGACTGAGGCCACATCGGCCACCACACAAACAGAATCCATATATGGCCAAGACAGATGGCCAACACAGCCCATATCTGTGTGGCTGTTTCTACAGACAGGGATCTCCATGTATGGGCATAAAAGGGTATGATGTCAGATGTCATAGACGTCATAGGACTTTCACATAACGAATAGAGTAAGCATGTTTGGGCTCTCACTGCATATCTCCATACATGGATCTCCATATATGGGTACAGGGGTTCTCCATGGGTAACTGGTCCGATATACATCACTGGCCAGATGGCCAAGACATGGCACGACCTAGCCCTTAGGGCCATAAGGTCCATTTGGTTCTTATGTAAACCCCATCATCCGTATTCTGTATGGGGAAAACCTAGCCACAAATTGCAACACTAGATTTAATCGGTTGAATCTAGGGTTGCAATAGTGTGTGCCAGCGGTGACGCAATTGTAGTCCTTAGCGGCCATTTCTTGGGTCAAAACACAGGTGTTTCAATTGTTTGATTGCATAGAACTAACGCTATAGTCTAATCAGAACACCTGTGTAAGGCTGTGTTGACCCAAGAAATGGCCGCTCTTAGAACTACATTTGGCACACCCTATACCTTCCATAGGTAATGCATAGGTAATGCATCAAAACAGTTTTTTTGCTATCTGATTGTATTAAACGACGTCAAACTCACCAATATTGGGGCTCTATGGAAAGCTTGGAGTAGCCTATCCTTTTTCTATCTGCAAAGTGTTTGCTTCAGAAAAACCCAGCGTAGACATGTTATTATGAGCTACTTTCTATCAAGAAATTCAGTTCAGGTGATTATTTTTTCAAAGTGCTGGAGTTTGGAAGCGCTCGTGGGAAGTCACTCAGTGGTCCTGTGTACCAGCTGGTTCTAAATGTCACATAGCCTAAAGCAGGAGGCAGCGGGACATGGCTTATGGAATGCAAGCGCTTCCGAGGTTAAAAAAAACATGTCTGCTCAGATTTATTGACAGATATAACTCATAACATGTCTACGTTGGGCTTTTAAGAAACAAACACTTTGCAGATAGAAAGAGGATATTCCAAGCTTTCCATAGAGCCCCAATATTGGTGAGATTTACGTCGTTTAATACAATCAAATAGCAAAAACTGTTATGATGCATTGATGGGAGGTATTGCAGCCCTATTCAAACGATTAAATGAAAATAAATGTATATTTAATGTAGTCTGAAAATAGGGTCCCTGTCCCTGAACCTCATGTTGAGAACCAGTGGCGAATATGACGGTAAAGACTACAAAGCAGTGTCTTGGTTTGTAAAAAGTTAAGCTCAGGCATATTGTCTCTTGGCGAGGAAACCTCCTAGGTAGGTGGTATTTTAAGGAAATAAAGCAGCTTAGTTCTGTCTCATTACAGTAGGAAGCATAAAGGATTAAAGTTTGGTACAGTACCTTGATTTGGCAAACGTTCCATTAAGTGGTTCTTCAGCTGTGTAGGATATCCCATGAGAGGCCTTGGTAGGTATTTTTTGTTGTTGTTTTGTTGCCAATTCCAATTAAAATAAAGTTATCGTCATAACTTGTAAGTAATTTGGTGAGTTCATTTGTTATGCAAGAGGCTTGAAGGGTGCCAGCCAGGTACATACATTACCAAGGAAACCAGATGAACAAGCTGTGCCAAATTCTACATTAGTCACATGACATTCTATAATAGTCACATGACATGATGACAGGTTGTCTCATAGGGTTGTCTCATAGGGTTGTCTCTGTTCATCAGAGGTGGAAAGTAACAAAGTGCTGTGATACTCAAGTTCTGTAATTAAGTTCAATTTGAATGTTTTTTTTTTTTTTGTTTTCATTAGGCCTACTTTTACTTCTACTCCATGCACTTACATCTCAAAGGCACATACAGACTCCACTACAATTATTTTATTTGGAAACTTTTATAACTCTTCTTTACCAAAATTAGTGTTTGTGTGTGTGTTTTCTTTTTCAAGAATAGTTTTGAAAATAGCAGATAAGCTCACAGCGTGTCGCATCGTGTTGTGAGCTTGTAGATCGGCTATTTTCAAATAACCAATGTATAGGTTTAAATGCTCATGTGGCCTATAGGCCTACGTACTGTAGTTGCCTCTTGTTGCTTGTCTTCAGCTTTTGCTTATTTCTCTCACACAATCTGACAACACAAGAGGTCCTGTGCTGCTGCACATCCAGAACAAAGTGCCTACTCCCTTGTTAGGATGGTCATTAGCAATACATGTTTAAATCATCATAATATTTTCTGTCTTCATTATGATGACAATATTGACAATAATTATGCAAAAGAAATAAAAGTAAAGAAAACCTCTTGAAGGGAAAACCCCCTCACCTCTGAGCTACAATTGTTAACCCCACCCTCCAGCCAATTTAACATTTTCTCCTTAATTGTCTTACCAAAAATGTAATATGGGGCTAGAAGATTATATTATATTAACCACTATGGCAACCAGGCAGACTGGGAAACTCTGAAGTTCCAAGTCAAGTCTTTATTGTTATACTTATTATTAGTTTATTTTTGTTCTTCCCAATTTAAGTCATTCTGCCAATTCCTCTTGGACAATGAACTACAGTAGCCTACATTGTCCCTGTCGCTGTGGGTTAAAGCCCTCACAGTTGGCCTGGGGAGGGTGTGCCGCATGCCTCCACCCAGGGGCGTCACACCAAACTCTGGGCCCCGGGTACAAGGATTCACTGCGGGCCTCCCATGAATGTTAACTATTGAAAAATAGCAGATATACAAGCTCACAGCGCGGCACCGAGTGCCGCGCTGCGAGCTTGTAGATCTGCTATTTTTTTTAAATCGTGAAAATGTGTGCCAGGAAAACCTATGTTTCCATGTCAGTGATGCTCAAACTCTTTCATGTGAAGGACCCCCCCCCATCTCAAAATATTTAGTTCCAGCTGGAACCCCCAGAAGCAAAATTTGAGTTACAAATGTTCACTTAAAAAATACATATATTCAAAGATTTGCGCACATTTTCACGACTTTTCAAAAATAGCAGATCTACAAGCTTGCAGCGCGGCACTCGGTGCCGCGCTGTGAGCTTGTATATCTGCTATTTTTCAATAGCTAAAGTTACTAGGCCCCTCCACCTTGGGCCCTAGTAACTCAGTCCCACTTTATACCCCTTGTGACGCCCCTGCCTCCACCACATGCCTCCTCCACTACACAATGGAGTCACCAGCCACTTCTCTTCACCGGAAGAGGGTAATGCATGTGGACGGCTTCCACCCACGAACACCGCCAACTGTTTGTTAGAGCACCCAGCCAAGCCGGGGGCGCCGAGGAGGAATTGAACCTCGGTCTCCACGGTGGTGGGCAAGTAGTTCTAAGCTGTGCCACCCGAACACACAGACATTTTGACTTGCAAATTCAAAAGTAAAAGTGCAAGTTGCATTAACACAGATAAAGTTAAATTAGCACAGAGAGAGATGCCAACATTGCAAAGTTGAAAATCCTGAAGCAAGCCAGCAAGTGTGAAAAACTGAATATCTTAAAAATAGCACCATATTCGATAAGGCAAAGTGAAGCAACAAAAAACTATAGCCATTGCTTCTTTTTAGTTTCTAGTTAACATGCAGTGTGTAGTGTGAAGTACACTCCCACACATATTTTGAAAGCACATTTAGTGTTCAGTACTTTTATTTAGCTTCAAAACATATTTTAAAAGTCCAACCAATATGCCCATAAAAGGGGACAAGGACTGAGAGACAGATACTGACACGCACGGACGCATGTCTGGGGTCTCACAGCACACGGTTGGTTCTACAGGGATCTCCATATATGGCCATAAAAGTGATTGTATGTGTGATGTCAGATGTCATAGACGTCATAGGACTTTCACATAACGAGACCGAGTAAGCATGTCTGGGGGTCTCACAGGTTCTATAGACTCCAACTTTTGCACACAGATTTTTGCCTATATGTTCTCTGCTGCTTCCCCTGCCGTTACTGTACTTGCACAATGTTGTATGATGTGTTGTATGATTTTTCTTTTTTTTTGTTGAACCAACCAATATGATCCAACCAATATGCCCAATATACCGTATATATATGGTATATATATACGGTACCTTAGTTTACTGTAGCTTCAAGCACTTAAGAGACCATTCATCAATTTTGCTTTGATTCGAAAACATTGTTTAGTCAAGATCTTACAGATTCCGAACACGCAAGGCTATGCTGTCAGATAGTTGAGTTGTGCAGTGTAGAATACAGTAAAGTGTAGCAGTGTGGCAATCCCTCGGCACAGTTACTGTATTTTGCTTCAAAGCATTTCTTGTTAAAGGTCAAAAGATGCACACCACAGTTTGCAGTGATTGTGTTGGGCAGAATTCTAATTAAGAAATGTGCTTTAAAATGAATCACTATTGTTTACTAGCCAGATGATGTATACAAAACATATCACCCCAGTAAAATATCAAGTTAAATGTGTAATCTGCAACCTTTCAGCCGGCGATGACCAAACACTAGCTTGGCAAATGCAACTTTGGAATGAATCCAGTGGATAGTAGAGCTCACTGTACCAAGGAGTCAGCTTTTAGTGAGACTACTGTACACACACGCGCACGCACGCGCACACACACACACACACACACACACACACACACACACACACACACACACACACACACACACACACACACACACACACACACACACACACACACACTCAAACCTTTTCAAGTCAAGGACCCATCTGAAAAGATTTTGTGCCACGGTGGTTTTTCAAAATTATTCAGACAGAATGTCAAGATGTTTTGACGTCCCTGGACATTGGCATTACACCACTGACCACCATAACTCTGAGAGTGTGCAAACGGTCCATTTGGTTCACTCTCCAAGTTACAGCCACATATGGGGCCATTTGGTTCCTAACATATCCATCATTCATTTGGGGACCCCCTGGAACCCCCTCAAGGACCCCTGGAGGTCTCCGGACCCCACTTTGAGAACCAATGCACAACAGTACCTTTGCATTGCCGCTTCATCCAGTGTAATTGATTGATACATATTGGCCTCTTAAGTCTGACATCATTTTGTAGGCGGAGGAGAAATTCTGGTGCCAAGAGGCACCGTGAATATTTTTACTATAAGCTAATTTTTCTTCTCTTTCTTGTTGACAGGAAAGTGGTAGAATTATACTTTAGTCGTTATTTTTGTCTCGGATCTGTTGAAATAGCGAGGGACACAGCACTGCCCATATTGACAATAAATCTGCTTGGCACCTGACTACAAAATGATGTCACGGCTTAAGAAGCCCATAGCCTGCATATTTTGTCCTGCCCCTGTTTACACACGTACCCCTTCGTACCAGGAGAGAGGCATAAGGGATGAACGAGATGATCCAGGCTGCAGGGGTCTTCAATGTTTTCAGGCAAAGGACGCCTTAGTTGAGAGAGTGATGAAGCAGGGACCCCCACAACCTTTTCAGATTCCACATAGTTTCATTGTTTGACAGCACAATCATCAGTGTCTTTTGGATTCATGTCAATTTGTGTTTTCAGATATTTAACCACTTGAACCATCAATACTTAATAAACTTGACCTTTCACTCTGTACTTAGTCCGCTCTTTTCCCCTCTATCCACCAAACCTCTTTGCCGAAAATAACCGATCTACAAGCTCACAAGGCCTTGTGAGCTTGTAGATCTGCTATTTTTGGCTAAAGTTATCAGAATATGGATGCTATAGAGGGTGGTTAATATAAAAACGTTTCTATCACACAAAGATCTGGAGGACCGCCTGTTGTAACTCTGAGGATCACCTAAGGGTCCCGGACCCCCTGTTGAAGACCCTTGACTTAAAGGACCACTTCACCCATTGTCAAACTATGTTCATATGTATTTGGTCCTGACTAATGCGCATATATGTTACCTGCTGCAGGTTGTTTTTTACACCACTGAGAGCAGCGATGCTGATGCCAGCCAAAGTGCTGCATTGCTGCTATGCTGGAGACTGTATAAAAAAGGAATCTAATTTAGGGGGCTTTGCTACCTTCTCCTCCTGTTCTTTTATGTTGTCTTTTCTTACTGCCGCTTTTATGTTTGAAAGACACGATAACTGCTCACTTGGCTTACAGATGTGCTCAACCTTGCAGCCTTGACATTCAGAGTTGTGCACCAAGCTAATTATTATCTACAGTACAGTACATATATAACCCAGCAATCATCATCACATAATCGAATTGCTTTTTTAATAGTTTTACTTTATATTGAATGTATAATAAGCACACACACACACACACACACACACACACACACACACACACACACACACACACACACACACACACACACACACACACACACAGACACCCCCCCAACACACACACACACACACACACACACACACACACACACACACACACACACACACACACACACACACACACACACACACACACACACACACAGATAGGTATAGAATATATAGATATAGAATATATAGATATAGAACAGATCTATCTATCTATCTATCTATCTATCTATCTATCTATCTATCTATCTATCTCTCTATCTATCTATCTATCTATCTATCTATCTATCTATCTGTCTGTCTATCTGTCTATCTAGATAGATAGATACTGTAGATAGATAGATAGATAGATAGATAGATAGATAGATAGATAGATAGATACTGTAGATAGATAGATAGATAGATAGATAGATAGATAGATAGATAGATAGATAGATAGATAGGCCTAATGGGTCTATGGGGCCTCCTACCCACATAGATAATGGGTCTATGGGGCCTCCCACCCACACAGGCCCCAGTCCAATCAAATCAAATCCAAAATGACCAATTAGTCATAGCACAGCTGAATAATCATATAACACTTTTAGCCAAATACCATTTCTAGACTGGAGTCTTTTTCTTTTTTCTTTTGCACTCAAAATGCATTTGTCAGAAACGGGTCATGGTGGCTCTGGAATAAATGTAGGGTATGCCATTACAGGTTGGCACAGTGGGGAAATAAATGCTAAACATGCTGGAGGGAAGCATGGTTTTGTTTGTTTGTCTTTTCTGTTGCCCTTCAGTTGTATTTTCTGACCCCTAGTTTAAGCATTGTATACCCCATAGAAAATAGCAAAACACTGGCTTCACCACTGCAGTGAAATACTGTAATTGGATAATTGACAGTAGCCTAGTCTTGTTTTGTTGTTAAGCATTTCAGACAGAGGATATTGCATGGCTAAATCAATGAATAGGCATAGCAGGATGACAACATTTAAAATAAAATAAAAATTGCCCCATCGCCTTTTTAACTGCACCCTCAGTCACTTTCATCCTGGCGCCGGGCCTGGTTCTACCTAAATACAATTTACAATTATAATTTAAAATCTAGGCATTTAGCAGACATGACTTACAGTACAATAAGCAAGGTAATACATCAACATCCATACATCAAATGCATAGAAATAGTAATCTAGTTCAACTAGATTTCATACTTTTATAATACCTGGGGGGCTGTGTCTCAAACCTCCATCTTTTGAATGCAACGTTTACAGTAGCCTATGTGTGATATAAAAGAGTGGACAGTAGCTGTCAGCCTGCAGAGGGGCAGTGCTTTGGCCAATCACTGCTGTGCTGACCCACCAACTGGAGAGTGTTGTGGTTAATGGTGGGAACACTCCAAGAAGGCTGGGGACCACCTGATGACCTCTCTTCCAGGCCAAGGCTTCATCCATTAGAAATGGATTTATAATCGCATCTTTGATGTATTTGCAAACTGAAGTTAGCCTGAAATGAATATGATAGATGGGCAGCGGCTTACACACACACACACGCACGTACGCACGCAGCACGCACACACACGCACGCACACACACACACACACACACACACACACACACACACACACACACACACACACACACACACACACACACACACACACACACACACACACACACACACACACACAGCTGTTTTTTTTTTCTTCTTCTTTTCTTTTAACATAATGATCTTAATCTTAATGGCTATTGCCATAGTTAGCTATCTCTGTGTGAACTGGGGAGTTTTGGTGTTTGTAATATATCATAATGCTTCAACCATACTTGGCCGGCCTGCTGGGGGCGGCCATCCATTAGCCAATTTTAATATAGGATAGGATACTGGAAAATCTGAATCTACATTTTAAAGTGTTGATATTATAAATGCATTGTAATTTGTACGTTTGAATACTTAAAGTACAGCCTCAACCATTTTCAACCTGTCTTCATATAATTGGTCCTCACCAATGCTCATTATAATATGGTACTATTTTTGTCTACTAGGTCTGTGTCTCAGAGGAGGGCTGTGGACACCACAGAAACCTGCCTGCCAGTGACATCATCAATGGGGAATCCAAGTTAATAGAAACTGCAGGCTTTCATTGTTCTCGCTTTAATCCAAATAAAAATACTAATTTAAATATATATTTATTTAACTGCCTAACGATGGTGTCACTGGTAAGCAGGTTTCTGAGGTGTCCACGTGTCCACAGCCCGAGACACAGGCCGGGAAGAACAAAATTGTACCATTTTATCATGACATTAGTGAGGACCAATTATCTGACGTTGAAAATGGGTGAAATCGTCCTTTCTAAAAGCATGTTTCTAAAAGCATGTACTTTTGAGAACCTTTTTGTGAATACTATAAAAGCAAGTTCTCAATTAAAAATGTGGCTGAGCAACTTTCAACCTTTACTTTTAATATGATCTCAAGTACTGGGGTTTTGTCCATCACTGAACATACTGTATGTGGGGGGAAATGACATGGTTCTGTCAGGATCTACATAGAAATGGCGCGGCCCCAATGTACACCAGCCATGTCATCAGTTGTCTATGATGTATCTATAATGTACTGTATGTCTCCATATGTGAGCAAGATTTCAGCATGATCAAAGCCCCATCATTAGGCCTAAGTTAAATATTTCAAAAAGTTTAAAACATAAACTATGTGAAAAAAGAAAATAAATAGTGGAGGGTACTCTGTGGACTACTGGTAGTGTGCTCAAGAAATGTGGCGCAGTCCAGCAGGTTGTGAAATTGGCTCTAGACAGTCAGACAGACTATAGACGGCTCACCTCTGTGGAGTCACGCCATAATAACATCACTTTGATATGCAAATTGAATTGCGGAATATCTTAATGTTTCCCTGAGAAGGATAATCCAATGCTACATTTAAAATCGTCCAAGTGATGGCACCTTAAGGCTGCAGCATACTACAAACGACACTGAACTTTTTTCAGCTTGGGCAGGGCTTCCCGAAGCGAAGAAAGTTTAGCAATAAAGATCAAAGTATTTATACTCCCTGCAGCTCAGGTTTGAGTTCTGTATGTTAGACCCACACACTGTACAGTATACTATATACAGTGGGCGGGAATGGTGATGTTTATAGGATCTCTGCTGTTCGTTTTCATCAACCTCCGATGTGCTTTGACATCATTTGTCTCAGAGATCTGACCATTTCTGGAGACACAGTGGACAAAGTGTGTACTTTCTCCATTAAATAACTGCAATCTGGTGGTTTGTTTGTAGTCGCTCAGAGAGGGAGGTTTGTAGCCAGCCAATTCCTTTCTTCAAAATTGTAATGATAGTTCACAAAGTGCATTAGTCGAGCCAATTGGAAAGGAGATGTTCAGCTACTTCGAACACCTTTTGGAGGTGCAAAACAAAATGTTTGCAAGGCACTGCCGCAGCTCTCATGACATAAAAATGTGTTACCTGCCGAAGAGAGAAAGCATGAGTCTGATGAATCATGTCTTCAGACTCCATCTCAAACCCTTGCACTTTACTCTTCCTGTCCCCCTTCTTGCCACCTTATCTCTCGATTAATGCTAGCGACTGACCGCAGACATGGCTGCAGACATATCTTGGTCACTCGACTCGTTCTCAGGTTTTTGTTTCTTAGGTTTTAGTTTCTTAGGTTTGTTTTTCTTGACCACAAATGTTGCTGGCCTCCATTCACTGAGCGCACACTGAAGCCTGCACGGCATTATTAATAATTTCCTGTATTGTGAGTCTTGCTTACCTATCTATACATTGCAGTCCCTGTCCCTGAGATGGTTTGTGTCGGATGGGAATTCTGTCAGTCTTGTCGTTGTCCAGAACCACGAATGTCTGTATCTGCCTGTCCGTGGGTCTGTGGAGGACGCACCCAATCTGTCTGTGTCTGTTGGGAGGTGTAGGCGACTTCCCTGATAGACAACACCAACCCATCGGCTTCACCAAGTACAGTACAGTAGTAGTTGTTTTTGGTAAGCAATTAAGCAAATTTGGACTATTTTCTATTTTCTTTCAAACCAAAATATATATTGAGGTTGAAAAAAGGTACCGTTTAATGTTGAATTTCCTTGTCTGTTAATTGGATTGTTAGGAGGATAACTTAAGAAAGTAAGGGCAGATTTTCATGAAATGTGGGAATGATCATTAGGTTGCTATCCCACGATTTTGTAACCCATTTTTGAACCAGTGCCAATTGCCTAAGCTGTAATCCTGGGCGCTACTCTCCCCCACTGCCAACCTGGGGAGAGCCCCGAGCCGAGCTCATGCTTCCTTCAATGCATGAGGAGTGAGCAAACCACTTCTTATCACCTGACAGGGGGAAGCTTCCCAGGACGTGGTGCATGGAAGGAACATGTTATTCCAACCAGTTTCAGGGGCCCCGGCTGACCAGGGGGAGGCATTATAGAGACGAGGATTACTGTATGTTTTTTGGTATCTACCATAGGGGACCTTCAAGCGGTAATGCGCTACAAAAGCTGTTTTGACTCACTCACTCAAAATATTTTGGTACAATGAAATCCTAGAATTCTATCTTGTAAGCCCCATAATAAGAACCAAAACTCTATGCTTTACCTTGGTACCAATAGGTAAAGTCTGTATGATGGAGATGTACTGTTACATTTCCCTACTCCATGTCCCCCAAAATGTCCAAAATGCCCACAATAGCACCTCAATTCGCTAGTGCTCCCCGATGTACAGATTAATCACTCTAACACAAACAACGAGGGGCTCAGTACATTTTAAGCACCTGGGCCCCATGTTGAGGCAGATTTTGGTACAATGTTGTAAAAATGTTATAACTTCCATAAAATATAAGAACTCCCCCGAATTTAAGAATCCCTTCGCAACACTTACACACTCTAGCCATTACTTTTTGTTTTTTTTCCCTGAAGTGATTTTATTACAAACTTCTTGAGGACTTACAGTATTACAAGAGAATTTGTCAACATGCGGAAACAGAACGAAGCAGAACACAGGAATTGAACAAACTGGTAAGATAGGACAATCCACTGTTCACAACAAACATAAAATCTGATAAAGTCCTGGGGATTCGGGAGTCTGTGAATGACTACAGTGCAGGCATAGAACGGCCACATTCACACCGACTCAGCAAAGGTCAATAGGTCAATCCAACCAAGGCAAGATGTGCACATCTCAAGAAAACATGTTACAATTTTTATATGCCATCGGCTTTTATCAGAACTTTTAGAAAGCTTCACTTATATGTACATAAAACTGTACAAAAACATGGCATCACAAGCATTTTTGTCCTATATAAATATAACCAACAATTAGGATAACAACTGGGTCCTCTCCTGCAGACATATTTTCAAGGCAATCATCACTTTATTCTACATGAGCTGTGAAAAATATGAAATGTTCGGTTAATTTCAGTTCGTTAGGGAGAGGGCTCTCGAACAGGAACCAGCACTAACATTTCGGAAAAAACAGTAAACATTTTCTACCAATTATCTTTGGAATTCATGCTAAACTCATAGTCTGCTTGACAGCAGGCATGGGGATGTGGAGATCTATGTACACCATCAAGAGATATTCTTTTCACGACCAGTTAGCTAAAGAGTGTTAAATCTGTAATAAAAATTCCTTGACCATACTGTACCATTATGTCCATCTGTCCACAGCAATGATCACCATACGACACGCACTACAGAGAGGCAAAAGATACTCAAGTGAATTCAACATGAAATCAATGCTAAAATACAAATCTTTTTTTTCTTCTTTTTTTCGTTCTTTTTTTTTTACATACTCTCGAGTGTACTTAAGTGCTTCATGATGTCCTCTCAACCTTGATCAAGGAGAACCATGTTGTGTTGGAGAGAGAAGTAAACACAGTCAATTCAGCATGAGTTCAAAAGAGAGGTCGAACCAGGCGGTACAGTGTTCCAGGCATGAGACCAAAGTCCTATTGGCTGTAGTCAGAATCCAGTACATTGAGACAGGGGGATAATGGTCTGGTGGAAGGACGTGCGTCACAAGAGACCCAAGCCCAGCTGTTTTTAGTCCCAGTCAGATCCGGTGATTGAGCCTTAAGCTTCAAGCTCCCCCTGTCATTCATCTTATAGGGTATCAAAGAGACCGATCTGGAGGCTGTTGTCCAGAATCAGTAAAAGACGAGAGAAAAGCGTAGGCTGGAACCAGGTAAGATTTAATCTCCAGATAAAGGAGCCAAAATGAGTGGATCTGAACTGAGTCAGAGCAGAGGGACGGAAAGATAAAGTTGTTATTGAGGCTAATGTGACATTGACTTTATCACTCATTGCTATGTTTCACACTTATCATTAATTCCAGGTCAGTGATCTTCCCCGCTGCTTTCGGTTAGAGAAGCTGCTATCCTCAGCTCTAAGAGAGGAGCTGGGGGCAATGGGGGCTTAATCACAGTGTATTATGACTCTTACTTGAATTTTATTTCAGTTGCTAAATGGCTTTGAAAACAGCATAATGTGCTTTCTTTCCTCAAGGCAGGATAATCGCCCACCTTATTTAATCATGGCCATGTCCAGTAATTTCCATATGTTTTCAGCTTAATTATTCTAAATGTGGTGTACGGTTAAGTGCTGATAAAAAATAAATATATTTTAAAAGAAACTACCCCTTTTAAATGATTGTAGTTGTGCGGGTGGATTCACATTATCTGGTGGGTCTGTGTTGTCCTGGGGGTGTGCTCACATATGCCCTGGCTCCGCACTCATTACTCACCCTAATTAGGAAATGTCCATTCTAGGCTCTCCACTCTTACTCCAGGCCCTATCTCTCTATGGAAATACTGTGCAGAGGTCAAAAGGAGAATGAAAGGTAGCCACAAATCTAATCAAATCAATGTTTAAATCAAAGATACTCTGCAATTCTGTGGTGCTGCGAGACGGGGTAGTGGAGTCATCATTATCATCCAATTACGAACTAATATTCCATGTCCTTCAGATGTATCCTTTCCAATCACTGGGAAAATAAGTCTTTGTAGAGATAGATAAAGCCCACTGGCATGTCTTATTTTGATTCTTTCCAAATAGCAGAAACGGGAACAAAATGCTTAACAAGGTAATGTTTGTTCAATGTAAAGCCTGTAGAGACAAGGAGGAGAGGTGACTAATTGAACTCAACTCCTGCTAGTCCAACCTTTATTATTTTAGTCCATCTCAGCATGTTTCTGCTGATATAATTAAATGATATAAAGTCACACTTATTTCCTTCATACCCTGGAAAACCATTGTCTAGATTTCTTTCTTTCTTTTTGTTGATAACAATTCGAGGTCCCTGTGTTTTCTTTTTGTCATATAGGAAACATATTTATAGTATAAATTAGTAGTGTCATTAATTTCATTGTGGTGTGGCCACAGTAAAAGTCCTGACGGTTGAATGTACTCTAAGAGCGTACAAACGAAACCAAATTGTACCAATAACACTGGATTTTACAGTGTAGGACAGGCAGTGTACCACATACACCTCACAGGAAGTAAAACATATCTTGTGGATGCAGGTGGCACAACCAGCCAGATGAACATGATAGGGCGCTTCCGCACACACACACGCACGCACGCACGCAGGCGCACACACACACACACACACACACACACACACACACACACACACACACACACACACACACACACACACACACACACACACACACACACACACACACACACACACACACACACACACACTGTATCACTACAATTTGTTTTAGAGACAGAAGTGTCTTGATCTAAATGCCTGTGTAAATACAATACCTCCTGTGCATTCATCAGACCAACTGAGATTTATTATGGACTAGGTGGAGGAAATAACCCTCTAAGCCTAGCAAGGAATTGTTACTTCAGTGCTGCATGCAAACTGATTGGCCCAGAGGTAAACAGGCTGAGAAGGTGTGATTGTCACAACATAAAAGGAGATTTTCAGACTGCAACGGTGTGATTTCATCAATCGCCGCGGATCCACTGGCTTTTACTCTTGAGAAGCCAATCAGAATGCATCTTGCATGGGATTAGGGTTCGACGTGACTCAGAGGGACTGTGGCTTTAGTGTGAGAAGAACGATAGGTCACAGTGCTGAGAGTCAGTGAGTCACAACAACGCCAAAATAAAGTTGCCATTCGGTTATGCCCACCAACGCCTACAGAGTAGAGTTAAAGGCCATTCTATTGTGATTGCGAGGGGTCACAGGTGTATATTTGTGGGGAGTTGCTAAGATGCCGTCCGAATGCCTTCCGCAATATCTAAGCTCTACTTCTGGAGGTGGTTTCGATCAAGTCTAAACAGCAGCAGCAAAGGAAATCTCAAATATGCTAAAATTTCTGAGGCAAGGGCTTTTTTCTTCTTATCAGTTTTTGCCAGACAAAAATATAATGTAGAACACACCATTCAAATGTATTTACAGCACTATACATTAAGAAATACCATTTCATTTGATTGTTAATCAAACACGTTATGCCTACCCTTAGGGACTCACTGGCACCCTATTGACGTACTGTATATCTAATAATGGCACAGAAGCACTGATCACAACTTTAAAATTCAAGAGATTGCTCCACAAAGTGGGACTTGGCTAACTAAATCAGTAGTAATCACATTAATTAGTCTGTATTTACTGTAATATGTTTGACAAGTAACCTTCAACAATTTGTATAAATAAATGAATGAATCACCTAATTAGCGGAGTTCCACAATAAATAAGTTAAATAATAAATAAAAATGAATAAATTAATGAAAAAAATAATACGAAAAAAAAAAAAAAAACACATGCTAGTGATTGAATGAATCACAGCCTATTCTTTTACCTACAAAAAGGGCACTGATTTCAACATATGGACGACCTATGTTTCTTTATGAAAGTATGTGTCTCTCGGGCGCTTCTTCCTTCAGCTGTGCACCAATCAAGATGAGAGTATATTCCTCACAGGTAGATTTCTCGTTTTGGGGTGTGCCCGGTGTGCCCGGTGTGGGCGGTGTGGGCGGTGTGGGCGGCGGTGGGGGAGGTGGGCGGGAACTCTGAGGCCACGCTCAGGGGCATCTCCTCCAGGGGGCTGTCCGCACTGGGGGCATGGCCGCTGTTGGCACAGTAGGCACTGCGGGAGGGCGGGAGACGGGCCCGGTGTTCCTCGCCACCCAGCCTGGCACTCCCGTTTGCCAGACGCCCCAGGCTCCCTCTTTCCTGGTAAGGCACGAAGGTAGAGAGTTTGGGGGGGTTCCTGGCCTTGTGCACCGGGGAAGGATGCCCGGGCATCCAGCAGGCATCTGAATGGCCCAATTCACTGCACTCCAGCGTGCAGTTCCCGGTCATGGCCACATCAGGGAGGGAACGGATATCTGTGGGGCAAAAGAGGAGGAGAGAGAAAGAATGCCATGAGCAGGGGCGTCACGAGGAGGGGAGGGGAGGGGGGAGGGGGGGCGGTGGAGTGGAGTGGGACTGAGTTACTAGGGCCCAAGGTCTGTAATTATTTTATACTTAAAGTGATCCCTGACTAATACGACAAATATGCCTTAATACATTATAATTGTCCTCTATAACTACAATGTAAAATTAAAAACACCTCAATTATTTTCTTTCTTCTAGAAATAGCTAATCTTTCACTCAATAGGGGAAATGCCCGTTGCAAGTTGATGATGTCATAAATGTGTGACAAAAAGTGTGATCTATCCCTATGGAATTTATGGCATGCATGTGAAAAACTTAATACTTCCTATGGTTAATATGAGCATCAAATCAATATTTCAAATGTGTTTGTGTTTTGTTTTTTTGCACATGCATGCCATAAAAATGACACATGACATTTATGACATCATCAACTTGCGACAGGCATTTCCCCTACTGAGTGAAAGATTAGCTATTTCTAGAAGAAATAAAATATTTAAGGTGTATTTTACATTGTAGTTATAGAGGACAATTATAATGTATTAAGACATATTTGTCGTATTAGTCAGGGATCACTTTAAGCTATTGAAAAACAGATATTTGTAACTCAAATTTTGCTTCTGGGGGGCCCCCTGAACTAAATATTTTGAGATGGGGGTCCGTGGCCAAATACATTTAATTTTGGGGGTCCTTCACATGAAAAGGTTTGAGCACCACTGACATCATTCAAAAAACCTTAGAAGGATTTGAAATATTCAAAGACTTGCACACATTTTCAAGATAATTTTTTTTGCAGATCTACAAGCTCGCAGCGTGGCACTCAAAATAGCAGATCTACAAGCTCGCAGCGTGGCACTCGGTGCCGCGCTGTGAGCTTGTATATCTGCTATTTCTCAATAGTTAAATCACAAAATGTGAGTGAATCCTTGTACCCAGGGCCCAGAATTTGGTGCAACACCCCTGGCCATGAGTGAAGTTCAAGCAACAAACAAACATCAGACTGAATTTCATATCACATATACATGTCGAAGGTTTGGGAAAAAAAGAGGCTGCTTGTGAACATGAGATGGCTTCATGTGCAACACCCCATGAAAATCTTCCCCGTCTTCTGTGAGGTCTTTGCAGCTGTTGCTAAGCAATCATCAGCTGTTGCTATGTAGCAGTTGCTATGCACTGTGTAATGAGACCCACTGTGTGTGTTCGTCGGCCCAATAGTTGATATGATGCATTCAATGCCTCGGTTTGTTGTGTACATGTTGTTTAGAGCTTCTATAGTCACCGCTAAGCACTTGGTAAGGATTATAATGGTATGTCTGGCATGTGTCACCCTGTTCACCGCAGTCTAGTGACTTGTTTCCATTATATTGTTGCCGTCACGCAGAAAACCTTGTATCTCCTTGATCCCTTTTTTATGATTTTGTTAAATGAATGCCCTATTTTATACTTCATATTTTATTCAACTGCACGTGATGCAGTGGAAATATTCGACAAGCTCACAACATATGGCGATGTGAGGAGATTATTTTTTTTAAATATTTGAAATATCTTTGAAGATTTTTGTCTGGGTTCGTTTTTAAATATTTAACAATAGCTTCTGACTAAATAATAACTATATTGGATCCATTGGAACGCAGGTTCTTTCTTTTCACTTCCTGAAAAGTAACGGCTTTGCACATACAAGGTTTCCACCCAACAGCGACAACACACTGTTTGCAACCCGTCTCAGTGTTCGGTGGCTGTAATTGGTGATCTAAATGTGTGTCAGGCCTGTCAACATACAACATAAAAGAAAAACAAGCTCGAGCTTAGACACCCACATGACGAAAATACCATGTTTGGCAAAAGAGAGAACCGCGAATCCCCAGGGGCAAAGCCAGTGTTGCACAGGTTATTGATTGACAGCACTGAAATGAGCTACATTCCCCTGATTATTATCCATTTTTCATTCAAGTGTTCCTAATTTAATAAATAGGTCTACTCTATGACCCAGTGACCTCATTTTCATGTGCAAGGCTGATAGCTCTCGAATGAGCGTAGTTAATAATATGCAGCTATCACGAAAGAAAGAAAAGAAAAGAAAAAAAAACTTTCAAAGTGGTTTATTTTGTGAATGCTTCTCCTCTCAAACCGCAACACAGATATTGTAGCACAAAGGAAAAACAACTAGCAATGTGAATTTTGGATCCTTTTTTTGGTACGGAAAACAATTCTGCACGGAGGAACCCTTCCATGTGTCTGCCACAAACGCACAGATGGCACGCCTATACCTGCTGAGCAAACACCTGTTGAGAATCTATAAACAGAGTCACATCTGAGGACGACCACTCAATTTACTGTAATATATCTTCGCTGTCGTGCCGAGGCCTTGTATCTACGTGTTTCATCTTCAGGGTTCAAGGTTCATTTATTTGTAACTTGCATGTTTACACGTGAAATGAAAGGACCGGCACTGCCGGCAGTGTACAATAAGACTGAGAATAAATGACAGAAATGTCGGTGGCCTCCATGTGTTCTGATTTCTTTTTATGTTTTTCATAAATGATTGCTCTATTTTATAATACATCCTGTGACAGTTCAAAAAGTTGCAAAAAAAAAGCTGATGTATAAACAAGTCATTGCGATCTTTTGTGTCTGCGGTTTTTCATTACTTTTGCACACTTTGGAAGATAACGTTCACCACTATTAAATTCAATTAGGCCTATTAAGCCATCCCATTCTATTTGAGATGTTCAGGATGAAAACTTTGTTATTTTATTTTTTTCCCCATGCTAAAACAGTGTTCATGTCATACGGTACATCAGTTGGTCAGGTTAAAGCAGGGGTCTTCATTGTTTTCAGGCCAAAAAAAAAAAAAAAAAAAAGCTGATGTATAAACAAGTCATTGCGATCTTTTGTGTCTGCGGTTTTTCATTACTTTTGCACACTTTGGAAGATAACGTTCACCACTATTAAATTCAATTAGGCCTATTAAGCCATCCCATTCTATTTGAGAGGGAACTGAGACAGTGACAGAGACGGTCGCATAGCACTATAGCTCCTACAAGCTCAAGGCCACTTGTGGTGAAAACTCACTGCAGGGCCAAATTAAATTGACGACTACTTTGACGAATTTGATGATCCAACATCAGGCTGACCTGATGAAGGAGGTCTTGGCTTTGAAGGCGACGGTCAAGGAAAGAGATCAAAAGATTGAAGAATTGGAGAAAAGATTGGATGAAATGGAACAATATTCTGAATTGCTAGTGTTGATGTATATGGAAATTCTTCCAACATGTTTTTTCCCTTTTCTTAATTTTCCATTTATTTTTTAATTTTTAATTTTCCATTCTCATATCTGCTATGAGGCCGATGTATCCTTGAATTTCAAACATTCCTATAACTAATCACTGTATTTTACTCATTGAATAAGTAGGATAGGCTTCTACAAGCTTTCAGCTTCAGCCTATTCCTTTTGACCACATGTAACAATGACTAAGTGGATGTATGACTTGTAAAAATGTGAGTGATCAAATAAACTAAACTAAACTAAAAAAAAAATGTTCAGGATGAAAACTTTGTTATTTTATTTTTTTCCCCATGCTAAAACAGTGTTCATGTCATACGGTACATCAGTTGGTCAGGTTAAAGCAGGGCTCTTCATTGTTTTCAGGCCAAGGACCCCTTAGTTGAGAGAGAACCTTTTCATAGATTCCATATAGTTTCATCGTTGACAGCCCGATTATCAGTGTATTTTGGATTTATGTC
This sequence comes from Nannobrachium achirus, assembly GCF_963921795.1. NCBI lineage: Eukaryota > Metazoa > Chordata > Actinopteri > Myctophiformes > Myctophidae > Nannobrachium > Nannobrachium achirus. The sequence goes on from NC_137826.1 coordinate 33,388,443, forward strand.
AATTTGTGTTTTCAGATATTTAACCATTTGAACCGTCAATACTTAATAAACTTGACCTTTCACTCTGTACTTGGTCTGCTCTTTTTCCCCTCTTTTCTTTTGGCTACAGTTCTCAGAATATGGACACTAGGGTTCAAGGTGTTAATATAAAAAGGATTGGAAGATTTTGAGGACCCCCTGTAGTAACTCTGAGGACCCCCTAGGAGTCCCGGACCCCCTGTTGAAGACCCCTGGGTTATAGCCAAGTTGGCCACAGCCAAAATAGGCACACCAGGTTGAAAGTGGTTAAGTCTGTCTGTGTTATAAATACAGTATTTAACCAATGAGAAGTATTAACAAGAATTTGTAACTAAATAATAACTACCGGTATGTTGCATCGACAACAACATTTGTATGCCATTCCTGTTTAAAAAACCTCCACAGTCAATCTCACGCCCGAAATCATTGAACAAAAACAGACGTTAAAATCTTATATGTGCTGCTACCGTAACTGCAAAATTGTGAGTTCAAACACATTTAAAAGCAGCCCACATCACAATTACTTTCTTAAGAGCGGTATCCATATCACAGATACTTGTTGTGACAAATAACACATTGTAAAGGCAGTCGAGTTTTTGTTTGCAGAGAAGACCGTGTGCTCAATCACAGCTACAGACACGAGTGGAGAGAAGCAGTGGTTGAGTGATGCAACCAGGAGAGATGAGGTACTGTACAGCGGTGTGTTCACATCCAATGTTGGCCAGCGGGAAAAGGCCAGCTTGACGGTACGCCTCTGAGATACACCATCAGCACTGTCCTGTCCTCATGATCAATGGCAAGATGGTTATCACACTAAATGTCAGGCCCCTGATGCTGAAGAAAAGACATCTGGGTCCTCCAATTCAACAATCAAAAGCTGGCTATAGGGCATAGGAGTGGGCGTGGTTTACTGGTGCCACAAAAACATTGTCCATTAATTCTCCCCATAGACTTTTACAAAAATATTTATATTAATTATTGTAAGCCTAGAATCAAGCCATCCAGGATGAATATTTAATCATATGATAATACTACATTTAATAAATACCCTTTGTTTAGCGATTTATTTACATATTTTTATTTTCACAAAATCAAAGGTTTTATGGTCATGATTCACCAGAATCCTAGATGGCTCAATACTAGGCTTCAAATAATATATATAAATATTTTAGTAAAAGTCTATGGGATTTTTTTTTTTTGCACCAGTAAACCACGCCCACTGATATGCCATATAGAGAGTTCCTGTATTGGCTAAAATGTCTAAAATCTTTAAACTACTTCTTGAAATGTAATGGAAAGGGAACCTTATACCATACAGAATCATATTAATTCTTAATACTAAACAAAAGACAATGCATAGCCTAATCTATTGTTGCGGTTAATCTCTCTTTTCAGTAATCCCGGATAGCAATATGTTGAGGCTATTAAATATTAAATTCACAATATACTGTAGCTTGTCTTTATTCATGCTTAATCGTGTCATTATGCCTAAATGGCAAATTCTTCTCTCTGTTTACTAGACCTAATTAAAATTGTGCTTATTAGAAGCATGTCAATGAACTAAGACTCCTTTCAAATAAACCAGACTTGTTATGGCTAATTGGTGGGGGGAATCAAATGTGGACAATGAAGAAAAGATAGGTGACAGGGAAAACCGTGTGAGCTGCCTCTTGAATGATGAGTGGAGTTTCATTTACTCTGGTGCACTCTAAGACTAGTTACATCAGTTAAATGGACTTCTCCCCATCAAAGGTGTTCATGGGTGGAGTGGTGGGCCGTGCTGAGAAGCAAGCTTCCAAGCCATCAAATCCAAAAGGATTTCACACTTGATTAAAAACATCTAAAGAGCAGCCAAGAGGTTTACGGCATACCAGGGGCCTCGTAAACCTTTGTATAGAATAGATTCACCACTAAAACGCAGTGCACAAAAAAGTGGAAACATGCACATTCTGTGCATATGCACTTTGAATGTTTTTGTTAGTTTCTTTATTTTTACACATGAATTAACTTAATCTTGCCTCCATATTTTGTGTACAGTATGTCATTATGCTCAAATGTTGTCAAAAAAAGTCTACAACACACAAAAACAGTCTATATCACAACATCTTAGTTGTGATATAGACTGGCCATTTTTGCTGTGCGACGCCATCGTACAAGGGAGTATACAATTGAGGCCAAGTGTTTAATTTCCACACTCCCACAATTAGCCATAGATAATTGTAGAAACTTCACACATTATTGGTCTTTTTCCTATTTAATGTCCTATTTAACTGACAAACAACTTGATCTTCAGGTGATCACTGCACGTGGACCATTGTTGCTATGACTATTAGTCTGTGAAATGCAATTACTTGGAGGTATTTGTTGGTGTTCCACATAAACGAAGAATCTGTAAAAAAAAAGAAAAAGAAAAACTAACAAAAAACAATGAATGAAATAAATTGAGTGGAAATTATCATCATTGGCATGGTGGTTAAATAACCCCTTTCTCTTGACAATCTCTGTTTTCTAATATGAACAAAGCACATCATTACGGAACAAGCATTACAGCTTAATTTATGTCACTTTGGTGGAGTCTAGCATTATTGATTGTCTTTATTTCAGCTCAAATTGACAGAAAACTCAATTTATATACCATATAAAACAGCATTCTGCTTGTATCTAACCTTTGCAACACACATAGTCGCAGAGCTCTGCTAAGCCTAACATGATCATAAAACAACCATCTCCTGGCTGGAATGAACGTCTTCCAAATATACTGTGGACAACAGAGATGAATCAGATGAGTCAACGATAGGTTGAAAGACCAGCGAGAATCAAGGAGGAAAAAAGGAGGCATTTTTTTCACCCACCCAAACCTGCTTCGTCTTGGATGTATGCCTGGAATAAATCTGCTCAAGGTCTCGAACAAACCCTTTAGAGTTCATAGTCTTGTGTGTCATGGATGGAGAACGGAGGAGGTGGCCCTTAGAGAACAGATGGGTAAATCACAGCACTGTCAACCCAGCAGCAGTAACAGGGAGGCGACTGGATTTAGAGAGCAGGTGATTTGGTTTTGAAGAGCGGTGACTCAATGCCATTTTGTCACTTCTCACAGCAGCGCGCCGTGGCACTCCTCTAGAGGTAGACGGATTGCACCTGTGTTTTTTTCCCCCTCTATGGCTGCATTCTATCTTTCCTGTTTAGGAAACCATACCATGAAACACAGAAATTCTCTGCATGGAGACCCCTGCCACCTCCATCAATAACACATCTGAGGGTTCACGTGAACTTTGTGCTGGTTGGTTCTGGAGGCACCTCCTCTGCAACCAGCACAACACGCACTCCACAGAGCAGTAACAGAGTGGCGGTTCATGCAGAGCTTAACCCCCCGGCTGACAGATACATGTGAGGGGTGGGTTTGCATGCTGCTTGCATCAGGGCGCCAGTGGGAGGTGTTAAGTGTCTGAGGCAGGCTTCCTCATCGTCTGATCCTCTGCCCACGGGCATGATGGGGGAAGCTGCCTCTTCCTGAGATTTCACACTGCTTCTCTCTGTTTGATTGCGAATGCAGCCTCTCCCCACCGGCTGCCTTTTAGCGCGCGTGCCACACCACTATGATCGATGGCAGGCAAATTATGAGACCCACCGGCACATAGAGAGAGAGACGTGGGAAATAAAGAAATACTGGGGATTGGGATTATCTAGAACGATTTCAATGATATATTATACGAATTTATATTTGATCACAAGCAAATGCTCGCATCGAGAATTACGGTGCGAGGCACCCGGTAAATGGAGCACACGACAAAAAAACAAATAAAAAAGACAACACATCTGAGCACACTTCACATGCTCTCTTGGCTCTCTAGTGTTAGTGCTGGTTATCAGAACAGGGTGTGAATGTATACTCTGGCTGTCATGCAGTGTGAGAACAAGAACAAGGAGGCAGGATTTTGTGATTGTTTAACTTTGACATGTTTCAGCCTTATTGTACAACAGCTTCCAGTGATGTAAAGTACCGTACATTTAGTTAAGTAATGTACTTGAGCACAATTTTGAGGTATTTGTAGCCTACTTTACTTGAGTGTTTTCAATTTCCAATACCTTTACTTCTACTCCACTACTTCTCGGATCCAAATTCTTGTACTTTTACTCCACTATATTTATTTGAAAACTTTAGTTACTAGTTATAATCTAGATATAAATTATCACATTAAAAGCATACATTTACCACTTTAACCCTATGTTTTATACCTAGGCTATTTGAAATTAGCCGATCTACAAGCTCACAATGCATTTTGTACTTTTACTTTTGGTACATACAGTACCGGTAAGTACATTTTGAATTCCAGACTTTTACTTGTAACAGAGTATATCTACATTGCAGTATTGATACTTTTACTTAAGTAAAAAATATGAGTACTTTTTCCATCACTGACAGCCCAAAACACCCCTTTCTTTCTCCAGAGGAAAACATCCATTTGGACAGAAATGTATTTGTCTCGAGACTGGCAGTACCTAAACACAGCAACATTCACAAAGAGATATTCTAACAGAACAATTGGTTTGAATATGGTTGCATTTATCGCAACATTATATTACTGTATATCATAGGCAACATTTGAATGCTTGACAATTCCACATTTATAAAACAGAATGAAGCATATCATTTATTTAAAAGAGCTTTGGATGTTCTTTAAGTTAGAATATATCACTGAGCACTATAATGGTACATTATGTTTTGTTCGTCAACCAAATAAAGAAGTCTTTTGTACCTCCTGTAACTCGTGTGTGGGCTTTATCCTTTTTAACTTGTGTGTGGGCTCTATCCTTTTGTGAACATTATATTTTGTTCTCAAGGTTGCTTTGTGTACTACTATTCAGGTAAGCAGTCCCCTGTCCGTCCATGTGTGTGTGTTTGTGTCTGTGAACTGATAATCTCCAGCACTGTTGGAACGATCGGCCTGATACTTTGCACACAAGTTTGTCGCTATAATAGGGCCCTTCAACTCTGGAACCGTAGCTCGCGCATTTCCACCTGGCATGATTTGACGATTCTGTAGTCACGTGAAGACATATCTGTCAGATTTATCATATTCCATTGCTCATTGGCTATGACTGCCTTCCAAATTTCACTGACCCTGGGTAGGCAACCTGGCCTGGCAGAGGCTTTTCTAATACAGTAGAAGGTATGCACATGCATAAAGTGAATGGCATATCGAATGGCAAAGTAAGTTGCAAAGTGAGTTACCGTCGTTTAATGCAATCAGATAGTACTTTTCTGTTTGGATGTATGGGCTGACAAGGCCAAAAAGTATTTTTTTGCCACTCAGTAGGCGTTCCTGCATAACTTCCGGGTATATGATGATGATGTCAAGCGCATACCCTCTATTGACCTGTATGTTTGTTGAAAATATGTGAGGATGCCGCAATTTGCTGCTGGTGGAAGTGGAACATGGCCAACTAGTTGTTTAGCACAAACATCTACAGCGTAAACGCCCAAACAAATACAGTAGTAGTGTAGGTGGGAAATAACAAGCTTGTAAAATGGCACCGAAAAGCTGGCAGGACTGGCAGGGTGTTTTCAACATTTCCATTTCCTTAAGGAAATAATGGATATTAGGTCTAAATGGCTATGTAAAAGGTTTTCAAGCTTAATAACACTCCAGTAATCTTTGTTTGCTCCTTTCACTTTCAAATATTTCACAATAGCGTCAAAAATCATTTCGCAGCAATGTTGGAACTGTCAAACATTGCTGACAAGCACACAATCTCTCCACATGGAAGTCAGAGAGACCAGCAAAGGTGGATAACAGTGGAAGGTCATGAATAAGGTCAATAACGTCTATTTTAAATCTGCATGAATCTTCATCTCTATTAACTTTTGCCTGCTGTGTTTATCTTTCTTTCAATTCACAATTTTTCATAAACTCTAAATAATAGCCCTGGGAGAGTGCTGATTATTCTGTGTTAACTGCTTTGGCTAGGGCCCTCAACATCCACATAGAAACACTCTGGAGGTGGACACTCTGTAACATGATATGAGCTTCCAGATCAAATTCTATCTAGAGTAGTTGGCATCGGTGTGTAAGGTGTTAGTGGTGGGGTAAGCTGTTTCTGAGCAGACAAAGCCCTTGCTGTCAAAGCTTGAAGTGTGGACCATGTCCACCAGCAGTACGTCAGTATAATCCACTAGAAGGCTCTACTGTATCTCCTGTCAGTTCTCGCACGCACAGACCGTTTTTGTTTTGGACCTAATTTGTTGTTAGAACATCTTTCACATGTGTACGTTCGGCAAAGCTTTAGTGTTGTTGACATTATCGCCTCACGCATCAGTTGCTGCCATTGAGAAGTGATACGGCATGATATGTCAAGCGATACTAAGGCATTGTCCAACATAAAATAGTGATACTAAAAACAGCTTCAGACAAAATAGGTCCAAAACAATCAGTAAGACTGCGAGAGAACAGCACTTCTATATTAGAATAGCATATTAAAGTATACCAGTAGATCTGATTGTGTCATTATGTATGTATACAGTATATCCTATTCCCCATGAAAAAAATGCTATTCCATAATTGCAACAAATATCTTTTTATATGCAATTCCACATCGAATAGTGTTCTTAACCATCAACATTTAAGCTCAGTTCAATGTTTAAAGGCTATTCTGCTTAGGACTGAACCCTGAGGAAGCTAGAATCTATAATGGTTTAGGTAATAACTCATTGATATGGTTTTAAGGCAACACAAGGCAGATAATTGTGTCTGTATGGGCTATAAGCCTATAGAGCTCGCTTCTCTTGATATATTTTATGAAGAGAAGAAATAATTCCTTTTATATTAGGTAAATATTTCATCCGTGCAATCAATGCCTCTGTTTTGGTCGTGTTCTCTGTTTGAAAAACATTATATATAAGACATTCTTAGTGACTATTGATTATATCAGAGCTCTCTTTAAAAAATAAAAATAAATATACATAGTCATGAAATGTTGTAATCATTAAGTTATGATATCTGTGCTCCTGGACTCCTCACATAATTGATTTTCGCCCATTCTACCCCCATCTTCAATCTGCTTCCCATACACTTAAATGAAACGGGAAAGCATAACATTTACAATTCTCCATCATTTTATTATAGAGACCATCAGTCAGAGGGTCTAAATTGCTGTGGCCTTTTGTGACTGGACACCTTTTTTAAATATACGGTATATCCCATGATTTTGTAACCCATTTTTCACCCAGTGCCAATTGCCTAAGCTGTAATCCTGGGCGCTGCTCTCCCTCTACCAACCTGGGGAGAGCCCCGAAATAAGCTCATGCTTCCTTCAATGCATGAGGAGTGAGACCGCTTCTTATCACCTGACAGGGGGTAGTTTCCCCGGTAGGACAAGGAACTTGTTATTCCAACCAGTTCCTTTCCCCTCCATCAGGTGCCCAGCTGACCAGGGGGAGGCAGTATAGAGACCAGGATTACTGCATTTTTTTGTGAGGGTACCTACCCTAGGGACGCAGGGAGAACAAGCAAACTCCACACAGAAAGGCCCTTTCGCCAACCCCACCTAGGGTATGGTCACTGATGACGGAGAGGAGAGAACACACCCCCAGCGCCCACAGCACCCCCAGTGGGAATCGAACCGGGACCTTTTAGCTGTGAGGTGACAGCGCTACCGACTGTGCCACCATGCCCCCTTGGACACTCAAATAGTTTTATTTTTATTTTTAATTGCATCTTTATTATTTTCAGCTGCTGTAGGCAAATTGTCTGTGAATTATTTTGTTTCAACATGCATGTTATCATATGCGGTCCACTTGGCTGCATTTTCAACACTAGAAGCTGGGCCGCCCAAAGGGCGGCCCAGCGTCTAGTCGGCGACCTGGCCAACTCGGGAACGATGTAAATAGGGAATGAATGCCCCGCCCTTTAATGCAAACCCCATTATACCTGTTGTCATAGGACCCGTCTTGACCATCTGTTTGCCTGTGTCCATTTATGCCCATATATGGAGATATCTGTATATGTCTGTCTGTCGGCAGCCATTTTATGTCCATATATGGAGATCACTGCAGATATAATCCTGGGTCCATTTTATGCCCATATATGGCCATATATGGAGATATCTGTCTATTTGCATCCATTTTATGCCCATATATGGAGATCTCTGTATCTGTCTGTCTGTGTCCCTTTATGCCCGTATATGGAGATCTTTGTGATTCTGCGTCCATTTTATGCCCATATATGCCATATATGGAGATATCTTTTTATCTGCGTCCATTTTATGCCCATATATGAGATCTCTGTCGCTTTTTGTTTGTTTCTTCTTTAAGCATATGGAGATATCTGTTTATATGCGTCCATTTTATGCCCATATATGAGATCTCTGTCGCTTTTTGTTTGTTTCTTCTTTAAGCAGAATACGCAGCCTGCTTAAATCTGCATCATAATCCTGGGTCCATTTTATGCCCATATATGGCCATATATGGAGATATCTGTCTATTTGCATCCATTTTATGCCCATATATGGAGATCTCTGTATCTGTCTGTCTGTGTCCCTTTATGCCCGTATATGGAGATCTTTGTGATTCTGCGTCCATTTTATGCCCATATATGCCATATATGGAGATATCTTTTTATCTGCGTCCATTTGATCTCTGTCGCTTTTTGTTTGTTTCTTCTTTAAGCATATGGAGATATCTGTTTATATGCGTCCATTTTATGCCCATATATGAGATCTTTTTGTTTGTTTCTTCTTTAAGCAGAATATGCAGCCTGCTTAAATCTGCATCATTCAAGTCATCCTCCCAGTCCCACGCTTTGTTGCTTGTCTTATGTTTGTCTTGTCTCTTTTATTTTCTTTATCTTTTTTGGAGCGGACCCCATTAATGCAAACCCCAATATACCTGTTGTCATAGGACACGTTTTGACCATCTATCTGTTTGCCTTTGTCCCCACCCTTTAATGCAAACCCCAATATACCTGTTGTCATAGGACCCGTTTTGACCATCTGTTTGCCTTTGTCCCCTTATGCCCATATATGGAGATCTCTGCACACACAGTACCGGTTGCGGAAAACTCTGATGTCAGACATCAGCATACGGGCATTCATTTTATGCCCATATCTGGAGAACGCGCGTGCCGGTGGGAAGAAGGGTTCTCGAGATACGCGGATTACATACATACATACACATTCACAGAGATTTTTTGTTGACTCATGTGGAGTACGTGATGTCAGAGCCTTTTATGAAGTGATGTCACAATGAGTCAGCGCTTGCGCCGGTTTCCTCCGAAACACCTGATGTCAACAATCAGCTCCGCATATGGTGATTCCGAACGTTTCGCGCCGGCGTACGTGATGTCAGAGCCTTTTATGAAGTGATGTCACAATGAGTCAGCGCTTGCGCCGATTTCCTCCGGAACAGCCTGATGTCAACAATCAGCTCTGCATAAGGAGATTCCGAACGTTTTGCGCCGGTTTCGGAAAACCGTGCGTCGGGTCGGGTCGAGGCTCGGCACTGCACTCCGCGCCGCGTCGGGGAACGCGCGTGCCGAATCTGAAGCCGGTGGGACGAACGGTTCTCGAGATACGCGGGTTACATACACGCAGAGATACATACACGCAGAGATTTGTCGCATTTATAGATAGATAATATAACTAATATACAACAGTGACATTATTGTTACTTTAGAGTGGCCAGGTAAAGCACCCCGATGTGAATTCACATTAACATGAACATGGGTGGGCGTTTTGCAGAAACCAAAACATGGAAGAGCATACCGGTATTTGCATAGCTTCTGTCAATCACAGGGACCTGAGTGCATACAAACACACTTTTCATCTTTCACACACACAATATAATTTTAACATGGTCCTGGAATAGTAAATGGATGGTAAATGGACTGCATTTATATAGGGTCTCTCTAGCATTACAACCACTCAAAGCACTTTACAATGGTCTTTACAGTACACAAGCGTGTTGCTGAATGGGCTTGATATCTGGATTCACTGGTTGTACAATGTTCAGGAGAGAGGCGCCCTTACCCTTACTGGAGTTCAGTACAGACTGCAAGTGTTTAGTCTGATCACACGCAATGGGAACTAGCATATCCCATTTACTACCTATAAAGAAGCCAAAGCATTCTGACCTCTACTGCTCTACATTCTTCTCTACTCTCGTTCGTTTTCCTCCCAGGCTTATTCTAAAGTACCTCTTTCAAGCTCAATACCAATCATTGATTGATCCTACTGACCTGTTGTTAGAAAAATAGATGTCTTCCCTAAACCATTTGCTGTTTTTCCTCTCCTTTTTTGCTACGTTGTTATCACTTTGCTAACTCTTTGACCTCCATGTACGCTAACTGTGCCCAGAAAATAAAGTTTGGGCAGAGACTAGAGTACAACTTTTTGAACCCAGTAGCTATACATATTCTGTAAAGGTCTTCATCGTCTTGTCTATATAGCATTTAGATAATCACCCTGAAGCGACAAAAGCTTTATTTGACCAGAGTGGAAAAATGAAAGGAAAAATAAGTCTCTGCATGTCTGACAATTGACTGGTAAAGTAGCATTGTTCCCGGTTCCCACAATGCCCTGAACCACACACAGCTATGTTGCTTTGAGTCAGGCAATTCAAGTTTCTACAGAGAAGAAATGTAAAACTTGTTCTTTGTGCAGCAGAGTGACATCAGAAAGACTCTGCCGGTCTCCTCCCGTATCTCCACTTATCTGCCAGTCTTTAACTTTTCCGACAAGACATTTATTAAGCACGGAAAGAAAGAAGTCAGTGCTTTTTTTTCTCTCTCTTTCCTGTTTCTTTTTTTTTTTTTTTTTTTTACAAGGTGGCAAGAACTCAACAGAAGACGTTAGAAAGAAGAATATGATTAACCATGTCTGTGTCTGGTCTATTTTCTTTCATTAACCACAGAAACACATGGCCCTGTACTGTCACCTTAGAATAGTTATTTTAAGGTTAGCAAAGCAGCTCTCTGTGATCTTTTTTTATTAAATATTCCATATGTTATAATTATATCTGACTGATATTTTCTAAATATTTGAACAGAAAAATTGTTTCACCAAGAAATAATAACACCACAGCAGTTATTAGTATTTTAATACGAGGTAGCAGTGCTAGTAGTGCAAGTGTACGTGTGTGTGTGTGTGTGTGTGTGTGTGTGTGTGTGTGTGTGTGTGTGTGTGTGTGTGTGTGTGTGTGTGTGCATACTGTACAGTATGAGAGGGATGGTAGAAATGGTGAAATAGGCGCTAAGTTGGGTAGCACAGGGGTACCTGTCCATCACTGTGAAGTCGAGGGGTTCAAATCAAACCACGATACATCGTTTATACGAACACAATTGCTTATGTTTGGGGGGGGGGGGATTATTTCCATTTCAATCTCATATATGCTGTGCGTGCATGCGTGCGTGCATGTGTGCGTGCGTGTGTGTGTGTGTGTGTGTGTGTGTGTGTGTGTGTGTGCATAGAATCATCCTGCTAATACAAAGCTGAGAATTAAGTGCCAATGTTACCAGACACTTGTGAAGGGAAATAGTGGAGGAACTTTTCAGATTCACTGCACTGCTGCTATCCTCTTCATTGAGTTGCTAGGGTCCTTGAACCATGTGAATTCCAAGATATCCTCAACTGACTGTGCAGAAGCCTTAAAGCCCGAGCAACTCAATTCCTCCGCGACTCACTGGAAATAAGGAAGTACATGTCAGAGACCCACACAATTCCAGTCCCTCAAGTGCTATCCATCATCGCAGGGCAGCTGCACTAGTTAGAAAGACGTTCAGCGGCTCTCCGTCCCCATCACACTATGATGGAGAGGTGACCCCCTGGGCCTTTCACTGATGGCAACATGAACAGCCCGGACCAACTGAGGTTGAAGTGGAGCTGGCCCACGGCCAGCAGCCCCTCCCAAAAGCACAGAGCTCTACCCACTCCGCCAACCCCATCTGAGGTGATATTGGGTAAGGCCCGATGAGGCCACCTTTAGAACCACTACTTTTTTTCTATTTCTGATGCCATAATTATCCTGCAAGAGGATTCCATGGAGTTGCCACTGAAGAGCGAGCTGTAAAGAGCCTCTTCTGTAGCCAAGAGCAAGCCCCGGCTAATGAAGAAATTATTCTTCATTTCTTTCTTATTTCTCTCTATAACCTCATCCACTTCTTAGGTTATGCTCGCGCACATCCTGCCAACTTCACATTTCCAGCATCCACTTATATGGCAAAGCAGGCCAGTGCGCTAGTTTGAAATGGGTTCAGTGGCTCTGTGTTCCCACTGTGATGGAGATTTCTTTTTTCTATTTGCATATCGTTATCTACATTTATTAGAGTAATACATACAGTGCATACATACATTACTGGCCCAGAGATGCTTTATCTTTTGCAGGCTTAATGTTAACATCTGACATGTTCAGTGATAGTGTGGTATTAAAAGCACTATATATGGAATGCAATGTTCTTACATGTACTGTATATCTACTGTACTCTTATCTACTTCTCCAAATAATACAGAATGATCTGTAATGTATATAGTTTAAAAAAAATAATTATCAAGTTGATACATTTATGTAGTAAACTGAATGATGTATGGGGAATTTATAAAGGAAACGGGATAACAAGTCAAAAACAACAAAACTATAATAATTAATAAAGACTTTAAGCTAATATTCATCTGTGATCTTTGCCTCCCTCGTTCCTCTTATGAAGTCTGAAACATGATGCTTTCATCATAATAAATGATGATTTGTGTTACTGCGAGGAAACAAGAAATATTCTTCCCACTATTTGCTCTTTCTTGTCAAAGAATAGAATTGCTGAAAATCAACTACAGAGACACTTACTGTACGTTAATAAGAAATTACAGAACCAATACATAAATAAAATAATAAAATAAATGATTATGACATGGATTCCAACAGCTTCAAGACACACCAAAATACACCAGTAAGACTCCCTAATCGGGAGATAAGCGACCGTCAGGTCGCATATACAAACTTTAGAAGGCAATGGTAGGCAATCAGGAGGGAATATGGGAAATGGGCAAGTTCCATGTTGATGACATGACTTTTAGAGATACTGTGTACCGCTTTGCATGATTTTAGGGCAAAATATGTAGGAGCAATATTAAAAAATGTGTTTTGCAAAAGTCGGCCTGATGGTGGCGCTAGAAGAGGGGCATGTGAGAAATCTGGGGCGGAGGTTGTGATTTGCCAACCAATTTGCATGATGTTAGGCCAAAATCTGTAGGAGCAGTGTTCAAAAATCGTCCTGAAATGTAAAAAAAAAAAAAAAAAAGGAGAAAAGAAGAAGGAGGATGTATCATCAGTTAAAGCTGTACTGTGGAAGCTGCTCAGCTAGTGGCCAGTAGCGGTATTGCTTTTTTCGTCCGGAGTCGCCGCGGACCACCGGAACGGGGCTCCGCGGACCACCGCCTCGCCGATACGCATCCGTAGAGCCGTCTCCCGTCATTTTTAGACCAGGATTGAGGGAGTAGCCTGCAAGATTCCTTCACCAATGTAAACACAGTTGCTGAGGGAAGCTACTTCCTTTAGAGACAGCAAGACTCGCTGTGATTGGCCGGTAGTGTATCATGTGGGAGATGACATCATTTTGCCGGGAAATTCTACCCCCCTCACAACTCATAGAAAACATATAAAGAGAAGGCTTCAGAAGCTGAAAATAACAGAGTGGGTGTTCTAAAACTTTAGCGATTTAACAGTTAGGACAATTTTAAGATTTGTTTCATAAAAAAAGTTACATGGTATAACTTTATATCAAAATATTCCAGCCAGTTGGACATCACTGACTAGATGATGAAACTAAAGAGAAATCACTTTTATGTGAGAACAGAAGGTAATATGAAATCAGATGCAAGATGTACACTATGGACACAGGCATAATGGGGCTCGCGTTCCACTTCAAACTGCATTTTACAATAGGCTGTAAACATGTGACACAAAGGTTGTCGCCATTTCATTATAAAAGGCAATAAGGTACAATGCTATATTAGTCTGAGTTTTGGCTTGTGTTGTGACACGTAAAGCCAAATTCACACTTGCGGGCCACTCTAATGGCCTGTCTTGTGTCTTGTGTACAGTCTTTGGGACTGTGGTCAGATTTCTGGGATGAGAGTGAGGAACACAGTCGCTGCTAGTAGGAGATGCAGCCTCAGATGTTCACATTTCTAGATGGGAAGAGGACACCGTCGGAACATTCATCATTCCAACACATCAGTGGCACAATTCTCCATCGGACTGCATTGTCTCATGACCCCACTGAGTGACTGCTCAAAGTGCAATAGTAAATCATTGTCCATGGTGTCAAAGCCTGATCCAGGTTAGGGAGTTTAATTCTGCCCCAGTTAAGCTGTTCAACGACCTACTTGCTCTAAAATGAAATGAAAGTAAATGTGTGTGGGGCGGGGGGCGGGGGGGGGGGGGGGGGGTAATATACATTAGCGCATGATTTGACAAGAACACAATGCTTGTTCTAGAGGCCTCAAGGGACCCCAACCCCCCAGCGCACACACACACACGCACATGCGTGCGTGCGCGCACACACCAAGAAAAACAAAAAAAGCCACATGGTGACCCGTACCCTCTCAAGGGGTTGCAGTCCCACTGCAGTTAGGCTGGGGCCTTTGCACTGGGCGAAGTTGGCACCTGCTGCTGAACTCAATTGCACTAACCGGCAGGGACTCTGACAAGGAACAGCGACATCTGTCTGAGGAAATCCATACCCCTGCATCACCACACACCACACACTGGCATGGGGAAGCAGCCCAGGCTGGCATCCACAAGACAAACAAGCCCCATTAGGCTCCGGCTGATCTGTCTCTCAGTCTGTCGCTCCCCCCTCTCTCCCTTTCTAAAGCTCTCTGTTTCTGTTGCTATATCTCATTCTGAATTTCAGTCCTTCATAAGGGTTCCGTGTGGCTCATTGTTTAGCTTACACAGATGAACATGACCGTGTGCATGACTCGGTAAAGCAAAGACAAATGCATTAAAGCCTTATATGCAAGCCTCGGCGGTAAGAATCTATTACAGGAGTTCAAAAGAGAAAATATATGAGACTGCATGCATCATCTGACACATCTAAGGGAAGGAAAATCAGACGGCATTACTAAAGAACCTCATTATCATGCAAATGCTATTTATTCCATTTTATCTGCCCCCTCTGAATGGTCCATATGGCACAGAGTCCACACCGAGAGCAAGACACAGCGAGACCCCATGCTGGGCATCCAGCCACACGGAAAGACCTCCATCTGTGGTAAACTGTGTTTATGTGTACCTGTCTCCAGCCCACTGGGGTCCCATCGGTGTGGTAACTCCCCCCCCCCCCCCCCCATCACAGCGACAACGGCTGGCTGCTGATCCCACTAAGAGTCATTAGAGGCACAAAGTCAGAGGCCATGACTGGAGTGACAAACCGCTGTTCCGGGGAGAAAGGTGTCGTCCCGTTGAGGATCCACGATGACTTAAACAGGACTCTGGACAACTGTATGGTCCAAGTGGCTGAGGTCAAGAGTTAATCTGTGTCCAGGTACACTGTGAAATCCTGAGCGTTCATTTAACGCAGAGAGTTAACAATCGATACGTTAAAGGGATAGTTCACATCGACACAACCACATGGGAAGCCTCAGCTAAAAACAGAGACACGTGGGGGCTTGAAACCCAGAAGGGACTTCAGAGGTTTGAAGAACACCTGCTGCTTCAGTGGGACGAGAAGAGGGCCCACAGAAGAACAAACCAGGCTGAAAGACCTGCCTCCTCTTTCATCTGTGAGCTGTGTCAGAAGGACTGCCACTCCCATATTGGACTCTACAGTCACAAGAGGAGCTGCTCCAGCCAGAACCAGAAGCACTGATCCAATGGGCCTGTGGGACTTTGGAAGCCAATGATGAGTATGGCAATAATTTGATGACCAGCAGCGGTTCACTATGGAGAAACAAATAGCCTGCTTTGTTCGCTATGGAGACACAAAGAGTCTCCTCAAATTATTGGATTAGGAATGCGACAAAAACAAAAACATATCCATGAATTCAAGTCTCCATGGGGTGAGTAATCGATAGAGGAAAAAAATATATTTTGGGAACTATCCCTTTAACACAGAGGATTTGACTGTATGTGCTGAAATGATCAACCGCCGTGATTATGGCCTCATCTGCCCGAGTGCCGATGCGATGACAATACAGTAGTAGGTATTAGAAAACAAAAGGCAAATAATTACCTCTGCTTGTCATAATACATGATGAGTGCAAAGGAAATGAAGACAAGAGATGAAACAGAGAAACACTAATTAGGGGAACATAAAAAGTCAGGCAATGCTATTTAAAGAGTGAGATGGACACTGTTCTTATGCTCTGATCATGTATTGTTAAAGAAAATGTGTCTGAACTGACAAACAAAGCTGGTGAATCACTTACAGTAAAAATAGTACTTACAGTATACTGTAGTTTTGAAGTGTTTTTTTTTCTTCTGTTACTCAATCTGCAACATGCTGCTTTGACACAACATCTATTATTACATTCCTCCTATTGCCGCATCCCACTTCCAAGCCCGTTCACGCCCCCTTTACATCCACTCCAACTCATAGGTAGGGCGTAGGGAATAAATAAAACCGCCCATAACTCTATCATTGGCCCCACGTTGCCATGGTGACCGGTGATTGGCTCGTATTCCCAGCTATGGGACCGGCGGATCCAATTTCAACCGAGGGGGGCGTAGCCAGAACACACACACACACACACACACACACACACACACACACACACACACACACACACACACACAAATAGCTAATAGTTAGCTCACAACTTTCCACTTTTCTCTTTCACCTCAATCGCAGTAACATCCGTATACACCACGTCATCGCATCACCAATACGTTTTTTTTTTTTTTTTTTTCAAAACTTTTTTTTTTCCAATTTTTTTTTTCTCAAACATTTTTTTTTCTCATTTTTTTTTTTTTCTCAAAAAATGTTTTTCTTCTAAAAAAAACACAGATAGATGCAACGCGGCGACCTAGAGGGGAGGCCGGCATAGCCGGCCGACCTTCTAGTTTTAATACAATGCTTATCATTTTACATATGTACAACCTCACACAGGTTGAAACATTGTCACTGACTAATTTATGTGTATTTTTTCAAACTTCTAACACATTACCCACTAAAGAAATTGATACAATATGTGTTCTGAGAAGACCTACAGTAGAGTTAATATCTGTAATAGGGGGCTCATAGTGTGATGGCTAAAGTACAATACATAATGATGAAGAAAATATCCATATTATTTCAAAGCTAAAAATAACTTTCATTTGACAACGACCAGACATACAAGATAAAGTATCATACATTCCAGGATCAATCTCAAAAGAATTATGGAGCTCACCGATTCTGGTCAGGGCTATTAATATAACATAAAAGTGTAATTAAAATGATTTAGTAACATGATGCAATACCATAATACACTCTATTACACAACAATGCACACGTGTATGCACATGTGCACGTGCATGGATGCACGCACGCACGCACGCACGCACGCACGCACGCACGCACGCACGCACGCACGCACGCACACACACACACACACACACACACACACACACACACACACACACACACACACACACACACACACACACACACACGCACACACAGATGTGTGCGCAACTGCGTATGTATGCATGCACACACACACACTAAGAGGTAAATATTGTGAATGAGATGAAGCAACAGCTGAGCTATGTGCTTTCTATGCATGAGTACATGAAAGTGAAGAATTCACAAGGGGAAACTGGAATGTAGAGTGCTCCAAAAGAGCCTGTAGGCAAAAATGAGCAAGGAGGAGGGGGCAGTTGCACAGACCCTCAAAAAGAAGGAACTCCAGGAATCAATAGCAGCATGTAAGTCAACTACCACAAATCTTATGTTTGCTGCAATCTAAGCCGTGTCTCTCTCTCTAAATACAAGAGCCTATAGCACCACCAGATAATATGTTCAGGTCTGTTGCATTGAGCTCAATATGCAGTCAAAGACCATACAATCATTCACCTTGCCAGACAGCCCGAAAACACTGCACATACAGTACAAGTATGTACAAACAGTACAAGTATGTACAAGGCCCTGGCTGCTAGCTCTAAAAATTAAACAAAGGTTTAGATAAAGCAAAGATGGTGCTATTTCACAAGCCAATGCTCATTAGAAAATGCTCACTTAAAAAGTAATTTACAACTTATTAACAATACATATAAATTCTAATTTCACTAACAAGTGCAGGGAGTCTCATCCTAAGTGCTAGAAAAAGGCATAGTTGCAATTTGCCTCTCCAGTACTGATAATATTTAACATTAGCACATTGGATTGTTCTCGAAGAGGGCAATTGTGTAGATGGGAATACAATTACACACTCATTTCCATGGAAAGGCTGAATTTAATTACCTTATTTTCAGTTCCATTTAAGATAAATATTATCCATTCTAAAATGCTCGACTCGTCCTTGGGAAATCACAGCCTGGGATCCGATCAGACCAAATATAGTATATCGTCGTTGTCGGGTGAAAACCTTGTATGTCCAAAACCGTTTGTTTTGAACATACACATTTTGAAACTTGGAGATACGAGGTTTCCACCCGACAACAACAATATAATAGTATAATATAGACTGGAAGATGCAAAATAATTTACATACAAAGGGATGCCCCGATCAGGGTTTTTTTGCTCCCGATCCGATACCGATCAAATATTATTGCTTCCGATTCGATCCCGATCTTTCCCGATCCGATCTTTTGGCAAGGCATTAAGAAAAAAAATTCTATTCATTCTATCACTTAGTGCAGCACTGAATCAACAAATTAAAAACAAAGCTTATGAGTAGTGTATAGTGATATAGGCCTACTAGTGCAGTGTTTCTCAATCATTGTGCAGCGGACCTTTGGTGTGGCCTTTGAAATTTGGCAGTGAAGTCACGATTTAAGGACTTTTAAAACCTGTTTAATATCTCAAAAAATAAAATAAAATAGACCATTACAGCATCAAAAATAATCAACAAACTATATAAAAACTGGTAAAACATTGGCCATTTTTAAAGTTTTTAAAAGTTGAAACAAAATTAACCAGTCTGCTTGAAAAGTATGCATCTGTAGCAGCTAGTTGACAGTGCAGAGAGACATAATTGCCTTCCTTTGATCCATTAACAAGGGGCCAATTACTACTTATTGGCATCAGCTGCCAGCTGTACACAGAGTCTGACACAATCACCTTCCCTCTGCAGTGCTCTGTCTGTCTCATTTCTCCAAAAGCCCTTGAATATGATTGAAAATGATTAAGGATTACTGTGATTATGGTAAGCTTACATTTCATATCGCATTCACCTTACCTGTAACTTTCAGTACTCCCAGAAAATATTTTTTTGAAAAAAAAAAAAAAAAAAAAAAACTTTTTTTTTTTCCGATATTTTTTTCCCGATCTCCGATCTTATAAAAACGGCCATATCGGCGGCCGATCCGATCACGTGATCGGGATCGGGCAACACTAAACACAGCAAAATCTTGAGTGTTAAAGCTGCAGTCCACAACATGAATCCGTTTAATCCCGAATTTTTCCCAGACATAAGAATATTCAAATATTGTGTCATTAGTAACCCTTTGCAATAATCAATCATATTTTTTTGAAATTTTCATGAAAAAGTAGGTGAAAAGGTGTGTTTTATGTTCGGTCACAATTGTGACCGGTGGGATAATGTGTTGTATCAACCCTTTAAAGTGTATAGTAAATATAGTTATCCTAGAAAGTTAAAATCTTACACCAAAGGCCATAACTACCTACCTACCACCATGCTGCATCCCTCATTAAACTACCTACCAGTAAGACACCTAAGGGTGAAAAGCGACCTCACCCTAAAGGGCGAGGTCGCACCATATCTTGGGCATCTGGCCAGTGATATATATCGGACCAGTTACCCATATATAGAGACCCCTGGTACCCATAGATATTCACAGATATGGGCTTAATATTCATGACATCAGGGATCTCCACAATGGGTATAAAAGGGATTTGGTTCCCCTGGCATCACAGGGATCTCCATATATCCATATATGGGCATAAAAGGGATTTGGTTCCCCTGACATCACAGTGATGTCAGAGCGTGAGAGTGAGCATGATGTCAGAGCGGCAAACCCATAGACCATAAAAAAGCGTGACGGACGGACAGACATGGACATGATGTGCTGTTTCTCATAATAAACTGCGGTTTCAACCATCCACCATCTAACTATCTACATACCATGATAGTGCATCCTTCATTTAAAGACCTACAGTATCTACCACCATACTGGGTCCCTTATCTAACAACCTACCTACCACCATACTGCAGCCCTCATACAACTACCTACCTACCTACCACCATACAGCATCCCTTCATCTAACCACCTACATACTGTACACACCATTCACCATATTGCATCCCTCATCTAACTATACCACACCATACCGCATCGCTCATCTAACTACCCTCTTACCACCATATTGCATCCATCATCTAACTACATACCTACCTACCACCATAATGAATCCCTCATCTACCTACTGTACATACATACCTACCTACCACAAAACTGCATCCATCACCTACCTACATACATACCACCTTACAGCATCTACCTACCTACCTACCTACCTACCTACCTACCTACCTAACATACTGCATCCATCATCTAACTACCTACCTACCTACCTACCTACCTACCACCTTACTGCATCCATCATCTAACTATGTACCTCCACACTGCATCCCTAATCTAACTATCTACCTACCAACCAACACAGCAGTATGGTCTACCTACCTACCTACTACCATCATCTCTCATCTAACTATCTACAGTACCTTCCCACCAACATATTGCATCCCTCATCTACTACCTACCTACCTACCACCATACCGTGTCCTTCATCTACTAACTACCAACCACGTGCCGCATCCATCATCTAACTACCTACAGCCCTCATACAACTACCTACCTACCTACCACCATACAGCATCCCTTCATCTAACCACCTACATACTGTACACACCATTCACCATATTGCATCCCTCATCTAACTATACCACACCATACCGCATCGCTCATCTAACTACCCTCTTACCACCATATTGCATCCATCATCTAACTACATACCTACCTACCACCATAATGAATCCCTCATCTACCTACTGTACATACATACCTACCTACCACAAAACTGCATCCATCACCTACCTACATACATACCACCTTACAGCATCTATCACCTACCTACATACCACCTTACAGCATCTATCACCTACCTACCTACCTACCTACCTACCTACCTACCTACCTACCTACCTAACATACTGCATCCATCATCTAACTACCTACCTACCTACCACCTTACTGCATCCATCATCTAACTATGTACCTCCACACTGCATCCCTAATCTAACTATCTACATACCAACCAACACAGCAGTATGGTCTACCTACCTACCTACTACCATCATCTCTCATCTAACTATCTACAGTACCTTCCCACCAACATATTGCATCCCTCATCTACTACCTACCTACCACCATACCGTGTCCTTCATCTACTAACTACCAACCACCATAACGCATCCATCATCTAACTACCTACAGTACTTACCATCCACCATACTGCATCCCTCATCTTATTACTTACCTACCACCATCTGTGTGGCTGGTTCTACAGACAGGGATCTCCATATATGGGCACAAAAGGGATTGTATGTATGATGTCAGATGTCATAGACGTCATAGGACCTTCACATAACATATAACTGAGTATAAGCATGGAGGGGTCTCACAGCATATACATGGATCTCCATATATGGGTACCAGGGGTCTACATTATGGGTAACTGGTCCAATATATGTACATAACTGGTCAGATGGCCAAGACATGGCGTGACCTCACCCTTCACGGCAAGGTCGCTTGTCGCCCTTAGGCGTTTTACTAGTAAGTCATCGTTCCACTCATCTACTTGCATAAATTCAGCACGTGCATTCAACAGCCTGGCTTGCCCCTAATAACCTGTTTGCCCCTGTCTGACACATCACTATCACAATCACTGAGGACAGCATCTTTCTCACTTTGAGACACTGCAATGTTGCATGCCTTGTCTGGGAGCTATTTTTCATCCAACATACCAGTAAGACTCAATAATTGGGAGATAAGCGACCGTCAAGTGGCTCGGGGGGGGCGAGTTACGGCCTTTTTAGCGGGCTGCAGTGGCGGGGGTCTGCCACAAGGTGGCGCTCTACACACGGCTGTCTCAGCACCGCCGAGGCGGACGCATGGGTACCGGCCCCAGCTCTCCCGTTCGCTCCTAGCCTGAGTTACGGCATTTTATGTGCGCTGCCGGCATTTTATGTGCGCTGCAGTGGCGGGGGTCCTCCACTAGGGGGCGCGACGACTTTTGCATCCGTTCTGGAGCACCAGGAGTCGGTGGTCCCCGGGAATTCCCCAGTTAAAGTAAAAGAAAACAGCAGAAAGAGAATAATTTGCTATGTGTATTAGTATGTGTATAGCTACAGTAGTTGCTAATGTATTATCCCACCGGTCACTATTGTTGCCGTCGATATGTTTGTTCGTTTTATGACCACACTGAACACATTTGAGTAATTGCAAAGGCATACACCAATACTAGACATCTTAAAGAAGACGTGTACCAAAAATCATGGTCCTATCTTTATGTTAAGATACTTTACTAACATTTTCTTTTGGGGCTTTGATGCTTCCATCGTCTCCTCTTGGTGCAGACAGGAAGTAAACAGCTCTGGTCATGTGACAATTTATAGTTAACATGTGACACTGCACATATTTGATTGGGACCCTTTAACCTTTTCAATAATTGCTGGAAATGCATGAATGAATCATTCAATAACATTTTATAGCCTCATAAATGAAGAAAATAATTACGGTCACTATTGTGACCGGTGGGATTAAACGGGATCCTAACCAGGATTCGAATGAGTGGCCAGATTTCTACTGATCCTTCAAGAGTGAAGGATCCTTGAATCCCCAAGATATGGTGCTTTTCAGGTGTCCTACCCGTCACCAGGGTCTGCACACTAAATGTCTCATTGGAAGAGTAGGGAGACCACCTACAACAACTGCAGATGTACTAGACTGCACTCCGTCGAGGTGCCAACTTGTGGCTTGTGCACTCGTGGCCATGTATGGTCTACTTGTGCGCCAGCAGAGCACGCCTTGTTATGTTTAAAGGTCACACTTGTTGATGGTGACGTCACCAAGAATGCTGGTCCCTCATTGGCTGTTAATGGTGACGTCACCAAGAATGCTGATCCCTGACTGGCATAAACACAAACAGATACGCCACATACAAAATCACCGAACGCAGTACTTGCGCGCTCTGCTGCTGCAAGTAATTATATCCTAATATTAATGGGAGGGTTCGGCTCTGACTAAGCCATAACCATATAAGGAGATCGCAATGCAGATGCGTCCAAATATGGAGTGTGTTGTCTAACCTCAATGTGTCATCATGGCATCAGCCGCAAACAAATCAGTCGGCTCCATATATGGGCACAAAAGGGGGCATGCCCAATTGCCCATATATGAGCATAATTGGCTACTGATGACATCAGCAATCTCCATGTATGGGCATAAAGGGGAGAAGGTTGGTGTCGCTCAGGTGTTGCTCTCTGAAAATAGCAGATCTACAAGCTCACAACGTTGTGACACGTTGTGAGCTTGTAGATCATCTATTTTTTGCATGCAACCAAGTGTAAAATAAAGCATTACGATGCCATCAAGGCCTGCCAACATACATTTTAGTCAACTAAATCAACTGTAGATTTAGTCGACTATACAATCTTATGATATTTAGTCGACAAAAACTAAAACATTTCAGGTGACTAAAATATGACTAAACCTAACGGAATTTTGGCATCCATACTGTGAACACACTACCGTAATGCCATATTCAAAAACAGACAACGTGGGACATGAACCACACACAGGACATCAGACGCACTTTCAAAACGTAGCTCCCCTAGTACAGTGAAAGATCATCCTGTAAGAAAACATGGCCACATCCATGTCAGCGTGTCAACATGCCAGGAAGTCTGGGAGTTCACATATTGCTTTTTATCCGGCTTAAATAGAGTGACACACCTCGGCACTTTTCACCTGTCAATCATTTCCCTCCGCCAACGAATAAAGCACCGTGCCCTATACAGCCTGTCACCCCGTCACTCAAAATTCCCAGGAAAAAAAAGAAAGGAGAAAAAAAGAAAAAGAAAGAAAGGCTGTCACCGTCACGGCGTCATGCAGGTGGAGTCAGGGGAGGAAGTTCTCCATCTTTCATGAGTTCTTTCCAATCCATCATTTTATTTGGGCTGTTACTGTTATCTCCCTGAAGTGAGAATCACATTTTAATTAGGTCTCTCCTTGGTTAGTTGGTTCACATCCCTGTCTCCCAGCACTAGGTACTCATCCTATGGGGGCTTTGCTTTCCCTGTCACGGCACTCAGTCCCCACTCCCTGTCACAATGTAACATCTCTCTCATCCTTTTGTCATCTTTCCACCTTCTTTAACTGATGCACCTTCTCCACTCACAATTTTCCGTTCTCCTGCCAACAAAGAGAAGCCTGCCTGTCAAATACCTGTGTTCTTGGGATGGGAAAAAAAGTAAAAAAAGAAACGTAATAAACAGCAACAACAATGTCAGTAGAAAAGCCATATATTACACATTGCACAGTTCGTGAAAGTGCATGAGATAGCATAAACAGGAGCACGACCCATTACTTGTAGCGCATCACTCATTTTCTCCTACTGCATTTCTATTTTGAGGTGGAGACGTTTTAGTCACTATATACCAGGGTTTGTCTCTCCCCTTCTTTTTGGTGTTAACAGCTCTTTACAGCTCCCAGGCCCGCGACACTGCCAACATGCCTGAATTCATATTTCATAGAAGCCCACAGGCTACTCAGACAAAAGAAGCACAGTGCCGAAATGAGATGTAAAATTCTAACAAATTGAGAATGGTAATCACGGTAATCACGCCTAGAAAGAAGGGAGCCGGGTAACAATGTGAGCAATAAAGTATCACGGTATGAAAAGAATCCGGGGTGCATGCGACGAGTACGCCGCTGAGACGGAACCCACCGCGTGACTCTCTTATCATAGTGCATTTAAAGACTAGTTATGTACAGCCGCTAAAGGTCACATAATTGTTCAGTCATGGTGCATGGGTGATAATAATGGAGGTTACAGCTCTTGTGTAAAAATCTTTATTATTTTTTTTCTACCATGGACCCACCGCATGTGGATTGATCACAGCAGTCAGGGAAAACGTGGCTGCCACCGCACACCTATGCTGCAGTTTAACTCGGCTCCGGAGGGGGGGTTGGCGGCGGGGACGTGTTTATAGGAAACACTGTGTTGTGTGCACAGATGTCAGGGTCTAGATTTATTTAGAGGGCAAATGCTCCATTAGTTGGGCTTTTTAATTAGCACACTCGTGAGAGAGAGGGTCATTAAGTGTGTCTGACGGAGGACCTGCTGATGAAGAGGATGGAGAACACTGGTAACCCTATAGCTCTGACGCCGCACGCGCGCACACAAACTCACACACACACACACACACACACAAACACGCTTAAACATCGAACATGTCTAGAAACCATCTGCATACGCAGCATGTCACGGACGCCACAACATTTCAACTTTTTAAAGCGGCAAAGCAAAGGCACGGAACAATAGAGCGGGTGCAGTCACAGCCTCACACACACGCAAATCTGAAAGAGAATGTCAAACCATGCGCTACAAAACACAAAGCTTATTGGAGGCATTTACATTTGCATGCATATTCATGGAGAAACACAGAGAGAGAGAGAGAAAATAAAGAGAAGGATTGCCGTGGTACCATTCTCAGGGTGCTCGGTCTCTCCGATGCTGCCATCTGGTGTGGTCCTCTCGTAGTGATCCTCAGGCAG
Source organism: Nannobrachium achirus (assembly GCF_963921795.1). NCBI lineage: Eukaryota > Metazoa > Chordata > Actinopteri > Myctophiformes > Myctophidae > Nannobrachium > Nannobrachium achirus. The sequence goes on from NC_137826.1 coordinate 33,414,451, forward strand.
GGTCAGGGGTCCCATGCGGGGACCAGACGATGACTTACTGCTGGGCGTCTCAGACTCCTCCAAGCCGCTGTCATAGTAATTGTGTTGAGAGGCGTCCTGCAGGTCCTGCACTGGGTTGGTGGTGGAGAAGGTTACGCGCCGATGGGGATTCTGGAGAGGGAAGAAAAAAGGAATTTACAAACTTGCATTTCACTGAATACTTGCTATTGCTGTTTTTTGTAATGCCTTCCTTGGGTGATCGTGTTTCTGTACTGGTTTTGTGGCAGTCTAAGGTGCCGGCTATACGTGTATGCTTTTTCTAAACGCACATTATTTTGTGTGTTGGGCACACGGAAATGGTGATTTTGGCCTCTAAAACAGATATTTTTTGCAAACATATAAGTAAGTGATACATCAGATTAAAATATATGGTTCAGAGGATCTATGTAGACATGAAAAACGGATGCGGCACGGTGGCGCCTCACAGCTAGAAGGTCCTGGGTTCGATTGCCGCAGGGGGACACTGTGGGCGCTGGGGGCGTGTTCTCTCCTCTGCGTCATCAACGCCCACACCCTAGGTGAGGTTGGCGAAAGGGCCTTTCTGTGTGGAGTTTGCCTGTTCTCCCCATGTCCCTTAGGGTAGGTACCCTCACAAAAACATACAGTAATCCTGGTCTCTATACTGCCACCCCCTGGCCAGCCGGGGCGTCTGATGATTGGGAAAAGGAACTGGTTGGAATAACGTGTTCCTTCCATGCATTACGTCCAAACCAGGGAAGCTCTCCCCTTCCAGGTGATAAGAAGCTCACTCCTTATGCACTGAAAGAAGCATGAGCTCAGTTCGGGGCTCTCCCCTGGTTGGCAGAGGAAACCATATTGTGGATTTTGCCGATCTACAGGCTCACAACACATCGCTGAGCGGAACATTGGGGGCTTGTAGATTTCCTAATTTCAAAGAGCAGATTTTGATCAATTCACAAAAATAACATAGTTGTCATTCACAGATTTGAACTAAATATACAGTATAATAAGGTCTAGTTGGTTAATGTGTGGGTGTAGTAATGATTGAAGTACTGAATGTATTTGCATGGATAATGTTGTATTTCTATGCAAAGTTGTGTTGTTATTTTAATACTCATATGGACCTTTGCCTCAATTGAGCCCACTGTGTCAGGTGCTGGCTATACAGATATTTCTTCTTCCAATATATCTTCTATTTCATTGTTTACCACTTCCATGCCTTAACTATTTTTAACAAAATTGTAAAAACCTTCATACCAGTAAATTAAACGGAATATTCATTTAACTGAGAATAATGGTTGTGGCAGCAATACTCAAATGTCTTAGCAAGCAACAGAGTGCTCCACCACAGCTGATTTCATTGCGATATACTGTACTGATAAGAAAGCTCTATATATAGCAGCCTGGAAAGAGGAGCCCATAATAAATCATTCAAGATCACACTCTATATGAAACTGAATGGATAGTAAACAAAGTTAGACGAAGATGGGACTCCTCTTTGCTCAGATCAGTTTACTAATGGCTACTTACCACCAATGACCAACCGAAAGATGACTCCGTACGGTGTGCACACACGCAATCACACACTCTCCCACCCCCACTCTCTCGTAAAAGTCAAGAAAGCACTGATACAGCAGAACGCGGCTGATTCTGCTGCAGGAGTCAGCCCAGATCAATAATATGGCCCCTGCACTCGCCCCCCCCCCCCACCCACCCCCATCATCCACTCTTCTGGCAAACAGATCCATTCTGGCAATGATTGGAACGGTGGTCATTTCAGTGCGTCTGCACTGGCTATAGAGAGAGAGATGCTTTTAGCGCGTACATAGGTGCTATCAAAACGCTCTCATTAATCTGATTCATTGGGCTTCCAGCGTTTTCATGATGCCTCCTCATCTCTTCTCATAACAGTTATTTTCTTTTACAGCACAGTTCTGAATTTCTACAATTCACTCACCTGCCATAATACCAATAAATATTGTCAATCAGCATGTCCTTTTTTTAATAGGAAACACAATTTGCCAAAGTTATATGAACATATTAAAAAACATTAGTAGTGGAAAATTGATTGAGTCATACCGATCACCTAAAATAACCACTATTAAAAACATTTCAAAGGATTTTTTTCACCCTTTCTATTTTGCCTATCATTATATGCAAAACATTTCCCCCAATGTAATCAATTTCTAAAGTTTCCTAAACATTCATGATTTTCCAAAATAGACGATCTACTTGTACTATTTTTGCTTTTGCTTTTCATTGCACAACAAAGTTTACAAGTCTTCAGCGATGAGGTTGTGCACCTACAGCAGACCTGCATAACAGTCTGCACGTATTAGGATGGATTTATTTGGACAGTGGTTAACAGACACATGGCTATTGTGATTTTCAATTAAAGGCGATATTGCTTCACATGGCTGGAGCAGAGTAATGATATTCACAAGGCGAGTTCTCAGAATATGATTAGAGGTCTCAGAGGCTCCGAGACTATTTAAATGGAGGGAGGCCATTTAGTTGTTTAAATATGGATCCTTGCTTAAACTGCTCCTCCAGGCATCGCTCCAGAGAGTCAGCATGTTCTCTGGGTATGAGAACCAGCTAAGGCTGCTGAGATGGGAAACAGATTCTCCTTTTAGTCGGAGCACAAATCCTTTGCCAGGGCCTGGGGGGCTGCAGGAATGCAGCAAGACGGAGGGGATGGAAGCAGGAGAGGGGAAGTGGTCAGGCAGACAGGGACAAAGCCTTGGACTGGAGGGGGAGCAGTAGGATTAGACTCCAGGAGACTGGAGGCTGCTGGACGGTTTGTTTGGCCATTGAGGGACAGTATAGGGATTGAGGGCTGAGGTCCGGAGGTCTGAGGATGGAGAGCGGAGTGTGCAGTGATCACAGATCAGAATTCTTAAATCCTCCCTCAAAAATTACTCTTTCTAGTGTAAATGCTGATTTTGTCTGCTAGACAAAATTGTTTCAGGAAACCAAAGCATAAAATATAACACTGTCTATTTACCTGTGCTGCTGAAAGTATGAAGAAACCCTACAGTATGTTACTGTATGTATTACATATTGCAATGTAAAAAAGTGCACGCACGCAAAAATTCACGAATTCCCTCTCGCACACGCAAGCACACAGACACACAGACACACAGACACACAGACACAGACACAGACACACACACACACACACACACACACACACACACACACACACACACACACACACACACACACACACACACACACACACACACACACACGCAAGCACGCACACAACATATGGGGTGGGGGTTATATATTGGATCATTGCCTCATCACTGAAGGAGGCTCCAGTCTAGAGGAAAGGCCATGGACAATGGCAATCTGCCCATTAAATTATGACTTAGTGTATCTTGTGTAAAAGTGGACGTTTTGAACTAAAAGTGGCACTAGAGGAAAGGCCATTGGGTCATCAAAATCAGTAGGGCTCATCCTCTGCAGAGCATGAAGGTGCACAGCAAATCCCATGGACTCTTTTTTTTGGAGCTGTGTGAAGCACAGGCTCCCTATACGTGGCTGTGTGGGTCTGTCTGTCTGTCTGTCTGTCTGTGTGTGTGTCTGTGTGTATGTAGCCTGAACTTCCTAAACTTCGGCACGCTACTAGTCCCACAGTTTTGCCACCACACACTCGCGCCATATGTCAAATCGACCGGCTTACTCGGGAATCGTGGGCTAGTAACTTGCTAAGAGAAAGGTTCAATAGTTTAATTGATATTAATTTATTAGTGAATTAATTTTCCCCATTGACTTATAATGGGAATCGCAAAAACTCACATTCAATTATTTGTCTCTCGCAAACCATAGGGGCTAGAGTTTCAAGACTTGGAGAGGAGGTTCATAATGATTTCAAGGATTAAATAAAAAATAATTGTGTCATTTGGCCGCATGGTGGCGCCATAACACCCCACTTTACGTTTTGGCCTGTAACTCTTGAACCGTATGTCGGAAAATTAAAAATATCTTTTCCCTGGATTCCTTGGGTCATGACGCATCTCCCCATATAGGCCACGCCCATTTGCGCCATGATAGATTTTCCGCCATCTTGAATTTTCTCCAAAACACACTTTTTGCTCCTTTTCCTACAAATTTTCTTCAAATGTCACAAAAATCGGTACACATGATCCACACACACACACACACACACACACACACACACACACACACACACACACACACACACACACACACACACACACACAGCTCCACTTCACACGGGTGTGATTTTTTTTTTGCTTGGGAGCTATTGAAGTGTTAGTTGGACGGAAAATCAGACTTGCCCACCAAGAAGTGGGGCTAAAAGGGCTATATGAAATTAACAATTAGTTTAATATCGGTCATTTATATGTTACGAGTGGAAGTTTGTCTCACGTGATTGTACCACATTATGGAGCTCTGGTATGCAATAAAAGTTAAGTGCATGCATAGATTTATTCATATGCAAAAAAAACATCCTGAGGAATCAACCTGATCTCTTGATCTTGGGAAGATAAAAGCTAAGTACATTTTCATAAATGAGGGCCCATATTCCCAAAAGCTGTAATATGGGTGAATCAGCTCTCTTTCAGCTGTATCCCCACAGTGCTCATTCAGCAAGCTAGGGTAGCACATGGCATGCTCTTTTGTTCTCCAGGTAAGTGCTTTTCCATATATAAAGTTTAATGACCAACAAAAAAAATGAGAGTTGCCACTGCCTCTGCCTAATTCCCTTATCTAAGCTGTTCAGTAGCAGTCTGTACTCCCATATACATGTCCAGACTATACCTCACCGCCCCAGAACCTGACACTGTGTTTCTCTACTGCCTTGAACATAATCCATTTGAAATGGAACAAAAACTGTATACCTTTTTTTTGAAAGATAGACTGGGCTTTTATCTCCGTTCTGCAAACCTGATAGTTATGGCCTTAAATCTTGGGTCTGTCCCTGAACCTGTCACCCTTGAATGAGCATTACCTTTTATTTTACCATCAGCTGCTTGTTACGAATTTCATTTCCATAAACGCTTTGCACAGAACACTCACCTTTTTGCATAGTTGATACTGTACAACTATCCTCTCACCACTTATAATAGTACTTAACCAAAGGGGGGAAGAGAGAAATTAATCTTCATATATGAGACTGAGATACATGTATTACCCGACCTGGAGAGAAAGCTTAAAGGAAATTTGATTAATTTGTTCACCTATGCGAAACCTTCTGCAATGACATTCAATTTTGAAAGATTTCAATTATTTAATTTCGCATATCCCCAAGTTTCTTTTTTTTTTTTTGTTAACCGTCAGAAAAGATAGTGGAAGAAGAAGATGGAGCACATTTTCAAATAATTGTAGCACTTTGCAACAATATGGAAGACACATGAATGCAGGCAGAAGCAGGCAATTATAAGCAACTGCAATAATAATAAGCACAAGAGCTGAACTTCACCTTGTCTGAGCACAGTGCAGCTACCGATTTAACAGGAATACAGAAGAGGATATTATGTTTTCTTTTTTCCTAGACCAAGGTTTTCTTTTGGACTGGTAATCAGAAGGGAGGGGCCTACCGTACACTCGCAGAACAAGGGTTCACTTGTGTCAGACATGATAATGATTATGTTGTTTTCACCCCACAGCCCAAATCCTAAATGTCATCTTGTCAAAATCTGTCAGTCATCCAATATTTCTATTTTTTTCCTTTGTTGTCACAGTTGCGCTTCAATCCTAACAGATTGTATAAAATGTAAAAGCTCTAAGTCAAAAAGATGCATATTACAGGATTACTGTCGCAGCCCATCTTGAATGAACATTTTAATTAAGTCTGTTTTGGCCCTTAGTGCAGATGCAATCTGCATTCATTCTGCATACACCCCACTGTATTTGCACTCATATACAAGCTGAACTGCCTCTGCTGCTATGGCTGTATGGAGGCGCATCCGTTCCTCTATTGACATCTCTTTTGACTAATAGAGTAGATGACATATATATGTTGGCTGACATTGATCAGATTAATATCGCCTAATATGTTTGGCATTTAACATAATAATACACAGCTAACAACGCCGATAGTTGTAATTTACCTACAAAAACCAAGCTAATCCACCCCTCCACATGCGAAAGGAGGGGTTCCAAATTTGGGAAAGATATCAGCCTGATCAGAGTCCAATTGGCTGTCATTATAAACTTTATGTTAAATATTAAAAAAGGATAGTTTGAAAAAAAAGAAGAAGGACAAAAAAAAACGTTAAATAGTGGAGGTACTTCTGTGGACATTGGTCCAGCAGTTTATGAGATTAGGACACACCCACACGCATGCACACAGCTAGCCTCCTGCAAAGCCATGCCACACTATAGAACAGGGGTCTTCAACAGGGGGTTCGGGACCCCTAGGGGGTCCTCAGAGTTACTACAGGGTGTCCTCCAAATCTTTGAGTGATAGAACATTTTTTTCTCCTTTTTTATATTACCGTAACCACTTGAACCCTAGTGTCCATATTCTAAGAACTTTAGCCAAAAATAGCAGATCTACAATCTCACAACGCCTCGCGCTGCTATTCTTGGCAAAGAGCTTTGATGTAGAGGGGGAAAAGAGTGGACTAACTACAGAGTGAAAGGTCAAGTTTATTAAGTATTGACGGTTCAAATAGTTAAATATCTGAAAACACAAATTGAGATTCCAAAATACACTGATGATCGTGCTGTCAAACAATGAAACTATTTGGAATCTACGAAAAGGTTGTGGGGGTCCCTGCTTCAACTCTCTCTCAACTAAGGTGTCCTTGGCCGGAAAACGTTGAAGACCCCTGCATAGAGCAAAGCGAAATGACAATTAAGAGAAACTAACACAAAAACAGGGACTTTCCTGCTGAATATAGCCAGACAGAAGTGAAAAGCATATTATTTCTAGTGTCTAGACTGTCGAATGTCTCTTGCCATAGCTGATTTGCACCACTGATCCCTGATGAGAAGGCAGACACCGCTGCCGTGATGTTTTCCCATCACACACTGTAACAGCCCATCCCAAATGCCCTGGAGCCATCCAGCACCACCTTGCTGTCAGGAGCCCTGTCGTCTTACTAAAGTCTCAGTGATTGCCAGCATGCGAGGCTACCAGTGCTTGTGCAGGTATAGTTGAGATTTGCCGTCAGCAGCTACACTTTCTCAGAGAACAGGCATTTAACTAAACGACAGGTTAGGGTAGTTCACGTTTTAGTCTTTTAAGTCGGTCTATTGTGCCCTCTGGTCTCCTTCAATCCTGGCATGCATGTGCAGTTTGACTAATCAGGATGTAGCCTACTGTAGGCCTATAAGGTCTGGGAACAAGTTGCTACCTTCATGTCCTGTCACGTATTGTTGCTGTTGAGCAGAAGACCATAAATCTATACGTATTTCATCTTTTTACGTTTTTTTTATAAATCAATGCCCGATTTTATACTTTATCGTATGACAGTGTCACGCGAAAGTAGCAAAAGTTGTCAATTTACAAGCTCACAAAGCTCTGCATCACAATGTGTTGTGAGATTCTAGAACATCTATTTTCACACAATTCGATTTTAGAGTTTTTTAAAAGAATGTAACATTTTCAAAACAATCACACCTGTGGGTTTTGTAAAATATTTATGCAGAGCAAGAGAGAATTTCAATTTGTGCAGGATAAACACATATAGTAAAAGAAAAGAATAGACAATGCCCATACCGTTCAATTCACTTTGGGAGCAGCAAGAGTGGTGTGTGGATAATATATTTATTGTAAATCCAATGAAAAGTATTAACAAGAGTTTGTGACTAAATAATAACCAAATTGGATCCATTGGAGGTTTTCTTTTTTCCTGAAGTAAAGGTTGTGGACATACCGTATAAGATTTCTTGTGACGATATGCTCTTGACATGCATTATGGAAAAACAGCCCAGTGGTATTGTGCAACCAGCCGGCAGCTAAATAACTATATCTATATGCTTGGAATACCCACAGTATAATTCATACATTGCAGCGGCAGATGCTCAAGAGATAGACCCTGGATCATTGTCGAGGTGTCCTTGAGCAAGACGCTGAACCGCTAACTGCTCGCAATGAGCAGGTTGGTGCCTTGCATGGTTGCCTCCGCTGTCAGTGTGTGTGAATGGGTGGATTTAAATGCACTTTATAAATTGCTTTGAATAAAGGACACTATAGAAACTATAGAGACTGTTTACCATTTACTTAATATCCACTGAGACAAGGTCATGTGGCTGGCAAGTGGCATGACTATAGCATTTGATATCCCAGAAGTAAATACAGACGTCCATTATGATGTCCTGTATGTGCAGTGCTAGTGGCCAACTGATCACAGAGGCATTAAAATGTCTAAAGTACCTCATAAATGTAAAGGCTCATTATGTGAAAAAATACTTTGTTACTTACAGTAAGACCCTACTCCACCGCAAAATACAGTGAGTATTCTTTGTAATTACACAGCAACATTGTTTAGAATGGTTCTTAATATCCAGAGCAGTATGCTGATTATTCAGAATTTCTCTTGGGGGACGGAGTAATGCACAACGATGCAAGTTTCATTTCAACTTTTGGGAGGTGGGCTGCGCTAAGGCAAACAGGCAGAATAGCCAACCTGAACTCAGATAATGGCTATATTGCCAACAATTTGGAAGTGGAACAAGACGCTTCCACTGAGGCAGCGGAGGTATTCTTGCCTTAGGAAAGGTAAACGGATAAAATGTGATGCTACAATTAACAGCTGCGGCTCCCAGGTCATTTCACAGTGGAGGCAATTACGGCAGAGCTGGGAAGAATGAAATGAAAAATCCTTGCTTAAAGGCACAAGACACACAAAACGCACACATGAATACACACATACCATGATGCACACACACAAATACACAAAGCCATCATAACACCAATTCAGTCCGGGCTCACAATCTATTTAGGTTACAAGCATGTGGTCTCAGATCTTTAAGCCTGATGTATACTCTGTTGTGTGTCGGTGTTGTGCGGTGACAATAGCAAATGTGCAAGCTCACAACACGTCGCACCGTGATGCGTTCTGAGCTTGTAGATCTGCTTTTTTTCCGATGCTCGAAGGTAGCCTTGTAAACCACCAACTTCCGAAAATCGCATTTGCAGTTCACATTCACTATGAATTGAGTACAAAAGGACCCCAATGTAAACAAGACATAGTGCTTTCATGGGTTAAAATCCTATTAGTAGACCATGTACAGTATCTGAACTGTACTGTGCTTTTCCTATGCAAACTTCTAATAAAGTAATCAATCAATCAATCAATCAATCAATCAATCAATCAATCAATCAATCAATCACATGCTGTTCCTTTATGCTGTTCCAATGTTAGACCTATGCTAGACAACAGCATGGTAAAGTAGCAAGAGCTTGCACATTTTTTTATTGTTCTTCTTCAATAATACATTTCATGAGCAATAAAATAAGCAGCTTGAAAAACTTTTCATGACTGAAATCTAGCAAAACGAATGGGGTTCTTAGCCGGAGTAACAGACCGTTTCTGATTGCATGACAAAAGCGTGACAAGGCTACAGTAGCTGTGATGGCTCAAGCTATTTTCTGTCAAAGTCCTGTCAAAATGACAGTTGCTCTCAACTGTTTGATTCAATTACCAAGGGAACTTCAATGAGCTGTTTGTAAACTCCAAATTGGCAGCAAAAGCTGAAGCTAAACAGTATTTCTAAATGGTAATCTGGAGTAAATTAAACTGCAATATTGGTTGCTGGCGCTATACTGTTCGTATGAAACTACAAAGCACAAGTGTGTATAGTCAGACAAAATTATCTTTATTACAAAAATGTCTATTTAACATTTTATCATGGTCCCAGAATAACTTCTACAACTTAGCAAGTCAGCACTGCTTATGCACTACACGACACCTATACAGTATATGCTCCATTTTATTCCTGAAGACAGGGAGCAGTGGAGTGTTTGTGCCAGTGACAAAACAAACCAATTAGCCCCAATACAGTATTTGTCTTGTTTCCAAAGATGCTTAAAAAAACACGTGTAAACTACTGTACATGTTCACAGGCAGAAATAATCACACATAATTCACTCATCTCCGTCACCCTTGTCTGGCCTCGAGGCAATGACTATGACGCACAATAAAAAACTAGCCCTTTGTGAGTGCAACACAAAGGCACAAAAGGAATTACATGCCCCAGGGAGAAGAAAGACAGAGCAGGAGATGAGTGTGGGTCAGTAGAAAGACGTTAAATTTCATTTAGGTTACAGTGGAGTGCTTTAGATTGGTTGCGAAGCCAAACAAATACAGTGCATTTTATTGGAATACTTTCAACTTTTCATGCTGCAGGAAACCCACGTGGCACCATTTATCATTCCACGTTGAGGTATACAGTACACTGCAGCTGTAAGTCAAGACTCTTCCCATTGAATCACAGTTATGTGCCTTTCCAATGTTATGAAATGGGTTTTCTGCCCATGTTATAGGAAGCGGCTGATGTCTCCGTGCCCCTGTGATATGAAAAATTCAATTTAAAAGGATGAGAGAAAGAATGGTGCACGGCCTATTTTCATTCCCCCCACACTGAGAGATATGAGAATGATGTTCTATTGTGTGGAGGAAATGATGCCAATCGTGCTGCAGAGAAATTCCTTCATAATTCAATTCAATTTCGTCTAAATCCCAGTGGCAAGCCCCTCTGCCAACTAGAGGCAGAGTGACAGAGACAGAAAGGAAGCAAGAGAGAGCAACGTGGAAGAATGCAGTGCAAAGATTGAGCCTGAAACAATGAAGACACAGAAAGGCACGGGGAGAGAGATTTGTGGAAAGGTGAAAAGAATAACGGTAGAATTACAGCGAGTAGGAGAGAGAAATTAATGCAAAATGGTCTTTTTGGCAATTATTATTTTTTGTCTCAACTATTTAGTGAGACAATTTGGGTTTAGCTAATTATTTTCGCGACCCTCTGCAACTCCTGCACAAAGACAGCAGCTCAGAAAATTTAGGAACTAAAGAATAGAATATGCAAACAATAACCCAAAACTGTTATCTCATAAAAGAAAAGAGGAAGCTACACTCTGCTGCACTGTCATAATGGATACAAAGCTCACTGTACTTGGTGTTATGCTAGTTTTGTTAAAGCTGTGGGACTTGGTTCAAAACTAAGCATAGAAACGCTTCAATTGACACCTTGTCTGACTTCCCCAAATGTAAGACCTGGCTCTCTCTGTTAGCTTCAGCATTTCTGAATATGTTCTGGCTGGGGCTGGCACACTGGGTGTGTATGGGTGGGTGTGAATCAATGAACTGCTGCCTCTGAAGGCATAGGAAAAATGAGCTGCACCAACAAATATGACAATGAAGGAGTGCACCTCTCAGATATGCAGCTAGCATAAAATCATTGAGGGCGAAGCGGAAGCAAAGGAACTGCACATGGAACTGTTTTTATTTTTCATTCCACTATTATGTCCGTTATTCTCGTCCCATCTACTGCTCTCTTCTCTCTCTCTCTCTCTCTCTCTCTCTCTCTCTCTCTTTCTCTGTCTCTCTGTCTTTCTCTCTCTCTCCCTCTCTAATGTGTGCACGCGCACACACACGCACAGTTGTTTTTGTAGGTGCAATTGCTTGAAGGCAAGCAGCGTGGAATTGGAGTCTTCAAAGAGTCTTGGATTATCAAAGAGACACAGCTACCACAAAACTAGGGAACACGATGGGGAGGGGGATGGAGGGACATTGTCGTAAGGCGGGCGGTGGGTGGGGGGTGGGGTTTGTGCCGAGGAGTCAGCGCGGGTTTGAGTGGAGCATAAAGCGATCAGACAGCGGAGGGATCGGATGAGGAACAGGGGTCTCTTTATTCACATGTAATTTGTGAGTGTAAATTGAGAACGAAAACATTGAAAACCATTTACGTCGCCCCCTAATGGTACTGACCAGTGACTTCACCGAAACCTCGCCGTCTTAGTTGCCACTTATTTTCTTTCCCCTCGAAACATAATGGGAAATGGTACACTTGACAGTGGGTAGCTACAGCGCATTGGCCTTGAAATACCATAATGTTGTCACAGTAAAAACCGAGTATTACTGCAGCAGCAGGACCCACCGAGTGTGAATGTAAGTGCCACATCTAATGACAAATCTGACTGTTCACGCCAGTCCGTATGACAGGATGTGGAGGAGCTGGTGTGAATGTATCACCCTCAGACAAAAAGCTCTCTGTCAGCCCTCTGTCCAACACTGAGCTATGGATCTCTCTCTCTCTCTCTCTCTCTCTCTCTCTCTCTCTCTCTCTCTCTCTCTCTCACTCTCCCTGCCCCCCTCTCTTCCATTAAAGCACTTCTCACCATAGAACACACCTCAAGTGGGAGGCAGGAGGAACAGGCTCTGGTCAGCTCACTGCTCACTGCTTCAGGGCATCATTCAGAATGAACTGAGCCTCGCCAGACATCCATCCATTCAACCCACTGCCTTTTATTTGACCCGCAGTTTAAACTCAAACGAACTTACGTAGAGAGAATCTCTGAGAAGAGTTGGAACACCTACTGAAATTCAAGGCTACTGCTAATACGGTATATAGAATGTTGGTCTCGCTCGATTTGTAAAATATCTTTTATATGTGTCTAGAGGGTAAAGCATTGCTAAAAATGGGAGCTAATTGGAATGGAATTAATTCTTTTATATTGATCTTTTATAAAGTGTCAAAATGGTGGATAAACATTAAACACATTTCCAAATCAAACAGCTCTTTGCTCTGTGCAGGGTAGCGGACATAATGTGAAATCTGCTAGGGCTTCATAACACTGATAGGATTTGATTCTCACCAGCTGATAGCTAACTGGCTAGCCTTCTGCCACACCTCACATTTGACTAGGATATTTGATTGGCCATAATCAAATAGTTGTAGCTTATTACAGCTGCTTAATTTTAGATTAGAAGCAGTAAGCACATGGTTGGCCATTTTAGTGCGGCAGGAGCAACTTTGGTGTTGCGCACCGTTCAATCTATAAGTTGGTATGACTGTGAGCTTGTAGATTTTCGGCACACAACACCATTGTACAACTTCCATAAATTAAGTGTATGCCTCCTAGACAAGTGATTCTCAGAATGATTCTGGCATTTTTTTGCCTTTTGTTGTCTTGGGTTTGGCGTGCTTTCACTAGTGACCCAGCAAAATAAGTAGATTTCACACAGCTGTCGACTTGGACAGCATGAAATAAATTGTCGAATCAGATTTTTCCCAAAGATTTGTTAAATACAGATTTTGAATCCTCAAATGCTTATTTAATTAACCTAACAGTCAGAACCGAATGGTTCAAGGTTTCTTCATTATTACATCTTGTGTACAGCTGCTACAGCATAAGAGTAACATTACTTTATTACTTTGTTCTGGTTTCCACAGACATCGTAACAGCAATAATAATGGGCTTGTAAATGTGAAAATAATGCATTATTTCATTTCACTAATTTACGAACAGCTTAGCGAATCATTTATACTGTAACATACAAGTGAATATTATGATCTTGGCGTCCAGGCTCTGCTATACATTACTCCCTGCTCAGGACATTAGAAGACAACCATTTAAGAGCAGGGAGATATACAGTACATGTATAACAAACCCCCAACCCCCCCAGAGCATTCCCTATCTAACCACCCGGGACATTACAATTATGATTAAGTTTAGGTATCGGTTAGATGTGTTTTAGGTTAGGGTAAGCCTCTCGCCATAGAACTCGACTGGAAATGTGTGTGATGCACATTATACAAAAACTGTGGGGCGTGGTCACTGCAGAAGTTAGTTGGGAAAGAATTATGCTACGAGCTTGTAGATCTGCTATTTTTGCAACAAAAAGAATGATTTTTTTTTTTTTACATTTGTGCAAATCTTTGAATATAGAATATAGTGAAAAATTTTAACTCAAATCGTTGCTTCTTCTAACAAAATATTTTGAGAAGGGGGCTCCACGGCCAAATACATATAATTCTGGGAGCCCTTGACTAAAAAAGAAATTGAGAACCACTAATAGAGGGTATGCACGTGACATCATGATCATACCCGGAAGTTATGCTGGAACGCCTACAGAGTGGCAAAAAACTACTTTCTGGCTTTGACAGCTAATACATCCAAACAGAAAAGTCCTATCTGATTGCATTAAACGACGTTAAATGACACTAAACTCACTTTGCCACTCGATTTGCCATTCACTTTATGCATGCGCAAATTGCGCATACCCTCTATATATAGAAACATAGGTTTAAACTGTAGGATTTAGATGATATTTGTAGAATCGGGTAATTGGGGTAAAATGTTCAAGTAAATAAACATTTTGATCCAACTGTGGGCACTGTTTGGGAGTGGGAATGGCTTGGCTTGCGTTGCAGTGAGTCTGTCCAAGAAAAAGCCATTTGAAGATGTTTTCAACTCAAGTTCATCAGAATCAATCAATATTTACAGTGTTCTGGAGCCCAGAGTAGAAGTTGAATAGCCACTAAACAATGCCAGTTGTCTATGAGACAGTACAGGCAGCCTTTGTCAACATACTCATGTCTGTCAGCCAGGAAGGATAAATGAATTAGAGCAAGGTTAATGTTGAGCATCAAATTGTAAATGTTTTGATACAGATGTCTTTCTGAAAGTCGTAGTGGGAGTTTAGTAATAGCCTACAGACAGCGAAGGAGAGAGGGCTGAAAGGGATGGGCTGATGGGGCGGGGAGGAGCGGGGTTAAGAGCCAGACGCCAGAGAAATTAATCCTCAATATCCACTCCCTGCTGGGCACCTTACTCCCGCTCAAACTTCCCATCTTCAGAGTTAATACCTCTATCCCCACAGCATCTGGCTGGGAAGCATGCGTAGACTTCCAGCTGTATCAACTGGAACGTAATTGGATTGGGGAGAAGGATGACAAAGCCTTCAACCATACTTAAAACTTTCTTTCTGGGCATCCACTGTTTTTGTCTTTGTGTATGTGTGTGTGAGTGTGTGTGTGTGTGTGTGTGTGTGTGTGTGTGTGTGTGTGTGTGTGTGTGTGTGTGTGTGTGTGTGTGTGTGTGTGCGCGCGCGTGTGTGTGTGTGTGTGTGTGTGTGTGTGTGTGTGTGTGTGTGTGTGTGTGTGTGTGTGTGTGTGTGTTTTTGATCCTTGTGTGCACGTGTGTGTGCACATTAGTGCATGCGTACAGTATGTGAGCATGCGCACATGCCTCACACATGATGCTATTAATAACATCTCCCATGGTCTCGCTTGTCTTCATTTGTTAGCGCATCCAAGATGCCCTGATTGGCAATACATTCAGAGAGCTGGAGGCTTTTGGAAATGTGTGCGCATCTCATTCCTTTACTCAAAGTAATCCTTTTGATGTAACTGTATGTGCGCCCCATGCGTCCTTTCATCTTATCAGGCAACCAAAAGATCATCCTTAATTAGATTCACAGCGACCTTTTTTTATTCTTTTCCCCCCCCCCCTCTCCTTTCCCTGGCTACAAGTGCCCAGCCACAGCCACTGGAGCATGCTTTCAACATTGATCCATCTGCAGAGAGACCAGACCCAACGAGGCAGAAAAAAACAGCTCACCAAAAATCATCAGATCAAGAGAGATCACATTGATTTGAGGGAAATGTCTCCATGTGTCGAAGACTCCAAGAGTTAGCACACCGGCGGAGACGAGAGTGCTGTTTAATTCATTGGCCAACTGCATGCCAATCGTAGCAATACTGTACAGCATTATCAAGTCCTGGCCCCCCTCCCTCCCCCGGTCTCATCACCCATTTGGCTGACAAGACAAACCTCATCCATCTCCATTTCTCTCTCTCCACTCATATTGCCTCAATTACCCATCTAATATAATATGCGGGTGGGCAGGGGGTATCATGTACGATGTTGGTCAGCAACCGAGGGCTGACATCTGTGTGAGTGTCCAGGCCAAAGATGACATTGCATCCACAGTAACTTCCCATTTACTTTCTCTCCACCTGTCTTCCCACTCAATTGATGCAGAAAGAGCTTGAAATGGTGATCAATCATGCGGCAGGGCAGCCCAGAATCTTGGCGTGAGAATATCAAATCAATAACATCAAAGCCCACAACTGAAATGGGTAGACTGTTCACTTTCTACCTGTGTTCTCCAAATCGAAATAGCAGATGATCTGAAATGGACGCGCTGCTGAGAGACTGTCAACACCAAAATTGATAACTATGAGGAAAACTACAAGAAAACTATTAATTGAATTGTCCCAACTCAAGTGGATGGCGACAACAACACTGGTGAACAATATCACTGGGGGTACATAGCACGATGTTTCTAAGCCTTTTTTTTCAGACGGTGTCAATTGTAACAACATTACTGGGATCACCGTCAGAGCAATTTGATGCACAGAATGCTGTCTTTCAACAGTGAATGCAGACAGCATCATAGGTGAAGACCTACCATGCCGGCGTCAATGGACCCTGCTGAACCGCCTATGTACTGGGAACGGACGCTTCAAATCATCTGTGAACAAGCCAGGCTTTGGCAAGCAGAGACTCAGCAGCCTGCTGAATATATAATTACCACCTGCTCCCTATACAGACTACCTTCAGAATCCTGCCTCTTTGGCATAGGACCAGAGACGAGGACAAGGCTGCACAACGTTGAGCTGCTGGCCATCTGACGGTACACCAAAGAAGTGTGGCTACTCACATCATTATCTTTATAGTTATAGACCAGGGGTCTTCAATGTTTTCAGGCCAAGGACCCCTTAGTTGAGAGAGAGATGAAGCAGGGATGCCCACAACCTTTTCAGAGATTCCATGGTTTCATTGTTTGACAGCAGAATCATCAGTGTATTTTGGATTCATGTCAATTTGTATTTTCAGATATTTAAACACTTGAACCGTCAATAGGCTACTTAATAAACTTGACCTTTCACTCTGTACTTACCGGTAGTCACTAGGGTTCAAGGGGTTGATATAAATAAAATAGGAAAAAAGTTTCTATAACTCAAAGATTTGGAGGACCCCCTGCAGTAACTCTGAGTACACCCTATAGGGGTTCCAGACCCTCTGTTGAAGACCCTTGTTATAGACAGTTTTTGTATAGTAGTTAAAAGCTAAAAGCCCTGCTTTCAAAGCAGCAAAGTATTGATTTGGCATTTCCAGTTATATGGGCATGCATGTCAAGGTGAAGTGTAAACAAACCCTTTCATGTAACAGGTGCATCTCATTTAAATCAACTGAGATGGGGGCTTTGTGGTCGTTATTAAGAGCTGGGCGCACCACCACACAAGATTCCTTTAGCATTTGGCATGATTGACATTCTGTAAGAGTATCACCAGAAATCATCTTGACATCAAAAAACAAATATGGCCATAAGGATCTAATAGAGAATGACTCATTATGAGATGTTGGAGAATATGAGTGGATTTGTGTTCGTCATAATCTCCCTGAAGCCTTGCTAATGCTGTGAGCTATACAGTAAACACTGTTGATACAGATATAGCATGATATTGACGACAGATCTGATTAAAAACAGCTGATTAAATTTAGTTGAATAGCCCCACAATGGGCTTTTGACAGCAGCGAACCCCAAAGCAGAATATCCAAGCATGAATATTCTATTGCCATATCCTTTCAGAGCTCATTTGAATCATATCTGGCATATTTATGGCTCATCATGTCATATCGTAGCTATCAGAGGACAAGCGCCATGAACCTTTAAATACTGTGGGCCATGCTGTCACCTCCTGTTAGCAGCATACAGCTGATAGATGCATCAACTTGACTCTATGATACTCTTGCATAGATGCTAGAGTGTTGGATTGGTGTGTTTAAGAGCTGTATCTGTAAAATCCTGAATCCTATTTCTGAGTGTACGAGTGGAAGCGAATGGACCAGTAAGAGTTTCCGTTTCCAACACAGAGGGGTCGTATTGTGTAATGTGTCTACTAAGCATGCCTATTTAATATGGTTAAGTGACAAATGTTATTGTTTATATTGCATCTTATAATGCACACGGGACAGAAATAATGTCTCCGCGGCAAGATTGGACAAACACAAACTTATCTGTACATTGAAGAGAACAATGTCTTCTTAAAGAAGTGCCAAATTAGCACTATGCAGCTGAGAAATCTATACAGATTCACTGTGTTGCACAATAGCAGAGTTGCTTGGCAACAATAGAGATGGAGCTTTGCAGTAAATTAAAGTGTCAAACTAAATAAATGTATAATCCACAGGGACATGGATTAAACTGTAGATAGTGAGAGTACTTTACACTTTAAACTTTATACGTGAAGTGGGAGAGAACAATAAAGGTACATTATTTTCTTCTGTATGTCAATGGCACCTTTGTTAACACAAGCCGTGTGGCTGAATGCAGTGGACAGACATCCTGCATACAACAAACTAATCGCAGCATTTTGAATGACGTACTGTACACCAAAATGGACGTTCACCTTCAAAAGAGACCCATGATATACTGTACTGTAAGAGCTGGTGAAACATGATAGTATATGGATCACATGTGTGTCATACATCCATGCTTTTGAATTATTGATTAACTAATACACAAAGCTCCCCTTTCATCTGTGACTAGTGACCACTTGTAATTACTTGATAGATATCGCGTCAATGCCAGGCAACGTGCCAGGCACTCGAGCTTGTAGATCTGATATTTTCAAACCTTTTGTACTTTTAATTTTGGTGCGTAAAGTACATTTGATGCCAATACCTTCGTAGTTTTACTCAAGTACATTTTGAATTCCAGACTTATAGTATTTCTATATTGCAGTATTATACTTAAATAAATGTGAGTACTTTTTCAACCACAGCCTAGTCCCCCCCCCACAGACACACGCACGCCCACACATGCATTCACGCACGCGCGTGCATGCACACACACACACACTCTTGCATTCACAAATGCACCTGTTTCATAAAGCTCCACTTATTTTTTAACCGAACACTGTTCGGCACTCTCACAAAGGGACCTAAATGAGCCCCTGATTGAAGATGGTTTCAGTGCTTCAACCAGCCCATCAGAGCAGCCCTCAATCACATATATGCATGATTAATACATCAAACACCCCCAATTCCCCACTCGCTTTCCCTTGTCTATGAGCAATGCGTGCATGCACACACGAGCAGTCGTGCACTCACACACACACAAACACCACCCCGATCCTTAGGAGGACTATAGAATGGCATGAGCACGCGCACACACACACACAGAGAAAAAGAAAGAGAGAGAGACTGCCCCCTCCTTCATGGTTAATACATCAGACAGCATTCGCTTCCTGTATTCCTGAAGCTTAGACAGACATGGTTGTGACAGTCTATGATTCCACCCTGCCTCCCCCTCCGGTCCACCCCCCCGCCCCCCAACTCCCTTTATTCCCTATGAAGTCTGTTTGTGTCGTTACAGAACACACTGCCAAAATAGATTCGGTTACATATTACCTTCGCTTTTCTGTGTGCTTGTATAATGTCATGTTAGAAAGCAATCCTTTACAGTGAGGTGACAGTGGTGAGGAGCTTTATGTGGGCTCAGGAGCCATAAGAATAATGAGCACAAGCAATGATCAACAAGCTTTCCCTGAGATCTCAATGTTCTCTCGGCATCAGCGGATATTTTTAGCAATGGATACATGCGGAACTTGCTTCGAACTGTCATAGAGATGAAATGAAAATCTCAGATCGGTATCAAAGCCGACCACCGTGGAGGCCGTCAAACTCATTCAAATCTGCCCTTTACAATCCAAACACTGTTTTGTTTGTCAATGACACTGTAGCATCGATTAATATGCACTCAGATGGCCAAATGGAGGGAGCAGGTGGCTGTTTGGACGCTGCTCTCATAAAATGGACAGTCATTAGTTTATCTATAGCATGAAACGTTCCATAATTACTAAGAGCACTCGGAGGGCTGATTAGATACAATGCAGCCAACAATGCACTCCTTTCAATATTACAATGCTTTGAGAGGGCTATTGATTTGAACCAGATTGTAGACTGTGCATTTCATGCTTATCGTGGCAAGCACGAATTAGTAAACAAATACACGACATCGATGCATATCAACCACAGGATGTGCTTTATCCCCCCTAATCTGTTAACAAAATATCAATGTCCATGAGACACTTTTCCACATGAAAGCGCATCTCTCCCACGTCTCCATCTGTCTCTATTTCCATGTGCATGTGACTGCGCATGCATGCGTGTGCGTGTGTATACGTGTGCGTGTGTGGGAAAGAGCTCAGCAATCGTAAGAATCCAAAATGTGCCTTTCGATTCCGAGGCCCAATTATTATGCAATCTTAATATGAGCAGTGACATGTTATTATCTGGAAATTGAATTGGTGTTATCTTCAATTACCTGATAATTCTCAGAGTGAGCAGGTAATCTGTGAATTAAGTTGTTGGGCACCAAAGACAGATGCTGCGCTATAGCAACATAAGGAACAGATGTGGTGTGTAAGCTTACTGTACACCCACCTTCCCCACACAAGAAGAAAAAAAGAAGAAGAACCGGGAGGGTCGTGGGTATTACAGATAGCCCACTGGGCTGTTGAGACTCTGGCTTAACTCTCAAATACCTGGAACGCGCCCATATTTTATGCTTTAACTATTGAAAAATAGCAGATATACAAGCTCACAGCGCGGCACCGAGTGCCGCGCTGCGAGCTTGTAGATCTGCTATTTTTGAAAAACCGTGAAAATGTGTGCAAGTCTTTGAATATCTTTGACCCGATCTTTGACCCGACTTCTAAATCCTTCTTCTAAATCATGTTGTTCTCAAACTTTTTCATGTCAAGGACCCCCAAAATTACAGGTATTTGGCCGCGGACCCCCCCATCTCAAAATATTTGTTCCAGGGACCACCCAGAAGCAAATATTTGAGTTACAAATGTTCGCTTTTAAATAGATATATTCAAAGACTTGCAAAGAAATATCATGATTTATCAAAAATAGCAGATCTACAAGCTCGCAGCGCGGCACTCGGTGCCGCGCTGTGAGCTTGTATATCTGCTATTTTTCAATTGTTAAAGCGGTCAATAATCCTAGGCCTAAATGGGTTAAGCGTGGAGAGATGCATGTGATCTCCCACCTTGTAAAGCTGGGAAAAAAAAGAGGATAAAGAGGCTTTAAATTCACATTTACAGCACCAGAGCAGCAGCCCACTGATAAATACAGATCACGTTGTTTGACCCTGTCCATCTAAACATGGCAAGGGTTTGACCTGGTCTACTATACGTCCTACTCATGTGGACACAGACGTACCTTACTGCAGACGAACTGAGACAGATGCATACATGGTTATACTATACTGAGAGAGACACAGGGATAAGAGAGAGAGAGAGAGAGAGAGAGAGAGAGAGAGAGAGAGAGAGAGAGAGAGAGAGAGAGAGAGAGAGAAATGGAGTGAAAATCTGTGAGAGGAATGCTTGAATGCCAATGATACAATACTTTTATATTTTCGATTTATTTTAAGTTTATTACGTTGATTATGTTGTCCGTCCGGTATTGTGATTCCTGTCGTTCCCCTCTATTGGTCTTTTTCATTCAATTGGTCTTTTTCATTTTTTCCCTTAAATTGTTTTTACTCATGGCTGCGCGCGTTGAGATTGTGTTGTTGAAAGCAATAAAAACATATCCACTTACGGCCAGCTTAACCAAGATACCACATCAACCGTTTGAAATGAGAGGCGTCATGCTGATTTAAAAGGTACAATGTGCAACACATGTGCACACAACATTTCAGAATTTGAAATATGATTTAAGCTGACTGCTTTTTACAGTACGGGTGACAACTTTGAGAAGCAGGAAATGCTCCGATTTATCTGGATGGGATTTACTGCCATTGAAATTCAAACAGTGTAGATTATCAGATATGCTTGGGTTGAGAGCATCGCTATGATGGAGATTATGAGCAACCACTCAAGGAATTCAGTCATGTTTTTCTCTTCAAACATTGGCAGAGTATGAGAGAATGCTCCTTTTTTTTGCCCCCACTCCTGCTGGCATTTTAGTGACATTTTGATGTGAACCATTCAATATGTTGTAGGCTGAGCAGAGAGTCAGTATACTTGTAATAGATAACGACCCCTATATCCTCTCAGATGAATAGCTGAAACTCAAATGCAGGTGCCCGTCCTGAATCAATAGCAGGAAATTAAACTTGTGTGATTTAATGTTCCCTTTACCTGCATCTCATTTCGTCCATAAGCAACGTGTTTCCTCTCATCCCACGGTGTTAGTGCATATAGCCAGAGAATACCGCTGGGTAATAGGAAAGAGGCTTACGTTTTTAGACTGAATGCAGTGCGTAGTGGCAGGTTTTCTCTAGTCTCTGTGGTAGGTTTGTCAGGCTTTTTTCCCCATTCCCAAAACTGAATCAGAACAGAGCTGGGTGAGTCAGTGGCAGACGCTAGTAGGTTCCTGCTTTATTTATGAGAGCTGGTGGTTTTCTCCTGCTTGTCTCCCAGCTCTAGTGATTCATGAATGGACCAGACAGCTTGAGCCTGCAATAGTGAAGGTGCAGTCAGTGGGCGCAGTGGATATTGAGGATTAATTTCTTCCGTGTCAGGCTTTTATTCTCGGCCCCCACCAGGCCATCTCTCCATCTATATCTTTTCTTCAATTAAGTCCCCATTTGTAAGTTTTACAGTACGCCATTTATTTGTCCATTGATTTACAAATTACCATAGAGCTCCAACACTGAAATTATATGGCACTGTTATTCTTTTTGTGTTGTGTGAAAGGCAGAGCGTAACTTGAAAGTGATTTGCACCCATCTGGTGTTTCATTTCGAGGCACACAGTATTACCCTGCAGGGAGAGGAAATCAGAAGACGGAAGGAAGAATAAAAGCGTTCTTTTGTTGCTATCGTAGCATACAGTAGCTCATTCTAGGGCTGGTCATACAGTAGGAATGTCTGGGCGCTGCCACAAAACAAGACAAAGGAATGACATGAGCACATACTGTACCTGGTGCATGGGAAACCCCACTCATGCTACTGTACAAATGACTCACATAATGATCACAAAATGCAATGTGCAGTAATAGGCTTGATTGAGTTTTAGCATCAGTCAATTAACTAATTCATGCTACTATTTTATGCACTTTGTGATTCTTCGGACAACACTACTCTATTTTTACTTCTCTTTCAACTGTAAAATTGAGAGCCTCCACAAACAAGAATTTCTCCCACTTGTATGTAACTGTGATGTGAATTGAGTGATTGATTGATTGATTTGATAAATATGGGCCTGTTCTAGCAATAGGACCTTCTAAAAACCCAATTATTGATCAAATATAAATTAGTAATAATAAGAAGAATTTGGAAACCCATTCAGCTGATGACTCAAACAATAATAGTTGCTAAACTTGCCATGACAGTTACTCTGGAAAACAATTGCTGCCTCAGTGAAAGGAGAGCTATTGTTTTGTACTCTCCGTTTTATAGCCATAACAAGCAGATAGTATTACGAACAAAGATAACTACAGACAGTGAGATACCTGCTTATGATAGTAGAGAACAATGACTGAAACTGTATCCACTAAAGGCAACAAGCAGTTGTTGGGGGGCCAGATCACACGATTAAGCTTGTTGAATCTGTGGTGGGTCGTGTTGGAAAGGAACAGCATTTCACAAGGATTTCCCCGACTGCAAACTGTACAAAAAATGTGGACAGCACAAGTCATGAGAGAGAACCAGGCAGAGAGCGTGTGTGTGTGTGTGAGAGAGAGAGAGAGAGAGAGAGAGAGAGAGAGAGAGTGAGTGTGACTGAGTGACCGAGTGGGAGAGAGCTAGAAATTCAGAGAGACAGAGATAGAGAACAAGTGGGAAAATGGAAAATGAACGAGAGAGAGAGACACGGAGAGAGATGACTCGCCGATCACTGGCACTTCACGGATGCAAATTTTATGGAACGTATTCATTTCTGGCAAAAGAGTGTTGATAAGATGACAGATAATGTTTTATTTGTAACGGTGGATATACTGTATTGCTCCTGTAGCTAATTCAAAAGTTCACAGACCACCATCTCTTTGTATAGGTGAGTCATTCTAAGAGAAAATATGGCTTAACCCCCAAAAAATTGATACAAAAGGTTTTTCAATGGATTCTGGTAGTATTGGGTGTGCTAAATAACATACTCAAAATCTACCAAAATCTACCTCCCCGAAAGCCGCCATTTTCAAGATGGCGTCTGAGTTGACTGTGGGGAGCTTAAAATGGCTATATCTCAAATGGAAAAGATTTTGCTAATATTTTGCCAACTGATTCTGGTACCTCTGGACATTCTTTAGAGCATACTAAAAATAGAGGAAAATATTCCTTTCGGAAAGGCTTCATTTTCAAGATGGCGCGTGACTGGCGTCCACGATGGCTACAGGAGCTTTAAATGCCTATAAACTGGGATTTAATATGTAAAAAATCATATCAATTATGCACTTGGTGACACGTTTTTGACTTTTGGCATGGTGTTGGGTATGGACATAAGTTTTTCAAAAACCATCGGCAACAAGTTGGGCTAGCCCCCTAGTTGTCTGTTTGAAATTAATTCATTATTAAATAGGTCTATACATGGTTGAAACCCCAAATAATTGATGGAAGAGATTTTTCAATGGATTCTCTTACTATTGGGTATGCTAAATAACATACTAAAAGCTTAGGGAAAGAAAACTACTGGAAATGCATACTTTTCAAGATGGCACATATTCCCTCCCAATTTATATGCATTTTAAGCTCCCATGGACACCATCGTGAAGATTATGCCTTTTCAGTGGTTTGTTTCTCCTAAGCTTTTAGGATGTTATTTAGCATACCTAATAGTAACAGAATCCATTGAAAAATCTCTTCCATCAATTATTTGGGGTTTCAACCATGTATAAAGACCTATTTAATAATGAATTCATTTCAAACAGACAACTAGGGGGCTAGCCCAACTTGTTGCTGATGGTTTTTGAAAACCTTATGTCCATACCCAACACCATGCCAAAAGTCAAAAACGTGTCACCAAGTGCATAATTGTGATGATTTTTTACATATTAAATCCCAGTTTATAGCCAGCCATCGTGGACGCCAGTCACGCGCCATTTTGAAAATGAAACCTTTCCGAAAGGAATATTTTCCTCTATTTTTAGTATGCTCTAAAGAATGTCCAGAGGTACCAGAATCAGTTGACAAAATATTAGCAAAATCTTTTCCATTTGAGATATAGCCATTTTAAGCTCCCCGCAGTCAACGCGGACACCATCTTGAAAATGGCGGCTTTCGGGGAGGTAGATTTTGGTAGATTTTGAGTATGTTATTTAGCACACCCAATACTACCAGAATCCATTGAAAAACCTTTTGTATCAATTTTTTTGGGGTTAAACCTTATATTGACTCACCTTTCTGCGGTTCAATATCAAAGGCTGTGTCCGAGATCACTTAGTCATTCACTACTCCCTACCGAGTTATACAGTATATAGGGGAACTAATCACTATTCTTTCCGTGCATGATTATGTAGGGTTTGTGATAGTCATCATCGGCGACGGGGCCTTCTGCTCAGCTGCCCCTCGTCTGTGGAACTCTCTCCATGACCACCTGAGAGCTCTAACAGTCTGTTGATGTTTTCAAGAGAGGACTAAAGGCTTTCCTTTTTAACAAAGCATTCGTTTAGCTTTTCTGGTTTTACCTCATAGATCTTATTCCCCAGGTGATTTCCACCATTGTTTTATATTCTGCTTTAAATGTATTGTTATTATGCATTTCTTTTTGCTGTTCTGTAGCACATTGACTTATTATTCAAATTATCAACCGATAATATGGGTGCATCCCCCCCATTCCAACATGCTGCCATTCCGACATCCCCCCATTCAGACACTAACCCTATACCTAACCCTAACCTCTATGGAAGTGCTGCCACTCCGACAATTCACCCTTTGTCAAGTCCCGCCCGTTGTCCTGCCCCTCTCCACACCCATTGGTTGCTGTGTCTTGGTGGGACATTCAGTGGGACACTCCATCCACTACCATGTTAATTCAGTTGCTTCGTATTGTTATTCTGTGTGCTCAATTCTAATTTCAAACTTGGTTTCAGTCAAATGGAGCTGCTCAGTGGTAGCCTGATACTTCAGTCCGCACATCACCACCCCCTGTTGGTGGGTGGTTTGTAGTGTGGACTGAAGCTGCACATATTTTATTTTATTTCGAGCGCGCCCAAAGAGCGGGCGCATTGAATGGGCCAATCAGGGTTGTATGCTTGGGGCACGTGGTTTGGCTGCTCCGGTCCCAGCCCCCTCCAAACAGAGCTCTTGAGCTCACGTGAGACTCGCTCGTGGACTCTGATTGGTGTCCTCTGCCCACGTGAGAGTCTAGTGGACTCTGATTGGTCCGTGAAAACTGTCATGGCGGAGTCAGACTCGACTCGTATTATTTTAATAAACTATGAAATAGTGCCGTTTCTTCACGTTTTAATACCATTTTGCACTAACGTAAACATGCAGACATATAATATGTTATGAGAAATAACGTATTTTTGCAATGTCACGCCACGTCGCCGTCGCGTGTGTGTGTGTAGCATCATTCATTCATGTAGCTTCCTCTCATGCAGGTGCACAACAGTGTCATCAGCTGTCAGCTGTAGTAACTTTTAAGAGATCTGAGATATCACCCAACGTCACCCAAATTGTTCTCCCGATGTAGTCACAGTTACTCAGAACGAGACAGCTTTGTCTGTAGATGCTTTAAGAGTACTCAAAGAACAGAGGACGTAAAACAAGGTTTTAAAAAGCCAGTTCTCATGGCTTGGGCCAACAAATCTTTGACCATAAGACTGCTAGAGAGTAGAGAAGTCTTCTAAACATAGATATAAAGTTACATTTAGGTGAAAATATATTCTCTATGCTATGGTGTACTGTACTTTATAATAGACAGGCATCCAAAGACAGGATCAGAAATCTCAACAAAAGCAAAAGCATCTTCTGAGGGTGCTTTTATTGTTTCATCTCCAAAAGCAACAAACAATGATTTGTTTTGTTTTGTATGGTATGTATTCTATTTTGTATCCTAACGCCTGTTTTTATTCTTTACAGCGGAACATTTGTTATCAACCTGAACCATTTAATCTAGGTTTTGCACACTGACGTATTCATAGCGTTCACCTTGTATAAAATCTACAGTTTCTAGTCTAGTTTAGGCACAGTGGAGGAAGATATTATGCCAGATAATGCAGCTGGCTGAGACTGGTACTGTACTGCGTGTCTGGGCCAGGGTCAGACAACACTTCTGCAAACTTTGCAAACTGTAGACACAGGGCGCACCCCGCATCACATAAGGTTTGTAACTTAATATTACACAACGAATACCAAATTTAGGCAAACATTCATATATCTTTAAAATGTAGCGTTGCCTCTCAGGAAGCGGGCTCCCACTGGGAGAACGGAAAGCTCTCCTCAGACTGCATTCAAACCTAACTCAATAGCCAGGAGGAGTGGGTGATGAAAAGACAATAGTACTCACACAGCCCTGGAGCTAACAGTGGGTTTATCATAAGATAAATATTAGAGGAAAGAGATGGAATAATTCCAAGCAGCTCAATGGCAGCAGAACAACATGACCCAGCCACTCTTTCTCCTCATGACATCTTCTTCTCCACAGCCAAGCAAATAATAAGACAGCATTTCCTTTCTTTTGCTCCACGTATTCCGTTCTCTCTGCCTGGCTTGCTGTCACTCACTGTCTGCGGTCTGCAGGGTGGAAGAGCATGTCCGACACATTTCCATTAGTGGAGAGACTGTTCAATTACCTCAGCTCAAGATATTTAAACCTTGCCAATTACTGAACATCTTCCCTTTAAATTATGCATACACAGAGCTGATAAGGTTGTGTGTAATGATTTCTCCTTTTGACACTATGCCGTAAGTTCTGCTGTGTCAGGTTCAATTCTTCTGAGAGGGGAAAGCTCCTGGATAGCTGTTTCGACTTCGGCCGCTGCCCCAGTGTTACACCCCTCTGTGCCCCTGGACTTTACAGCCAGGTTTGACATCCCCTCTACCGCTTTACGGCGCCTAGTAAAATTGTGATCAGGCATGAAGGGCTTCCTGCAGAAGAAGTATGGTCAAATTGGTCAAAATTGCAAGCCCTTGCAATATTTGTAGGAGGAATGCTGATTTGGCAAATAAAAAGAAAGAAAAAAAAAAGAAGTGTTATGATCACAAAATTGCAAATTCCTGGTTGCTTTCTCATAAGAATCGACAATCAGTGGCTCTCGTTTGCTTGACATGAAATTCAGCCGGGCACATTCTCTGTGCATGCTCTCCAAAAGCATACCGTCTCCTGCTCCACGGTATCCTAGCAACTCCCTCCATTACAGACTACACAGAAACAGCATCCCTCCTGCATCCCTCCTACTCAACAATCCTGAGCACCTCTCCCTGCCCTCTGCCTCTGCGCCCAGCGCCTGACCTCAATCCCCAGGTGACGAGCTGGAGCTCCAATCTCCTACAAGACTTTTTCTGCACCTTCACCTTCCAACCCACTCATTGTTGGTTCTTTTCTGCTGAGGCACATTTATAAAATAATAAACATGAACCTTTATGCTCCTCAGATTTACCGCGGCACTGTTCTCTGAAGCTGGGGCAAAGCCGCGGCGGATATTCTGTGTACCTCGTCAATAAATAACTTTGAGAGGTATTGTGCCGTAACACCTAAAAATAACAGACCACGAGGGCAAATATTCCATTCTTATTGGCTATTAATCCTCTAACACTACTAATGATAACAGATGGAAGCGTAGAATGCTCCCGAGATGGAGGCGTAGAGTTTGTTCATAGCTAAAAGAAAATGTCAATACCCACTTCCTACTGTAGCTGCGTGTTTTTAGTTCTTAGAAGTAGTCTACTTTGTGAATTAGCAACACTTGGCTGCAAAAAATATGCTACACTTAATGAATGAGAATCATGGAAGACTTTTCTAGACGTTTTTGCTATAGCACCCCCCTGTCGTGTGGTCATTTTCTTATAATTGACTTCGTCTCACTGCATTATCCTTTACTCAATAGGCCCCACCTACATATCCCTATGGGGAAAATAAAACAACCATCATCTCTTTCAATTATAAATAATGGAATAAACAAGTAAAAGGAAGATGGTAGAAGAGATATGGTAAGGGAAAAATGCAAAAGATTTTGAACAGGAAATGACAGCTTCACTTCCCTCAATAATGTGAAGACTTTCAGCAATCTCTTTGAAAAAAATATTAAACTGGCCACACCCACTGTTGTCTGTTAAAATCCCAGATCTTCTCCTGAGGGTATGGACCTGAACCTTGGCCCGATCTGTGAAACCATCAGGGAAGCTATTAAATCTCAGAGAAATACTCAGAGACTAGGAAATAATAGGGTCAGCCCTGAAAGGTTCCATTCGCAAGAACAATTAACACTAAGAATTCTCTACAGGATCCTTTGAGATGTCTGGGATAGAGAGGAAACACCACCTGAAAGGGAAAACCATCAGCATCATCAAATTACCGTAAAAGCTAGTTTTACAACTGTAATAACGGCAGGAACATCATATTGAAACCTCCCAAACACTCAAATCTTTACTGGGAGATTGTCCTTCAGGGAATAACATCAGTCATGGATCATTTCTTCAGGATAACATGATCATTTCAGGGAAGGAGCACGGAAATATACCAAAGCAATGCCATATATACCAGTTCACAATCTTAAAAACAACAATGTGATAGTTTACAGTACATGCATTAAGATTATAGATAATGCTGCACTTTAGTAAATCCATGAAATAGTAATGCATATCGTTGCCATCGGGTGAAAACCTTATACTGTATGTCCAAAACAGTTACTTTTCAGGATATGTAAAAATATAAGTTAGTACTAGTAGTACGCCTTAGGGCGACATGGGCGAGTTCTGGCCAGTGATGTATATTGGACCAGTTACCCATATATGGAGACCCCTGGTAACCATAAAGTATATGGCGATCCATGTACTGTATATGGAGAGATGCTGTGAGAGCCCAAACATGCTTACTCGGTTATTCGTTATGTGAAAGTCCTATGATGTCTATGACATCTGACATCATACCCTTTTATGCCCATACATGGAGATCCCTGTCTGTAGAACCAGCCACACAGATATGGGCTGTCTTGGCCATCTGTCTTGGCCATATATGGATTCTGTTAGTGTGGTATGTGGCCGATGTGGCCTCCATATATGGGCATTCCCATATGAAGTCCTGTTAGATATGGGCTTAATATTGATGACATCAGAGAACTCCATATATGGGCATAAAAGGGATTCTGTTAGTGTGACATCACAGTGAAGCCAGAGCGTGATGTCAGAGCGGCAAATCCATTCTGTTAAGAGTGGTTCCCCTGACATCACAGTGATGTCAAGAGCATGATGTCAGAGCGACAAACCCATAGCCGTGACAGAGATGCGGACAAGATGTGCCGGTTTTCATAGTTAACTGCAACCTACAGTCGCAAATATTAGTTATAGTAAATATTTGTTAAATATGTATAAGAGTCGCAGACATACTTAGTAGAAAGATATTTCTACAATAGCGAAAACAGCAGATTTACAAGATCTGCGTCGCCTTGTGAACTTATAGATTGGTTATTTTCGGTACTTTTGGGCGATATTCTTCTACAACGAAGTAGGTCAATAATGTATGGAAAAACACTAAAAGTTAAAATATGGGGGCACGGTGGTGCAGTCGGTAGTGCTGCTGCCTCACAGCTGGAAGGTCTTGGGTTTGTTTCCCGCTGGGGATGCTTTGGGCTGCTGGGGCCGTGTTCTCTCCTCCGCGTCATCAGTTCCCATACACTAGGTGGGGTTGGCAAAGGGGCCTTTCTGTGTGGAGTTTCCATGTTCTCCCCGTGTCTCCTAGGGTAGGTACCCTGATAAAAAACATGCAGTAATCCTGGTTTCTATACTGCCTCCCCCTGGCCAGCTGGGGTGCCTGATGGAGGGGAAAGGAACTGGTTGGAATAACGTGTTCCTTCCACACACTACGTCCAGCTGGGGAAATCCCCCTGTCAGGTGAAAAGAAGCAGCTTGGACTCCTCGTGCAATGAAGGAAGCATGAGGTCAGTCCGTTGCTCTTCCCAGGTTGGCAGAGGGATTGTAGCACCCAGGATTACATTAGATAATTGACACTGGGTGAAAAAATGGATTACAAAAATCGTGGGATAAAAAGGTAAATAAACAAAAAAATACAACGAAATACAAGGTTTCTCACTGACAGTGAAGATATAATAAAGTTAATGTCTAATTTTGATTAGTTGAATTTGATGATGACTAGCTCTAAAACACATGCCTTTTTGGAATAAAACGTGGATAAAATTAGATGCAATGACTGGCCAAAAAGAAAAACCTTAAAATGAGAGAGAAGTAGATACTACTTATTGTGCTCATGTCTTCATCTTGCCAGACAGCATTGTCAAAAGCAAATGTCAAAATCAAATTAACTGAATACAATTCTCAATGTTGACAAATCACAAACTATTAGGCCTTGTACAGCATGGTTTATGATGTTGGAAAGTAACATCTGAGCCAAAGTATAAACATTTCACAACAGGATGTCTGAAGAATATCCAAGACATTCTTGTCAAATAAAAACCTAGCAGTGAAAAGCTTTTAATACGACTCTTAAGACTATGAATTGATGGAGTTTTAATACAGAACAAATCTGCTCAACAAAACATATTTAAGATGGACAGAACGTGGAGAAAACAGTGTGTCCCACTAAAGGAAGATCAAAGTGCATCAGTTTAGAAGATGAATGACAATGAATTTTCCATGGAACGGTATCTCCAAGAAAGCAGAAGCCAAACACAGCAGCACGTGCTCACTGAAGTCTTGTTCCACATTGGAATACAGAGGACTACACAAGTCTGGCAAGCGTTATTACCACTGAAATACCCGAAAATTAATTGAATTATGTTCAAGTCATAAGCCTCCCCCCACAGCCTCCAACCTCGCATTAAGTAATTGTTTCTGAGTCAGTGAGTGTTTCTGACAGCATGGTGAACATGCTGAAAGACACAAACAAGACTCAGCTGAGGAAATAAACGGAATGAATGTGAAGCAATGTAGTTATAATGAAAGGCTCTTTCTGTTTCTAATGTGCACTCTGTCTGTCTGTCTGTCTGTCTATCTATCTATCTATCTATCTATCTATCTATCTATCTATCTATCTATCTATCTATCTACAGTATATCCATCCATCCATCCATCCATCCATCCATCCATCCATCCATCCATCCAAATCAGGGGTTTTCAACTGATTTTGACCCAGGGACCAGCATCCTGTCTATGAGCAAGCTGGGGACCACCACTATTGTGTTGATGGGTCCATCATAGACCCACCTAACACAATAGTGTAAGTTTTCAAAGCATTTTATCACCAGTAAAGAGCAGGAATATTGTTTTTATCCATCATTTTTGTTGGATACATCCTCATTTGAATGCATCAACTATTTACAAAAGTATTTTTACCTGGACCAAGCAGGAGAGAGAGAGAGAGAGAGAGAGAGAGAGAGAGAGAGAGAGAGAGAGAGAGAGAGAGAGAGAGAGAGAGAGATGCATCTGTGTGAGAAGTCAAACTTGCTTAATAAAAGTGCATGAAAATTAGGTTTTGCCCCTAATCTCAAAGCAGAAAAGTATATACGGTACAGTAAGATGTAAAGCCATTGGGAAACGGGTTTCAAATACATCTGCAAGTAAAATAAAGCCAGGCACTGTCTTGTAAAATACTTGTTGCTTATGATGCTTATGAAGTTTGAAGTCTGGTTTATTTTCATAACAATTTCTCGCCTTTCAGTGAGTTAAAGCCAGTACAACTGATTGGAGAAATATACAGTCACACCCCTGGCAGCCCCACAGTTGAGCAAGAGAAGACTACACATACCACCCTTTCTCCCCACTGACAATATGGCGTGTGCCACATTTAGGGCCTCGATAAAGACTAAACCCCCATGTACGATATGTCACAAAGAACACATGCCTTGCTCTAGTCTTACACACAGTTACAGGCATGACTTAAAAAGGGATTTTTAACAGTGGGTCTAATATGAGTAATCCCCACAGCTATGAGATGTACTGACTGTTTCATCTGAAAAGAGAACCAAAAGACATGGCCTATTCGGCACAGCAGCAGTGCCATGATAAGAGACACCCTCCCCCTGTTATAGACCATATATAATAATCCATATGCTTAAAGGAAGTTACTCAGAGTCAGGATCAAATACGTAGTGTTAAACAAATTCGCAGAGAGCACCGATCAAAGACACAGGCTTTAAGGAGAGCAATAATCAAACGATGGGC
This sequence comes from Nannobrachium achirus, assembly GCF_963921795.1. Lineage (NCBI taxonomy): Eukaryota > Metazoa > Chordata > Actinopteri > Myctophiformes > Myctophidae > Nannobrachium > Nannobrachium achirus. The sequence continues at coordinate 33,447,741 of NC_137826.1, forward strand.
TTATCATGCACTCACAGTGCATTGATTTAAGACGTGGGCTTATCAAACACACACAGACACATCATCAAATGCGCTCTCTTTTAAATACATTTTTGGGGTCTGCGTCTCTCCCAAAACAGAGCCCCCAAAGATTCAAGTTTCTCATACGTTGCATTCGGCTTAGTCCATTTCTAGCAATTTTCTCTAAGTCAATTCAGGTGAAAGTAATCACAAGAGAGCGTGTAGCTGACACAGCACATTAAGGAGTTTCTATCAGACCACCCCATAATAACATAGTGAATGCATACAGTATAGGGCTATATCCATACAGTACACTATGCAGTATTATAATTGTGAGGCATATACTCTCACCGGGTAAATAATGAGCTCTACTTTGTTTCTTTTTACCCCCAAACACCTCAACACACTAGAGTTAAACTGCTGTGTGGATTTTTTTTACTGTTCATCCACATAGTGATGCTTCCCTTCTTGGCTTATCAGTTGTCAGTTAAAAACATGAGATGGTGACAGAGGAGAGGGTCCTCCCGAAAGTGATGGGGAAAAAAAATATATAATTTTCTATTCAGTCAAATTTGTGAAACTGCCCTCCTCAGCTTTATGTATGATGAAGTCAGGTTCCCTTGAGTGCTCTGTTTAAATGCAGCTTTCAAACATGATTGATTATCTGAAAACAGGAGAGAGGCTGATCTCTGGAATAATTGCCAACTGAACTATCAAACAGATAGACCTATCGTCACTGTCGGGCAGAAACCTTGTATCTCCAAGTTTCAAATTTGTATGTTTTTTCCCCCCGCCTGCTTTATCATACAAGGCCATCGCACAAAAGCAGTCATTTTAGTTTATTTTTTAAATGATAAATACAAAACAAACGGTTTTGGACATACAAGGTTTCCACCCGACAACGATGATATACGGTATACTATACACGTATACAGTAACTGTATTAAGATAGTCACTGTGTCTCTGGTGGACCACAGGGTATCCAAACATTCACAAGACAGTGTTTCAGTGACTGATTCAGGAGATTATAATTTATTCAAATTATTTACCTGGGAAAATGCACATTAATTCACATTTCAGTTTCCAAATCAATGTAAGTGTGCCAGAGTTGGCTAAGAAGCAAATTTCATTCCCTGGGCAGGTTATTAAAATAGGTAGTTTAGGGTTATTATTTCAACAGGCACTACAGTACAACACAAAACAATACAATACAATGAAATACATTAAATGCAATCTAGACAAAACAATCACATATTGAAAATAATGTCAGTAAGGCAGTGTCAGGGATGATTAGTGGAGATAAGTTAATTTGCTTTAACCCATATCTCTCTATGTTTAAAGATTAGGTCATTCCTTTTCTCTCCTAATTCAATAGGCAGACTATTCCAGTAGTGGGTAGCTCTAACTGAAGATTGTTTGCCCTAGGTGTGTATTGTACTCCAGTCCAGTATGGTAGTTGCCCTTGTTGGGCGGAACTCTGACGTCATGCTCATGTCACTACATTGTCACACTCATGTCACCATGACTCAGTCATAACTATATAAGGAGTTACAAATGCAGCTACGCATCTAAATGCAGCTACGCATCTAACCTCAATGTGCCGTCATGGCATCAGGCACAAACAAACCAGTCAGCTTTAAATCAGAGCTTTTCTTCTTGTTTTTGTGTGTGTTCAGGTGTAATTGTGAACCAATGATCTTGTGAAATAAAATGTCGTCAAACAATCATCAAGGACGTTAGTTTGCTGCTTCTCGTTCACACAAGGGAAAACTAAAAGCAGGTCATAATAATAAGTTGAATAGTTTTCATCATTGAGGAACACAAACTTTATGTTGATTGATTACTGCCAAATGTGCCAATGCATTTTTTTCTCCCTGTTTGTTAGATAAGAATTCATTAATTTAATGGCAAAAATACCAGAAGTACCTGGTGGTTTACAGTGTCAAAAGCCGTCTTCAGATCCAGAAATACCGCACCTACTGTACTGACCCAAATAAAGATGGGCCTGCATATTTAAACAATCCCCCCCATGGCTCATGATGTCAGATCAATCTGTCAAACCAGGCATTGCAGATCACATATAGGCAACCTAGGTGAGGAAATGCCCAGCCATCCCCCCACCTACGCACTCTGAGGATCACTCCCAGGGTGCAAGAACGGCCAGTAACGTCACTGATCACACCGATTTAAGATCCTAATTTGCATAATCCTACAGTGTTTTTTTTTTGTGTGAAAGGTTTAGGGGAGAAAACAGTGAGTTTACGATTGAGCCGCCATTTCGGAAAAACAGAGACCTCATGGAAGATATTATATGATGCCATCTGTTTGACCTTACCATTTCAATAAAGTTGCAGTCAGTCAGCTCACGCTGTCTGAACTGACGTGGAAGCCGATGCAGCTGCAGTCAGTCAGTGCATGGCTGTCTGAACTGACGAGGAGGCTGGACAGTCATCCTACTGTGTTAAGATGCCTCGGAGCTCAAGAAGTGCAGCCATGAAAATAGCAATGTGTTGGACAAGATTCACTTAGATCCACTCCAGCTGTGCCACTAAACCTCCCGACAGCTGGAACCACCCAGGACAGGACAGGACAGGACAGGAGAGGACAGGGGAGTACGGCATGCAGTGGTGGTGTAAAGTAGCTAAGTAGATTTACTTAAATACTGTACTTAAGTACACTTTTGAGTTATTTGTACTTCACTTGATTCATTCCAATTTCCAATACTTTTACTTCCACTCCACTACATCTCGGATCCAAATATTGTACTTTTACTCCACTACATTTATTTGAAAACTTTTAGTTAATAGTTACTTTGCAGATATAAATTATAAAACATAGATGAACCACTTTAGCCCTATTTTATACCTAGGCTATTTGAAAATAGCCCATCTACAACATGAATCACGAATCTGCTATTTTCAAACATTTTGTACTTTTACTTTTGGTACTTTAAGTATTTTTTGATGCCAACACTTTTGTACTTTTACTACATTTGAAATTCCGGACTTTTACCCGTAACAGAGGTTTTCTATATTGCAGTATTGATACTTTTACTGGAGTAAAGAATGTGAGAACTTGTTCCACCACTGAATGCATGTGCAGGCCCTATATCTGTCACTGTCTCTTCTCCTGGAGTGCTAGGTTTGTTTCAGACAGACCAAGGTGAGATGATTTGCGAAATGGTCAGATTGAAAAACAACAATGATGGTTTAAACAGTGATGCATTGAAACGTCAAAGGAAACAAGGTCAGCGGATCCCTGAACTGAGAAGTACTATATGCACCCAGTTACCATAGAAACCAGCGAGCCAACTCAGTGAATCGACTATCGGACGTCGTGGAAACGCACAACTGACGATGACATTTCTCTTTTGTTCATTCCCCGTGAATAAACACAGCCGAGCAGAAGAAGACAAATACAATTGAGTAATTTTTGCATTGTGCTTTAAGGAGAATAAAGTTATCAAACAGACCAAACATCTGTTTGCTCAGTTCATTATTCATGGCAGCTTGGGAGTATAAAAAGGCCTGCAGTCATTCTGAAATAGTAAAAGCCCACGATTATCCATTGGCTAATAACTTTTAATTCTCTGTCACACAATGACAAAGCTCACCCACAAGCCCTTGATTGCAACAGGAGAGTGATAGCAAACAACATGATGTTCAGCTGCATTCTCTGGAGGGGACCGGATACTTCATATCTTGTCAAATTCCAAATGACATTTCATATGACTGTAATAGAGGCATATTCCTTTCCTGTTGAGAGCTAGATTCCCACAGTACAACGCCTCTAGTATTCATTCAGTGCTATGTTTATACAAACTCGTAGAGGAAGCAAGATTTCATATTTTTGTTTAATCCGTGCAAACTGGATACATTATTTTAGCATAACTTGAAAGCCTGCTAGATGGATACAGACAAAACTATTAAAATTGTATACAGTAGATTCAAGTGTGAAGTTAATGTTATTAATCTTAAACGGCTTACCAATATGTGTGTGAGATTGTATTATTCATCATACCTCCCATTACCTTTAGTCAAATATTCTCTTAATGACATTGCAAATTGGGCCTGCCCAGAGGAAATGGTCTGGCAAACAATCACTTTTTTTCCCCCTGGTCTCTAGTCTAATCTTCTGTGCTATTGACCATATGTTGAATAATATACTATTTGTTATTCCAATTACATTCAGTACACAATACTTTTTTTTTACCACTGCCTGATGGATTTGCACTCATCGAGCACGTGCACTGTGCACTGTGCACCATTCCTTTACAGGCTTACAATTTGCATTAGAATGATTCAGGACACCAATGCATTTTTAATGCCCATGAACAACAATGGATAGTCTAGCTTTAGTATGAAAAATGTTTTAACTCCACCATGTAACTGCATAGTGTGTGAGGACGTCTGCAGCAGTGCTTTTGTATGAAATGTTGAATGCTGCAGTATAAGACCTACTAAGTGCGGTGGAATTTTGTATTAGCGTAGCATGCCTTGAAACTTTAAAAGCCTGAGGGGTGAGTGGGATACTAGTGGTACTGTAAAATGATTATGGCTTCTTCGGCCACTGCTCTGCTATAACTGGAGTAATGGATAGATCTAACCTGGCAGTATGAAACACAATTAATAGTCTGAGTCGTATCCTAGTGTATGAGAACTTGATGTGTTGATGCATGGAATGTGAGTTATAACTATATTCATGGTCAAAAGACCATGTAACCCAACAACTGCAGCACAACAAAGTGATAAATTATGCCACCATGGTCCACCATTGTCATTGTATGCTGTGGAATTGCTAGACTGTTTATGATAGAAACCTTTGCACATAGCGTGTAAGAGGAAATAGATGTCATGCAAAGATGTACAATAAACATTTTTGTATCTAGCCTGAAATTGTTAAACTCCCTGAATAAGAGTACATACCGTACACTGTGCCACCATGTACCCACATAATCCTCTCTGCCACAGTACCATTTCCCCCCTTCTGGGACAGGTGTTTTATTATGGAATAAGGAGAGGATTATTTTTGTGAGCTTCCTATAGCAACACAATGCTACTCATGTCATGCCTTTCAGCACAAGAAATACAAAACATTGTCAGACAGTACCTTGGGCTATCAGGGGTGCCCTAAACCTTTAACTTATCAGGTTTCAGTCTAGTACACATAATAATAAACGTCATGGGGGTGCACGGAGGGGTGGAGTGGGGGGAAACGGCAAAGGAAGCCAAGCAATTAATTGTCTTTTCTGTTTGGCATCTCATTTATGCACCCAAGTAAATAAAGTCTATTTCAGGGGCAAAGGCACTCATTAAAATCCAAACAATAATCAAAGCAAAGGTGCCCCTTCATCTTCACTTTACTTTTCCTTTCCTTACAAGCCCTCAGCAACAAGAACTCCCCTGAAAAGCAGCAGCGCAATTTTGACACATCAACGTAATTTCTGCTTAATTTAAACACTGCCGTGTTCAGGTCATCAGAGACATCAGGTGAGAGCAGGGGCTAAAACTATTGCCTACCAAAATCAATGTCTACTGTGTAACAGCATGCACAGAAACTTCTTCAGAGGGGAAAAAAAAACTTATTATACAGCAGTACTTCTAAAACAAAAGAAGCAAAAAAGGGAGAGAGTGAGAGAATATGGAAGATGACAATGTCTGGAAGACAAGGGAGCGAGAAAAAGCATGGGGAGCAAAGCAAAAAGAAGAGAAGAATGTAGGACAGGAAATTATGAGGCTGAGAAAGAGAGCTTGGGAGGTGAGAATAAGGCAGCTTGGGGGGGTTGGAAGAGGATGAGAGACGGAGAGTGAGAGAGGAATTGGAGGGGGATAAAGCCAGCAGTTGCGGGAGAGGAGATGGTTCATTTGTCACTGTCAAATCAGTTTGTTTCTCCTTCATAACTGCAAGGACGATGCTCTGGTCTAACACAGCCCCCATACACTATAGTCCTCTCTTTCTCTAACCAAACCACCCATGATCTGATCATCTACCCCCCCAACCTCTAGTCTGCAAGCACCTGCCCTTTCCTCTTCCACCACTGGAGATGCACCCCATGCTACAATAAATACACTATTCTCTCACACACACACACACACACACACACACACACACACACACACACACACACACACACACACACACACACACACACACACACACACACACACACACACACACACACACACACACACACAATTGTGTCTGCCTGTATGGGCATGCTCACTGAGCTTAACTGAATGAATGTATGTCCCACTAACAGTAGCTCTAACTATAGCCTGGAGTAAATCTAACCGAAGATATGGTTGAATGCTATTAGAATCTCTTTCAGAGGCTAATTTTCAATTGCAGAGTTGTTGTTTTTGCGCGTCGGTGAATAGTAATAATGAAACCATAGTGCTATAACCATAGTGATATATCCACGTATTCCTGTTATTTTAGCCGGAAATAAAACGAGAGAGAAGGATTGAACGAGTGTGATTTTTGGTCGGAAATGAGTACCGCTCCAATTCCTTTCCACAGCCCCTCTCTCATTGTTCTCTGTAGGATCTGTCGTAGTATCTCTTGTAATGGCTGCTGATGTAGCACTCCTGGATGCATCACAGGCAGAATTCTACACACTTTCATTGGCTCTACATCCACGTCAACCCATCCTATGCTGTGTAATGAACACTGTAGTGCTTCCCTCAGTGAAAACCTCTCTGATCGAGCAGAATTTTATTTATTTTTTGGCTCGAGAAGTACAGTGTTGTGTCAAAACAGACAGCAGGCTCAAGTCCCCAGTTGGAGTGGGTTAGTGCGGATGCCTTACAACGGATAATAATCCTGAAATGCCTGTAATGTATATTCGAACTACGCAATTATGTACAACTGGTGAGCTATCTACAGTACACCGCTCGTGCAATTATCAGACAAGCATTTCAACATTTTTTTTTATTTTTTTCACTGAAAAGAATTGTCATGACAGTTTTGATAAGGACACAGTTCCTTACGCTGCAGTCTTTCTTCTTATCAATTAGAGCTGGTTTCCCTGATAGAAGAGGTTAGGCTTCTTACCAGAGACAGTGATAGATGTGTCCTCAGAATACACTGTTCTTTCTTTACTCTACAGCATGTCATTGACCCATTTAAAACAAATTGCTGTTTTACAACACTGGAATTGTTCATTTCTTTCGTCATCCAGCGGAGAATGTTAATAATTATCACTAGTGCTGTACTTAAATGCCATTAGAATCAGACACAAACCTCTACAAAAAGTGGAAATGAATAACATTCATTTCCACATTTACCCATTCAGGCCTAGAATTATTGAATGCTTTAACCAGTGAAAAATAGCAGATATACAAGCTCACAGCTGCGAGCTTGTAGATCTGCTATTTTTGAAAAAGTCGTGAAAATGTGAGCAAATCTTTGAATATATGCATTTTCAAAGCGAACGTTTGTAACTCAAATTTTGCTTCTGGGTTGAATGTTGAATGGGGGTCCGTGGCCAAATAAATATCATTTTGGGGGTCCTTCACATGAAAGGGTTTGAGAACCACAGACTTAGTCTCTCAAGAACAGACCAACTGAGCTCCAGTTAAGTGAAAAGGACTTTTTCTTTGACGATGGCTAGCCAGATTGCTGACATAGAAACATTGTTTTTTTCAAAAAATCTTAGAAGGATTCAAAAGACACTTATAGAATCGGGTCAAAATTCAAATTTTCACGATTTTTCAAAAATAGCAGATCTACAAACTCGCAGCGCGGCACTCGGTGCAACGCTGTGAGCTTGTATATCTGCTATTTTTCAATAGTTAAAGCATAAAATAATGATACACAATAATGTGTACCCATTCTGAATGGGTTAAATCCTTGAATTGCTTCAATCGTGTCAATTCCAGGATTTAACATGGACATTTTGAAGATCTATGGTTGCACTGCTGTGGTTAAGGGGGTGTATGGTGACATCCAATGGAGAGACAGTCACACCAAGGTTCATCAGAGTGACACGCACACACGCAAGAAGACAATGTCAATATATACAATTGGCCTTATCTGTTAAACCAACAGCTTAGCTGTATTTAACAACTGCCTAAATGACATTTAGCGTTGGACGACTCAGAACCTTAACCAGATTAATTAAGACTGGCCTAAATTGGCTTGATAAATGTCACAAATGTGATTAATGAATAACTCAATTGCGGTCAAATTACTCTTAAATTACCTTTCACTAGAAAATTGTGGACCATAACTTTTAATTCACATTTAAGTAGAGGAAAACAAATCAAAATGATTGTTCACTGCTGCCTTGTCTTTAGTTGATCTAGTGAAATCAACCTAGATAATTAGTAATTACCTCCTCTTTATTTGAATATAGCCAAAACATCCCTTGTCTTGGCTAAAAGGCTTTTCCATGCTTGCAGGTCAGAAGGTACGTAGCTGCTAGGGTCCTCACCAGAATGAACCACTTCAACTCTATACTTTGTTGAGTGAAATCCCCCAGGGCGCTATACTTGGCCCCCTCCTTTTTCCCCCTCTACACCAAATATCTTCACCGAAAATAGCAGATCTACAAACTGGTCTGTCCCTCGCATACAGAATCTGGAGAACATCTACCTGATGGACTGTGATGTACAGAGTCAAGTCCATTGGATCAGTGATAAAAAAACACACACACACACACACACACACACACACACACACACACACACACACACACACACACACACACACACACACACACACACACACACATATATATATATATATGCATAATATCTATAAATCCACAAATCTCGGTATCTGCCTGTGTGTCTGTCTTTCTGTTTGTCTGTCTGGTTCCATGTTATATATACTGTATATGGGCATGGGTATATGGGTCCATAATTTATTTAGGCAGTTGAGCCACTGTTTGATGAGATTTAACCTCTAAGACCCAAAACTAAAAATATTTTGTTGTCGTTGGCTAAGATTTTGTCCACAATTCCATGCTGTATTGATGTGGTACCATAGGAGAGATAACAGGCAAATGTTGATCAAAATAACAATTCTTCTACAACACGCTCTTGAGAGCGTAAAATGAATCCAATCATTTTACGTCTCAAGAGTTCAAGATCTATAAGGGTCCATTTGGTTACTCTCCATCATTTAGCTGGGGACCACCTGGAACCCCCTCCACTGTATTAGAACGAGGCTCAACCGTGGATACAAGGCACTGCCTTGTTAACCACAGCAATGCCAGTCAGTCATGACCAAAATAAAAATTGAGCTGTGTTATTTAGCATTCCCAATTTCTCGCCAATTTCCCACTCACTGTCAAATGTGCCTGTCTCTGGAAAATTTGGGTCAAACAAATCAAACGCATTTTAATAAGCAGTAATGACATGAGAGGCAGTATGCCCAACCCTCGCCTAAATGCTGTGCTGGAAAAAGTACTAAAGTGTTAAGTGTTAAGTACTTAAGTAAAAGTATCAATACTGCATGTAGTCTCCAGAATTCGAAATTTACTTGAGTAAAAGTACAAAAGTATTGGTATCAAATGTACTTAAAGTATCAAAAGTAGAAAGTACTCAATATGCAGAATGTCCCATTCTACACATTTTCAAATGTATAAAATGTAATGTCTAAAACTCTTTTGAAAATAGCAGATCTACAAGCTCATAATGCATCGCATCGTGACACATTGTGAGCTTAGATTGGCTATTTTCAAATGGCAGAAATGTATATACAACTGAATTTCCCCCTTGGGATAATAAAGGTATCTATCTATCTATCTATCTATCTATCTATCTATCTATCTATCTATCTATATAGGGCTGTAGTGGTTATTAATAATAATCAAACTCTACAAGTAACTAGTAACCACAGTTTTTAAATAATTGAAGTGGAGTAAAATATTCGCCTCTGAGATGTAGTAGAGTAGAAGTAAAATTACAGAAAATTGGAAATACTCCAGTAAAGTAAACTGAGTACTGTAAGGGTGCCGGTGCCCTCACACCAAAATACCTATGAGAGTGGAATCCGCGTTCTGCCAATGCATTTCAATGAGAGTGGAGCGGTTTTTGCAGAAATCTTCTACTGGCATGAAACCGCTCCATTCTCATTGAAATGCATTGGCAGAACGTGGATTTCACTCTCATATAGGTATTTTGGTGTGAGGGCACCCTTACTCAAAATTGTACTTAAATGTAGGCCTACAGTTAATGTACTTAGTTACTTTACACCACTGCCTACATGCTGCGATTCCAATGATGATCACTGCAGACAAAGTGATGTAGTGTATACAGTAGAGTTATTGCTATTTAGTCTGTATGAAGGGAAATTAGAAGTTCATCATCGTCATTATGTAGCACAGTTAAATGAACCAGTCCATTTACAAATCAGCTTCCACTCGTGGCTGTTACGTCAAGGTTTTCTAATGTGAGACCTTGAACTAAGATATCATGAATAAATACGACAATTTTATCAAAAAAATATATTTAAATGAGTAAATTAGTTTTATTCCATTTGTAACTGTGCACCTTTGTGGCTGCCTGGTCTTAAAGGTGTCTGTGTTCCAGAGTGCCTCCCTAATGGATCTTAATGGGTTTTATGGTGCACTGCAGGGCTTCTAATGGGGTTATATGTCTGATGGGGATGCTGCTCTCTGGCTCTCTAGAGCCCAGGGTTGGTTCCTAATCTAACCTGTAGAGGAGCACATAATGTATCTCTCTCTCTCCCCTCTCTCCCTCCCCCTTCTCTCTCTCTCTCTCTCTCTCTCTCTCTCTCTCTCTCTCTCTCTCTCTCTCCCCCCCTCTCCCAAGTCAAAGGTTAATGCTCGGAGTTAGAGAAAAGTGAGGAATTCTGATGGTCGAAAACAGGGAAATATGAGAGCGGAAGAGAGTTCTGCGAGAGCAATAAACGGTGAAAAAGAGAAGCCTGGATAGTTCAAGCATAAGAAGGAGGAAATACCGTGGCACATTATTGAGGGACACTTTGGTGCTAAGCTGCTTATTGATAAAAGCACTAATCTGCCTGGCAGAAGGTAAGGAGGCTGGGATGTGTGGTGATAAAATATCTGAGCTAAAGGCAATGCCATGAGAGAGCTGAGCCTCCACACAGCTTTACCTAAAGGAGTTACTCCTTTTATGTATATGTTACAGTATGTTCAAGAAACCAGTAAAAGTTGTCAAGGAGCACTCGTTTTGACGTTCACCACACACTAATCACCACCAGATGGCGACGTCAGCCACTGGATAAGAGAGTTACGTCACGCTTTGAACTCGCCGCAGACCGGAAGTGTTTACTCTTTATTTACTAGCCTAGCCTAGCCTAGCCTAGCCTAGCCTAGCCTAGCCTAGCCTAGCCTAGCCTAGCCTAGCCTAGCCTAGCCATTAGCTCCATTGTAGTCACTTGGACAGGGCGTTTAACGTGCGCTTGCCCAGGCCTTACGGCCTGGGCATAAATATAACGATTGCATTCACCACGGCTTCGTAACTCGCGCGGCGCTCCGCCGGCCGCGCGGCCCTGGCCCGCTCTTCGCGGCCACTCGCGCCTGCGGCGCTCGGGGGCGAAGAGCAGGACCAAGGTCCGCTGGCCTTCGCGCCGCTTGGGGCTTCGTGGACCCAGGGGGGCCTCGTAACTCGTTTGGGCTTCGTGGATACAGGGGGGCTTCGGTAGCCGCTCGCAGTGTCGTGGACAATAGAGCGGCGCACCGCCTGGAGTACGTTGTTGTGGCGACCGCTTGCTCCGCCCCGTGCCGCATCTCGAGTGCTCCGCGTCTCGAATGTGCTGTTTCTCCAATATACTATGACATATATATTGTTGTTTTCTTTTTTTACATAAAAGAGGGAATATGACCACCGGCCACTTGCAAAAAAAAAAGAAGCATACATGATATCAGTAGAAAGTTACAACAGAGCTTTGAGGAGCAAATGTTTGGCTTTTTCATCAGACATGATCAATAATGATCAATGGTGGTAGAACCAACCATTGTAAATATATTTAGTCTTAGTTTTAGTCATCGTCGCTTAGTTTTTATTTTGCTTTTATTCCATTTTCGTCAGTAAAAAAAGGTAGTCGACGAACATTTTTCGTCATAGTTTTAGTCGACAAAATCAACACTGATGCCGTCATTCGATTTTCAATAATAGATAAATCCTCTTTGAAAGCAGCCGTGAGGCATACATCTATACAATTGTGATTTGGAGCTTAAACTCTTGCTTACATAAACATTATGTTTATCTAAAGGGAGTGGGCCTACTGCACTGAACCTTACCTCCATGTCTTTATCAGTAGTAATGATCGATACATGCTGCTGCTAAGCCCATCAATGCTGTCTGTATCACTGAAGCAGGAAATTGAAAGCAACACAGATTTGTCAGAAGTGAAGAAAAAAGACTGAAGTGAATTCTGGGTATTGTAGGATCAGGTACAGTAAGTGCCATGTTGACAATGGAACCGAAAAATTGCATTTTCTTAGCCGGTATTGCATGTAATTATCCTGGAGATTTATTGCTACCACAATATCAGTCTGGTGTTGAGTTTTCACAGCGTCTGTAATTAAAGGTGGCAGCTAAACAGAATAGACGTATCACTGTCCTCGGCATGAGGGTTTGATGTCATCCATAGTATCTAACTACTTTTCAGCCAGTGTAACCAGAAATATTCCAAGTCTAATCTGACATATTAGTTTAACAAAATGAGTGAATTGTGATTTCAGTAAAAACAATTTGAGAATAAACGGCACATTGATGGAGTAAAAGAAATCCTTTGCCATCACCAGAGTTGATGTTCAACTCTCTATAACTCTGTGGACATTGATTGGACCGGGAAGTTTTTTTATTCAATTATTGACATGGAGAACTTTCCCATTGCCTTCAATGGCAGTCCACAAGGGGCATCATTTCCTATCTGGAGCTCTCCAGGCAAGCATGTAATCGAAACACTTTGACCTCGATTGACAGTAACGACACAAATTGACTAAACAGACACAATTTGACAGTGGAGTGTTCCCCTTGTAATCAACATCTTCCACACACACTTCTCATTCTCAAAGTAAACTTCTTGACATTTGAGGAGCTGAAGCAAGTAGTCAGCACTGAGGCTCACGTGAGCTATGACTTCAATCTCTCTAAGGAGGTAATCAGAGTAATGTTATCCATAATTTGCTCTCTCCACTTGAACAGCAGTGGGAAAAGCGCCTCGATTTCCCTTCGCATGTGGTATATTGTGACTGCTTCATTCCACATAAAATCTAGGCCCATCAGCGCTGAGGGAGGAAGCCCCAGAGAGTTTGTCTGCAATCGTTAATCCCTTAACACCAGGCTAGGCCACCCATCGGAGAACATTCAGTCCAAGAATGTGGGGCAAACTAAAAATCGATCGCTGTATGTCCTGGTTAAAAGAGCAGCTCCCTCATTAGGGCAGGCCAGCTAATTGAAGTAATCTTCATCTACACTCTCTCTCACCCTCACCATGTTGGCCATAAAGTCAGTGGAAGCTCAAGATGTATTTTAATTATTTAAAGACAACTCTATGTACAGTAGTTCAGTCAGTAGGAAAAGGATCTATAGAAAGCTTCTAATTGAATTGATCTGTGCAAACCTTTCTCTGACAGTAACAGTCAGTTGGCATTTCAAGTTATTGCTAATTTGTTGGCGTCCATGAAATGAAGGAGTCCATGAGCGTGATTAGATTAGCTACATGTCAAATGAGCAGGACACTCCCAAAACCAGAAACAAGCAAACAGAGATACAAAATGTAACAATGCGACAGACATTTTGAAGTTGCCCCTCAAAATGTGTGACAGAGATGAAGCAGGGACCCCCACAACCCATATACTGTATACCATATAGTTTCATCGTTTGACAGCACAATCATCAGTGTATTTTGGATGCATGTGTGTTTTCAAATATCTAACCACTTGAACGGTCAATAATTAATAAACCTGACCTTTCACTCTGTACTTGGTCTGCCCTTTTTCTACACCAAACCTCTGCCGAAAATAGCCAATCTACGAGCTCACAACGCCTCGCAGCGCGAGGCGTTGTGAGCTTGTAGATCTGCTATTTTTGGCTAAAGTTATCAGAATATGGACGTTAGGGTTTAAGTGGTTAATATAAAAAAGGGGAGTATCTATCACACAAAGATTTGGAGGACCCCCTGTAGTAACTCCGAGGACCCCCTAGGGGTCCCGGAACCCCTGTTGAAGACCCTTGCTTTAAATATTATTTGAATATTTTCAGGAACCTTTAACAGATTGTCTACGAGTGCTCTGACAGCGTGCTGTTACTTCCCCATCTGATCTGATAATGAATCGCTGCTTCACGGTAGTTACCTGCAACCTTCCAGCAGGTTCATTAAAGCATGTAACTGTAATGTTGTTGCCAGCGAAGAGAGTTTTGTTTCCTCACCTTGGACTGGAGGGCAGATGCTACGACACCAACTGCTTGTCTACCCCACTCTGCAGTCAGTCAGCCAACCATGAGTGATGCGCGCACTCTTATCCCATCTCGTCACTGTCGGCCAGAAACCTTGTATGTCCAAAAAACGTGACTTTTTTTCTTTTAGAAAATGGGAAAACACAACCAGTGTTCCAACAGTTTAAATGTGGTTATTTAGTCACAGGCTCTTGTTAATATACTTTTCATTGGTTCAATATATACAATCCACAAGCAGACTTAACCACATTCACTTGCAATTACATAATATTAAAAAACTGAGAAAATAGACGATCTACAAGCTCAAGAGATTTTAGATTGGCTACTGTTCCTACATTTGTGTGACACTGACTGTAGGAGAGGGGCATTCGTTTACAGAAAAACATATTAAGTTGAAATATGGAGATATGAGTTTTCTGCCCGACAGCCACAATCTGCAGAGCCAGTGACCGAGCTTCATGCTTCAAATGTTTTGGTTGAGTTACAGCCTGCAAAGATTTCCTTTTTTTTCTCCTCACTGTCTCTTTTCAACTACAGACATTAGTCTTCATCGGAAAGTGAGTTTCGGCAAGTCAATGAGCATACCATGTCTGTGAAAATAGCATTAAGATAGGACGGGGAAAAGGCAGCAATATTGATAACTGAAAATTGCACTTTTCAGTGCTCGGCATCAGCAATGGCAGCACCAACTACTACATCGCATTATTGGTCTATAAAACAGAAATCACGTAAATTATTCTCTATAATACTCTGATTCCATGCCTTCATTCTCCGTGTAATCAACCACAGCAAGTACTTTGAACACAAAGAATCATCATGTGCGTGTGTGTGTTCTCTATGTGTGCGTGCATGCGTGCGTGTGTGTGTGCGTACAATGCGTACGTAAAACCCTGTGTGTTGCTAAAACTATTGAAATTCTGCCAGATGGATAGCAAGACAGGGATAAATAACTCAATTGCAACCATTGTGTCCCCCCCAGATGGCAAAGTGCCAATAATTTATAGTACTCACTGGTCCTGCTGGAAAGTGGGAAAATTCTATGTCATGCTTTCTACCAGGAGAGCACATTTCTGCCTCGGGCCTTGTCTCTAAAATATACATCTGCTGATTTCAGATAGCAGCGATGGTGCTAAACTGGGCTAATCCCGGCTCAAAGGGATGCCTAAAGTTCACAAAGTGTACACCCTGTCTAATAATTATGCGGGTTAATTAAGACTAGCCCCGATTCTTATCCCCACCCCACCCCTCTGCAACTCTCCATGCTCTTGTCATCCATCTGATTGGCTGTAAATAGCTGCAGCCGAGGGATGAAGATGAAGGAGCGGACCACAGGGGGATAACACTCACTTATCTATGACAATTACAGCCTTTTAATTGTGTGAATTTATATTAAGGCTCACAATCTGTCATCACAGACGTTTAAAAATGAACAGAGCCCTTTTCCCTTGATCCTGTTCTCTGTGTTGATATATCTCAGACTGTGTTTAGTCCAAAGGAGCAGGGATATGCGATTAAATGCTGCCACACATGCAAAAGAAAGGTGTTAGATGTTGGGCCCAACTGGACCAATTATCAACCTTGGGCTGAGCCACTGGTTTCCCAAGCAACCATCACGCAACATCACACATTCAAAAGGTGGAGACAAATTAGAGAAGCCCTAGATCCGTGCAATTGCAAAAAGTCTCCCGGTCTGGTATCTCTTTTGCCAGTACTGCAAGATAGTCCAATTAATTCCTCTTAAAACTTGGCACGGTACACGGTAGTGGAGTAGCAGTGTAGCGTTTCCATAATGTCAACTTCTGTAGATTTAGCTGAACACAACAGCATACAAATGCTAACCACTCGCAATTTTCTTTCTCTCTCTCTCTCTCTCTCTCTCTCTCTCTCTCACACACACACACACACACACACACACACACACACACACACACACACACACACACACACACACACACACACACACACACACACACACACACACACACACACACACATATGGAAATGTTAAATGAGTGAGTGTGTGTGTAAGGGTGCATTGTGTGCAATGCACGTATAAATCACGGCCGTGTATTGGTGTGTACATGAACTCACTTGTGTCTAGCTCTGTTTTGTCACAGTGTGTCTGCGCGTGTGTGCATGTGTGCCTGACTGTGTACACATTGTGTGTGTGCATGGGTTTGTATTTACTGGGTGTCACTGCACACAATCTATAGGTTACAGATCACATGGGTGTTTGTCAATTGCGCATTGACCATTTATCTGACCTATTCATAGATCAAAGCCAATAAGAAGCACTGTGGCTTTAATTAGGACCAGAGGGAGAAAAGAGGAAGAAAAACCAAGCAAGCATACAGCAGCAAATAAATAACGGTTACATAATGTTTACTGTGGAGCTAAATCGTATGCATAAAATCCATCAAGGTCCTCTGACTGATCAAAAGTTCCAGACTGTCTGTGTCATCATGAATGGTAGTGGTTACTCACAATTTTACCAATGTGTTTTCTACAGCCACTCTGGCATTTGAAAAAGAAAAAGGCACAAATACATCGGAATTATACAGTAAGCTGTCATTATGGATGCAAGCATTTAAATACTTCCACGACAAGAATGCAAATTCAAACAGAGCCAAAGAAACCAAGGGCACCACAAGTCACAACACATCTGTCACATCACTTGGCAATTACTTTCATTATTTATTTTGGTCAATCTGTTCCTCCTGATGTGGGAGGGGAGACCATACACGCAGGCAACATCTGCCGAGGTATACGTCGCAGGAGCTCCGACATCTGCCCGTGTTTTCACGGAGCCTGTCAATCACCTGAATCATGTCCCAAACTCTATACACTGTCATGCTGTGGACCGAGAGCGACTGGTTTACAACTTAACATGCCGGTAACAGATACAATTAAAACCCAGCTAAAGACTGAGCATAACGCACCTATACAAACACCAGCGTCGGGGACTTACAAGTTACGACATACGCGGCACACGTTTGCAAACACGCCCCGAGGCGTGCAATTCACTTTGCTCCCAGACGCTGTCCATCAAGGAGACAGCGGCGGCTTTGGGTGACTGTTCCCTAAACCGACTCCACCCACCAAAGCTTGTGATCACCCGCGCTGTCGGACACCATCTGCTGAAGGTACCCACTAGCCAAGTGCAAACTGACTAGCTCCGAGGGAACACACTCCCAAAATGTGTCACGTATACATATGCTCAAGTCTCCGCATGCAGCACGTCTTCCACCTCTATTTCTATCCGGTTATTTTTGGTGAAAGGAGGACTTTGCACTTTTAAGTATGGCCAAAAAAAAAGACCCTATATGTCTTCCTCTGGTGCCAAGTGAGGATGTTTATTTTATTCCACGTAATTCTTTTTTTGTGATAGTGATGTTTACCTGTACCGTTAATTACGAATGAAAGACTTAGTTATAATGCAGTATTCTAGAGAAAAAGCTTGATTCTGTATCGCACACTATTATTTGCAAGGTGTGTAAAGATGTCAGCTGATTATAGGCACAGTACCTGAAGGAATATTCCACTGTGAAATGTGTGAATATTATCAATGTGTGACATTAACTGTTCTCACGGATGGAAACACATCCTGATAACATGCACTGATAACATGCACCATCACCTACACCCCTCCACCCCTCCACCCCCCCCCCCCCCACAACAGACACACACACACAAGACACACAGGCGCGCGCGTGCACACACAAGACACACAGGCGCGCGCGTGCACACACACGCACGCAGGCACGCACGCACGCACGCACGCACGCACGCGCGCGCACACACACACATACACACACACACACACACACACACACACACACACACACACACACACACACACACACACACACCACACCCCGATATTAATTTCCCATTACAAACATGACACTGTGCCATCTGTTCCTACAATACCCAGGATTCACTGTGAATGCTCTTTTTTCAGGCCCCTCTCGATGTGACGCGAGAGGTGTCCCTACTGGCAGAAGGGAGAACAGCTGTAGTTTGTGGTGTGAACACAACTATGTTGTACTTGGCAGTGCCTGTTCCAACAAAGACATAGATGTGTGGTTGAAAAACAGTTGAGTATTCCTTTAAGTTTTTTTTTTCTCATATAATATTTGAAAGGAATGTGATGATGCATTGTTACTCCAGTTGAGCTGTATTGTGCAGAGTGCATGACACTCGCAATAAAATCAAAACAAACATCAAAATCAATAATTTCCAGTATAGATGTATCTTTCCAATACAATGGTCATACTCTTGAATGTTATGAAACGATGAAATAACGTTTTAAATGTTCCTTCTCAACCCCCGAAATGCACTCATAGGACACTTTGAGGGGGCACAGAAATCACCAGACAAGCTAGCATTCTGTCCCTAGACTCTACGTTTTTTCTATTTGTAATCCCCTCTGAGCCTATTAATATTTCGGTTTCCATGGCAATTCTGGCTGTGCTAAAAGCAGTAAAGATAAGAGGAGATAAGCGCAGAAGGAGTGGGGAGATAAGTGCAAGTGACCTGCAGAGATCAGAGCACTGGAGGTCAGGCAGGAGAGCCACGGACCTTCCTCTGCCTGCTCACCTCTGCTGCTCGCTGGCTGCATTAATAAACCTGGGCCCATATGCTGGATTACTTAAGTATTCATAAATGTATTTGCTCAACGTGTGTGTGTGTGTGTGTGTGTGTGTGTGTGTGTGTGTGTGTGTGTGTGTGTGTGTGTGTGTGTGTGTGTGTGTGTGTGTGTGTGTGCGTGCGTGTGTGTGTGTGTGCATGCTCACAAATATACACTCATGTGCGCGTGTAATAGTGTTTTTTGGCATCTGAAGGGGTTTAGGTCTAAACCTCTGGCTCCCAAACAGTGGGTCCCAAACAAAATTCTATTATTTTTTCAGTAATTTCATGAAGAAATCAAAGAAAAATCTAAGAAATTACATAAATTAGAGCACAGGAAGAAGTGAAAATAGCTGATCCAGCTTGTAGATCTGCTGTTTTCACTAGTTTGGGTCCCGGGCAAATATCAAATTTCTCTTTTGGGTCACGGGCTAAAAGGTTTGGGAACCACTGGTCTAAACAACACATTCCAATATTTTCTTGGAATGAAAAGAGTGGGGCCCTCTGGATTCCTGATGTGAAGTGGATCTGGAGTGCCCATCTCATCAGCATACTTGACAGTGCTGATGGGATAATCTATGAGACTGCCAGTCCTTCCTACCCACCGCAACTCCAAATGAGGAACTTCCCTCTGATCAAGAACAAGCAGAAACACTTCCAAGATCCAGAAGAAAGCCGCTGGAGACTTGGATACAAGTTGGTGTTTGATCACATCAAGTCAGAAGATCCAAACAATGGGTCTCGTTTTATCTAATAATATACAAATGATTTTCTGTATACTTCCTTCACATCGGGCCGTTACTAAAGTTGTATTAACGTGACAGGAATGTATTAAATCATGAGACCACCCCCTATGTGTACATTCTGTTCTCTATTATTATTACTACTGCTACTACAGATTTGAATTGTTATTTGATGACATTGGCCATAGTGTATTTTCTTCTAAAATACCAAAATAGGATTAAAGGGAATAACTTTTAATTAAACCTTTTATCCCACGATTCTGTAACCCATTTTTCACCCAGTGCCAATTGCCTAAGCCAGGGATGTCAAACTCAAATACACGGGGGGCCAAAATTTAAAAAAAGGATACAAGTCGAGGGCCGGACTGGTTCAATGTTTATTTAAAACGTATTGCAATGATTGGACATACGCGATACGTGCCAGTGCATTGTGGGACTTTTAGTATTATGGTGGTGTGTGTAATATACCAGAAGGCCAGTTCTAATAATTACAGTAAATATCATCCCGCGGGCCAAAGATAATTCATTCACAGGCCTGATTTGGCCCCCGGGCCTTGAGTTTGACATATGTGGCCTAAGCTGTAGTCCTGGGCGTTACTCTCCCTCTGCCAACCTGGGGAGAGCCCCAAACTGAGGAGTGAGCAAGCCGCTTCTTATCACCTGACAGGGGGGGGGGAAGTTTCCCCGGTAGGACGTAGCGCGTGGAAGGAACACGTTATTCCAACCAGTTCCTTTCCCCTCCATCAGGCGCCCTGGCTGACCAGAGGGAGGCAGTATAGAGACCAGGATTACTGCATGTTTTTTTTTGTGAGGGTACCTACCCTAGGGGATAAAGGATAACTGAACTGAAATGCAGACAGACAGACAGACAGACAGACAGACAGACAGACAGACAGACAGACAGACAGACAGACAGACAGACAGACAGACAGACAGACAGACTAGATATACTAGATGTTCATATACAGTATAGATACAGTATACTGTATATTGGAGGAATTGTCCAGTGTTCACTGGTGAGGGCACATTTTCAGACACTAGGCTGACTCTTGGGTGAGGATGATGAGTGAGTCATGAGGCGGTTGTGATTCTCTACAGCCATATTGTGTTGAGGCTGTGCAGCAACGTGCGGACAGACTTAACCAGGCAAACAAGACCTTGTGTCATTCAAACAAAGGTACAACTGCTAACAGCACTTGACTTTTTGTCGCCACTGACACTTTCCAAAGGTAGATTGGTGACCACTGTGAAATGTCCCAGCCCTCCATGCCACATACTGCCCAGTGTGGGATATCCAATTGTTAAATGAGCCCTGGAATATATTCAATTTCCCTCCAGTCATACAGCCAAATCTGTGTCAAGCTGGTCTTTTTCATTCTGACTGGGCTTTAATACCATTGGTGCGATAGATTGCATTTGTGTGAATAAAAGGTCCATACACTGAACCCTTTGTATATTGTAATAGGAAATTATGCCATTCTATCAACATGAAATTGATATGATACAGTTTGTCTTCTCTTCACTAGTGTTGCTCCTAGGCATATAGGGAAACTATTCGTTCAACAAACAAACAAATCAACAACAAAATTTGATGAACAGCTTGGAATATATAGAGCTATTATTGATGACTGGTCCACATCTGGCAAGATGTGCTGCAATGACAAGCATTCATTATGACAAACACATAGGCGTGTTTGTGTATTTACAAAAGTACTCTTTACACCAGGGGTCTTCAACAGGGGGGTCTGGGTCCTCAGAGTTCTCCTTATGTGATAGGATAACTATTTTTAATGAACAACTTGAACCCTCGCCTCGCATACTCTTGAGGAGAACTTTAGCCAAAAATAGCAGATCTACAAGCTCTCAACGCCTTGCGCTGTGAGGCGTTGATCAGCTATTTTTGGCTAATAGGTTTGGTGTAGAGGTAAAAAAGAGCAGACAAAGTACAGAGTGAAAGGTCAGGTTTACTAAGTATTGACGATTTAAGATTTTAAGTGGTTATGAATCTTTCTATGAAATTGATGAGAATCTCCATCACGCATTTATGCAATATATAGAGGGGGTCCCAGCTTCATCTCGCTCTCTGCTAAGGGGTCCTTGGCCTGAAAACGTTGAAGACCCCTGCTTTACACCATAAGCCAAACAACTATAGGGAAATGAGGCCTAATCTATTGGGGTTGGGGCAAAGGAGCACAGAAGTGTGCTTGTGATTGGAAAGCCGCCAATTCTAATCTCTAGTACTGGCTGGGAAATCTGGGTGTGGAATGTGAATAAGTAGAGCACCCCGTTCCCTGAAAATATGCTATCGCATTGTCCAGTGAAAATGTTCAGTGGTCAGCACTAAAGCATTGTGTACAGCTGTATATGGGCTATGGATCCAAAGTATAGCGCTCTGCAGAACGTGTGCTCAGCAAAAGCCCCGCTAGCATCCCCTAAAGGTTGAGTCATGATGCTCCCTGCACCCTCTTGTGACCTAGAGGAGCATGAAGGTGCACATCAAATTCCACTGCAATAAATAAAGCCAGTGGTTTTAGATTTATCTTACTTGTGATCAAAGTGTGGGATGGGCAAGTTGTACTGCATTACACCCATTAGTGTGATATCTTATGTGCGAGTGGGTAGCACTAGAACAAAAGGCCATATAGGGTCAACAAAATGGAAGTGCCATCCTCTGTGGATCATGAAGGGGGCACAGCAAATGCCACTGCGTTGCCCAGATATCTTGCTTGGTACTAATGTTGGATGGACTGACATCGTTGCGGGGAATAGGGAAACAAATAGGGAAACGAATAGATAATGAGGGGCAGATCTACAAGCTCACAACTTGCCGCGATGCGACGCGTTGTGAGCTTGTAGATTGTCTATTTTCAAATATCCTATGTATAAAATAGGGCTAAAGTGGTTCATGTACTGTATGTTCTACAGCAGGGTTCCCCAATTAGTTTTCCCCAAGGGCCGAATCATGTCTAGGGTACCAAGCCGAGGGCCACAGCTTTCCAGGGGGCGACGGTGGCATTCCCGCTACTCCAGCGACAGTTCAGATATCGTCGTTGTCGGGTGAAAATCTTGTATGTCCAAAACCGTTCGTTTTGCATTTATCATTTTAAAAATGATTTAAACTAGTGAAAACAGCCGATCTACAAGCACACAACGCCTCGCGGTGCAAGGCGTTGTGTGCTTGTAGATCTGCTGTTTTCACTACTTTTGTGAGACGGCCTTGAATGATGAATGATTTGTCCAAGACAAATTTCCTTCGGGACCAAATAAATTAATCTTGAATCTTGAATCTTGAATGAAGCAGGGCTTTACTTTGCGAAAGAACGTACAAATTTGGAGATACGAGGTTTCCACCTGACAACAACGATATACTAGTGTTGTTGCTGATCTTATACCACCATTATTACTGGGGTTGGTGTGCGGGCCGCAAATGGCCCGTGGGCCGCCTATTGGGGAACCCTGTTCTACAGTATTATCATTTATATCTGTAAAGTAACTATAGTAACTAAAGTTTTCAAATAAATGTATGATTAAAGGTACAATATTTGGATCCGATATGTACTGTAGTGGAGTAGAAGTATTGGAAATTGGAAATACTCAAGTAAAGTACGAATACCTCAACATTGTACTTAAGTTCAGTATTTAAGTAAATGTACTTACTGTAGTTACTTTCCACCACTTGTAATGGGAGTAATTTGAATAGAATGAAATGCTCATCTTACAGCTTCTCTGTGCAATGATGACATGGTCAGGCTGTTTTGTTTACAAAGCTAGAACTTAACTCAAAAGTGAGATTGCTATAAGTGCAAAATTTTGTATAGAAAAACAATTTCATGCAAGGGTGGCAGAATCTCAAATACAAAGCAGTTGCCTCTGCTGCTCTGCAGGATGTAATGTGAGAGAGTATTGAATGTTTTGACACACAATAGTGTCTCAGTCCTAACACTACTCTCACATTTGAGTTCATTTTCGGGTACTGTAGACATAGCGTCAACATAAAGCCCAAAGTGATTTTCTTTTTTTGCAATTCTTTTGCAATTGCTTACAAGTGAATAACTGGTATAAGCTAGACTGACAATAATCCACTGGGTCTTATTATTATATTTTTTATAGACATACTTTTCCATGGGCTGAGAACAAACTCAAATTAAATTTGTTGGGAAAGAAAGAAAGAAAGAAAGAAAGAAAGAAAGAACGAAGATGTGTGTGTGTGTGTGTGCGCGCGCGCGTGCGTGCGTGCGCGTGTGCGTGTGTGAATACTTTAGGTGTCAAAAACAATGGATTGTTTAAAACTGGTTTACATTATACTCAATTTAATTCTGAGAAAAATGTGATTCTGACATGGATCATAGAACTTGCTATATGTTCTTGCTATTTTTCTTGCAGGTTGAGTATTGAAGATGTGATTACTGTGTTGTACATTGCATTACTACTAGAAAGTTGTTTACTTCTCAATTGTACTCTTCAACTTTAAGTTAAATCTCACAATTACTGTAAATTCATTGTGATACTTAAAGGGGTAGACCACCCATTTTCAATATTGAACTATGTCATTAATATACCTTAGAGGAGTTGTGGAAGGAGGTGTGGAAATAAAAAAAAAAGTTCCCCCTCTTCTGTGCCTAGAACTGGAGGATTGATTTTGGGGTTTGTATTGTAAAGTACAATGTGTGATGTCATCAAGTTGTAATTTACAATACAAACCCCAAAATCAATCCTCCAGTTCTAGGCAACACAGAAGAGGGGGAACTTTTTTTTTAATTTCCACACAACTCCTCTAAGGTATATTAATGACATAGTTCAATATTGAAAATGGGTGGTCTTCCCCTTTAAGCCAACATACATTGTATTATAAATGTTTACAACCAGTCAGCCACTATGATTTATACACGCATTTATGCCTTCATTCTACAGCTGTGGAAGAACAACAGTATGCCTAATTGGCTGAAATTTGCAATGTGAAAAGAGCAATCTTCTGTAATGCATGTTTAACTACTTAACCAAATTAATTTCATAATGATATGGGCAAAATTAAGGAATATATTGTGCATGGAAAAACTGTCACTCTTGATTATTTTCCCAGCTGCAATCAAAACATCTAAGTGGAATAGTACTGTACCCTAAGCAAGGCTTATATAATGTGAAAATCAATGTTATTAAGTGTCTCCTATAGACAGAAACCAGCCTGAGCTCTTATGCCATATTTATATACAGCTTCATAGAGAATAACTTGGATAACAGAGAAGCTATTAGGCTTCTGGGGAACCGTTTCCATTTTGTAAATGGGAATAATGGCACAAATCTATTATAATGTTTATACTTAGACATAAATGTTTAAAGAAATATTTTAGAATTTTGTCGTCTCTGGAGGACATGAGGACATCATACTCTCAGTCCTGGACTTTCTAATGCTAAGAGGATTGTTCATTTTTCCAAACTGATTGGACTGCAGCGTAATATAACATTAGCATATGCAAGTATGCAAAGTTTATATCCTAAACTGTATGGCATTCTGGCTTTAACACCCTCCAAACATGAATGCACACAAATGCACACGCCCGCACGCACGCACGCACGCACGCAGCCACGCACGCACGCAGCCACGCACGCACGCACACACAGCTTTTATAGACAGTAAGGAGAATATCATATAGCAGGGGTCTTCAAAAGGGGGTCAGGGACCCCTAGGGGGTCCTCAGAGTTACTACAGGGGGGCCGCCAAATCTATGTGATAGGATCATTCTTTTAAATTAACAACTTGAACCCCTGTATCCCTATTCTGAGGAGAACTTTAGCCAAAAATAGCAGATCTACAAGTTCTCAACGCCTCACAGCCCGAGGCGTTGAGAGCTTGTAGATTGGCTATTTTCGTCAAATACAGTTTGGTGTAGAGGTAAAAAAGAGCAGACCAAGTACAGAGTGAAAGGTCAAGTTAACTAAAACACAAATCCAACATAGACCGATGACAGTGCTGTCAAACAAGTCTATGAATCTATCTATGAAATCAATGAAAATCTGCATCACACATTTATACAATATGTAGAGGGAGTCCCTGCTTCATTTCTCCCTCAGCTAAGGGGTCCTTGGCCTGAAATCGTTGAAGACCCCTGTCATATAGCCTTATGAGAGCCGGCTCTTACCTGTTTGTTGTACTTGGACTGGCTGGCCTTGTAGCTGTAGTCTGAGTACTGGTCTGAGCCGGTGGAGTTATCGTCTCCCCCTGTTCCTACGAAGGTGTTCGTGGCGGGAAGATCCTGGACGGCCTGATGCTTTTGGGAGGCAGAAGGAGACTGGGCCTGCAGCTGGATGGATGGCAGGGGAGAGTTGGAGCGGTAGTGCCTGCCTATATCAGGGCTTCCTGGAGAATATGTAAGTGGCAAGTGAATCCTGGGGCTGTCGTTGACTCCGTCAAGGTTAAACTTGAGGCTCTTCTGAAGGCTGACCTCTTCCTCTTCTCCGAGAGGTTTTGATGACTTTTGGGATTTGCCTTTGCGTCCTCTTTTGCTTTTTCCGCTCTTCGGGCCCTGTTTCGGGGCGTAGAGGTCCTTGGACTCTTTCTTGCCGGCCTGGTAGCCGCTCTTGGCCTCGCTCTGCATGCGGTGGCGGATAAACACCACCACCACGATCAGCAGGACGACGCCCGTCAAGCCGGCGAGGCTGCCATAAAGAATGTTACTACGTTGGGCAGCCAGGCCGTTGTCGGGGTCACCGGCGATGTCTCTGTCCAGCGGCGTGTAAAGACTGTGCCCCACCAGTGCCTCCACTAGGCTGACATTTGAAATGGTCTCATTGACATAAATGTGAACGAGGACGGTGGTGTGACGCGAAGGCTTGCCCCTGTCATTCACCCGCACAACCAAGCGATGCGCGATGCAGCCCGCCGTGTTTTCTGGACATCTCCTTGGCGAGGGTGATCTCGCCGTTGGTGGGGGAGATGCGAAATAGCTGGTAAGGATTTCCACCGGTGATGCTGAAAGACAGCTCTGCATTCGGCCCGCTGTCCAGGTCCTCGGCTTCCACCAACTCCACGTGGCTGTCTGGTGTCGACTGAGGAGACAGGCGCTTGAAGGAGGAATTTGACGGCTTGGTGACCACGGGGTCATTGTCGTTCTCGTCCAACACGTTGATGGTTACGCCGACGTACGAGGACCTGGGGGGCTCCCCGGCGTCCACTGCTTTTAGGCGGAAGGTATAGCTGCTCTCCTTTTCCCGGTCAAACGATATGCTGGAGAGAATGGTTCCCGTTCCATTCTGAACCACAAATTTCCCCCCGTCGGGCTCCACAGAGAGGTGAACGAAAGCATTCTCACCCTTGTCCATGTCCATGACCGTCACCATACCGACGGGACTGAGGGGAGGCATGTTCTCCAAGACCGAGAAGCTATAGCCACTTAGCATGAACTTGGGGTCATTGTCATTGCGGTCAAGGACCTTTATCACAACAGTGGCTGTTCCTTTATGGCTCGGTGAGCCTTTATCTGCTGCACTCACCCGGAACTCATAGTGCTCTTTGTGCTCTCGGTCTAGTGGCGTTCGGGCTCTCACTTCTCCTGAATTTGCGTCAATCTCGAACAGGCCCTTGATGGACGAGTCCCCCACAATGCTGTAGACGAGCTCCGCGTTAGTGCCGCTATCGGCGTCCAAGGCCATCACATCGACCACCCTCTCCCCCGGCTGATTCTCCTCTAAGAATTCCACTTCGAAAAGGGTCGGGGAAAATATCGGAGAGTTATCGTTCACGTCGGTCACCTGCACCTTTAAAGAGTTGGTGCTGGAGAGCGCCGGGTTGCCAGAATCGACCGCCACAATTTCCACACGGTAATCCCTCACCCTTTCATAATCCAGAGGCGTTGTGGTCTGCAGGAAGTACTTCCTCTTGCTGTCAGTGGAGGAGTCACTGGCGGGCCGCAGCTGGAAGGGCACGTCCCCCGCCACCACGCAGGTGACGACGGCATTCTCTCCCTCGTCCCTGTCAGAGACCTGCACCAGAGCCACAGCCGTGCCCACGGGCATGTCCTCTGATATGTTGGCCACGCCTTCGCTGTGAGTCACGAGGCCGATGCCTCGGATTTCCACTGCCGGCGCGTTGTCGTTTTGGTCGGTCACCTCGATGGTTACGAAGGTTTTGGAGCTTTTAGGTTGCGGGCCCTTATCCCGTGCCACCACATAGAAAGACAAGCTGCTGATTTCCTCCCTGTCCAGTGATCCTTTGACGTATATAACGCCGGAGGAGCGATCGATTCGCAGGAGCTTTGGCACTGGGTCTAATGCCTGGTGAAGTGTGTACTCAATTTCTCCATTAGGGCCCATGTCAGAGTCATTTGCTTTGACCTACAACATAAAAAAAAGAATGTCTGTGGTTAAAGGTTTGAATCAAGGGGAACATTTCAGGGTTAGAACCAAAGGGAAGGTGTGCAGTTTCTTGTCAAATTAATTGTCATAATGTGTGTGTGTGCGTGCGTGCATGCGTGCGTGCGTGCGTGTGACTGTGTGTGTGTGTGTGTGTGTGTGTGTGTGTGTGTGTGTGTGTGTGTGTGTGTGTGTGTGTGTGTGTGTGTGTGTGTGCACACCGTTTTAGAGGCATAACATGATTCACTACTTCCCCTCCCCACTGTGTTCATTATTGAACTCACTGCTGGTATTTCTCTTTTACTTTTTTTTAACACACATTTTCTAGGGAATTGTGCTAGAGAAATGCTAATTTTGACTTAATGAATGCATGCTGCGATTAGGCGACAGGTTACATCACATACATTTCATCACTAATGATGATGATTCACTAGTCAATTTCTTCCACTGGTCTTATAACCACAAATAAATAGAACACATAACAAATTAACTCATTTACTGCCCCAACCTGAGAATCCAGAGAAAAAGCAGTTGGTCAAGGCCGCTGCACCCGAGAAACCAGAGAATTTAATTTGATTTCATTTATATGTTATATTTCCAGGTTAGGCCGGGTAACCCAGAACCAGAAACGTTTTTTTTTGGGGCCGGAAGAAACCGTTTCTCTGTACTCTGTTTCTTTCTGTTTGCATACATTGTAAACAGTGCTGAGGCTAACTGGAGAACGGCAGATCCGAGTCACATGCGTTTTTTCTTTTTTTCTTTTTGGGGGGGGGGGGGGGGCGAATGGTGTGCACACGTGTTCCATCGTGGACTATGGACACACACGCGACCACGTTAAAAGGTAAGAAAATCGTAAATGAGTTTAGCATCAACATTTAATCACACGTGACATTTAGTAATGCTAAAATACTTGCAGGACTGCAGCAGCATAAATACATAAAATAAATAAGCAAATAACCAGTGAATCAGTTCAAGAAAATGGGGCATCCCTTAAGGACTAATTGTGGCCTCTGTTGTGTTACATAACAGTTTCATATCAGAGAGAGATCTCTAGCCCTCAATTTAGAGCAAGCATTTCTCCACTGAAAATAAACTGATATTCAGGGAGAATTAATTTTATATCTATAAAGGGAGATTTTCTTGGATTCGGAAATAGAAATGCAATCTATGCATCTCAAGGAGAGAATTATACGAAAAAGGCTATTATTATTTTGTAATAAACTGGCTGAGCGGTACTCTGCTTGTCAGCTCTTCAATATGAAATTCAAAAGACTAGTGCAGACAACAGCACAAAATAATTTGCTTGCGATTAAAGTTTCAAACCCCACTATTGCAAGTTGGCCCAAAAGGAAATCGAGAAAATGAACGAATAAATCGCTGTTGTCAGGTGGAAACCTTGTATGTCCAAAACCTTCCTTTTTTTGGTTATTTTAAAAACGATTTACAATAGTGAACATAGCCGATCTACGAGCATGCAACGCCTCGCCTTGCGAGGCGTTGTGTGCTTGTAGATCTGCTATTTTCACTACTTTTGTGTGACACTTTTGTATGATGAAGTAGGGCTTTCATTTACGAAAAAACATACAAATTTGAAACTTGGAGGTACAAGGTTTCTGCTCGACAGTGACAAAAAAAATAAATACAAATAAGCATGCAACACTTGACATAAGTCAATGAAACACTGCCTCACCTGCAACACAGAATGCCCCACAGGACTGTTCTCCGACACCTCCGCCTCATACGTGGACTTCTCGAACTTGGGGGAGTTGTCGTTCGCGTCAGTGACCACCACCCTCAGCAAAGCACTACTGTAGCGCTGAGGGTTCCCCCCGTCAACTGCTTTAATGGTCAGGTCATAGGAATCCTTTAACTCGCGGTCCAAGCTGCCCAGGACGATGAGCTGGGGCAGCTTCTCACCTCTGTCCTCGGCCACCTGCAAGCCAAACAAGGTTGCAGCGTCTGGCCCTGCCGTGAGAGCATAGTCGGCCACCCCATTCCTCTCCGAGTCCCTGTCCGTGGCAACGGGTATGGAGAACAACGCCCCCATGTGAGTGTTCTCGGGGACAGAGATGGTGAGCACAGAGGAGGGGAACTGGGGTGTGTTGTCATTGATGTCCTGCACCTCGAAGCGTCCCTCGATGAGCCGAGGACTCTGGTTCTGGATGAGATCCGTCACGGACACTTCAAATTCAAGGTAGCATGGCTTACCCTTGGGTAGCATGCGGCAGTCCCTCAGGGTTTCTCTGTCCATGGGGACTTCTGTGGTGAAGATGTCTCCCGTCTTCCCATCGACGCGAAGGTAAGGTGCCCCAACCTCCAGCTTGTAGAGATGGCCTGAATCTGGCAGCCCTTGGTCTGCTGCCAGGCTGCCTATGAGACTGTTGGGAGGCTGTTCCTCTTGGACGCGATACAGGATACTGGCTCCAGCCAAACCACAGTCCAACAGCAGCACCCACAGAAGCACTGCTCCCAAATTCAGTTCCATCTCGTCATCAGATGATCTGCCTGTAAATGATAAAGAAATACACATGTTAATATTGCATTTCCTTCGGAAAACCGCGTCTTGACATTTCGAATGCAAAAATAGAAAAACACCCCATTATTAAATGACATCTTCAAGGCTGGCAAATCACTTACTTGCATTACATAGGGATGTCACACAGTGCACATCAAAGAGAGCGATAAAGACAAAGACATTCAGTGATGGCTGACAAGTTAACCTTTCACCTCTCAGACAAGAAAACATTTGACTGCATGATCAAAGCACAGTAGCAACTTAATTATATACTACAGGACAACAACAACAAAATGAAGAGGACTTTGTACCCAGACAACATCACATAGCTCACTGCATTTCATACACCAGACCAGGAATCGCAATCGGTAACAATATCTGGTTATGCACTACCCATTGTACATGTTGTACATGCTGTACCCATCTGTCTGTGTTCCTTTTATGCCTATATATATGGATATTTTGATATCTGCCTGTTAACTCATTTTGTGCCCATGAAATTAACGGATTATAAAGTCCACGATGCCACCTTCAGGCTGGCATCACCGCCGTTATCTTATTTTGAAGGCCAGAAGTCCACAGCGCAATCACTTCCGGTCTGACGTCATCGGGTCGTGCGCCGGAACCGATCCATGTCCACGTGGAGTTGTGTAATGGCCGACCGGGAGCTTTTATAACTGTGTAACATAAGCGAGCATCTGCCTCCATCCTAGCTTCTAAAGTGTAGTTTTGAGATAATGGACATTAAAGATGAGATCCCCCGTCCACCTCAATGTTATGGATGGGACTATTTTGTGCTCGTGGAGCCGTGATGATGCGAAATCAGCGACGGATTTCGGTAATGTACTCGCCGTTACAGTAATATATTAATTTTCCCGAGATATCTCGTGAATGGCACTACAGATACTCGAGTACATTTCACGAGACATCTCGGGAATGGCACTAGATGAGTTAATATGTCCTTTTTATGCCCATATATGGAGTTCTATGATGTCAGTACTATGATGTCAATATATGGGGATTCACAGATTTATCATTCAGCGCATCACTTCCGCGGCTCCTCAGCGGTATGGGTCAAGTCAAATCGATGGTTCTCAAGATACATTGGTGACACACTCACAGTTACGATACAGTGTTCATTACTTTACTCCATTACTTTCCAACACTGCACACTCACAAGCAAACAAGCACACGCACAGAGATACAGTGAATTTATAGAAGGATGTACATAGTTAACTTGTGTAAAACGGGCATCATCCTATACACTTACAACTAAGTTACTTGTCAATAAAACAAATCCCAAAATGCAGACGCCCTGCAGCCACAGTACAACAGTTAGCGAAGGAAACTATTGCAGCAAGAACTTCGTTCTTCGCTTTTAGTTTTTTTTTTCAACAGAAGCTTTTTCCAAATGTTATAACAATAGGTCAGCATGTTTTCTTTCTTATGTTGTGTGTCTCGGAGCTGTAATGAATACGTCTTTTGTTCAAATTTCATTTTGTGGAAATATCTAGAGAGTTCAGACAGAATACAAGCTGGAGGGGCCAGTATGCATTATGGCAGCAGAACAATCAAATGTAGATCTGATACAAAGACTTCATACAGCCTGAGAGGCTCGATATTACAGAACGTTCCTCGACATCATTAAATGTCTGACGAGAAGCAGGAAACAGAATCCAACAGAACAGAATATCGTCGTTGTCGGGTGGAAACTGGAAACCTTGTATGTCGAAAACCGTTTGTTTTGTATTTATAATTTAAAAAGGATTTAGACTAGAAAACAGATCTACAGATCTGCTGTTTTCTCTAGTTTTGTGCAACAGTCTTGTATGGGCTTTACTTTACAAAAAAAACATACACATGTGAAACTTGGAGATACAAGGTTTCTGCCCGACAGTGACGATATCCTCAAACACAAACCTACAGAGGGCGTCTCCAGCTAAAATTATTAGCTGGAAACTAAATGGACAATTACAGGGTTCCATTTGTACACTCTCAGAGAGTGATTATTTTAGTAATAGATTGGGGTCTGGGAGATTTCTTTTTCATTTTTATTGGGGTCTGTAGCCTAATGCATATACTGTAAATGTTGATAATAAGGACAGGCCTAAACTCCCTCTGAATGACAAATGGACCTTATTCCATTGGTTCTCAAAGTGGGGTCCTGGAACCCCCAGGGGTCCTTGAGGGAGTTCCAAGGGTCCCCACCTAAATGATAGTTAGGAACCGAATGGACCCTTTTGGGTATGTAACTCAGAGAGTGTACAAATGGGACCAAATGGACCTGTTAGGTCTCAGAGTTAAATTAACACTGATTTTACAATATAAATTGTGGTCCCAGCGATAGAAATGCCATTAAATGGGGGTCCGTAGCCTAATGCATCATGTCAAACTGGAGTTCCTTGAAATTAAAATGGTTGGGAATTACTGCTAGAGCTGTAAAGATCTTCTCTTATGGGTGTCCCCATGGCATATCTTTTCAAATGGGGGTCCGCAAGTTAATAAGTGTCAATTTGGGGGTCCTTCATGGGAAAATATTAGAGAACCACAGCCTTACTGGACAGGACACATTAGAAATTTGATTGACATTTATACACTCTAGTCTCTAGTGTTAAATTAACACTGAGGATTTCACAGTACAGAAAGGTCATGAACACCCAGGACCGAGCTGTGCTAGATGGAGACCCAAGAGGCAATAAAGACCTTTCTCTTCATGGAGGGTATCTAATGGGGGCCTATCCTTTACCACCTCTCTAACGAGGGGTATCCCTTATCACCTCATGCAGCTTACATCAATGCGCAATGCAGGGATTTCCATCTCTGCTCCATTGTTATTGGCCAATTTAAACACTGTAATCATCATGTTTGATTCTTATGCCGCTATGTCTCCCCATTAATTACTACCCACCATTTTAGCATATTCTTTGATCCATATTCCCCACAGCTAAAGAATTCTGACTTTTTCATGCTGCAATGGATTTCTGACTATAATTATCTCTCCTATGCGTGAAGAGTTCTATGGGTAACTTGAAATAGGAGCAGAGAGTTTATTGAGGTGAAATATAAGGTTCTCAAAAGCTCTTAACCACCTTTGCATGGTGTGTGTGTGTGTGTGTGTGTGTGTGTGTGTGTGTGTGTGTGTGTGTGTGTGTGTGTGTGTGCGTGTGCGTGTGCGTGTGTGTGTGTGTGCGTGTGTGCGCTCAGCAGGGTATCACCCACACACACACACACACACACACACACACACACGTGCAGAAATGTTACCAAATGGACCTGCACACTCTTTGGAGTTAAACCAACACTAGGGATTTTACTGTGTATAATGAGGTGATTTTAATTTCTGTAGAAGCTCGCTGTACAGGCTGCAGGCTGGAAGCCCCTTCTGTGTATTGTGTGTGAGAGAAACACAGAGAAAAACAAGTCTAAGAGAATGTATGAGCGGACAGTGCATAATTTAAATCTTGAATCAATATTTTGTTCTGCTCCTCCTTGCATGAAACAATGTTCAAAAGAAGGGACAAAGCAAATGTGTTAAGCTAGACAGCAAAACACAAATATATAGAAATCCAATCACAAATCCAGCTCCTCTGAATTCGTTAAAATTGGAAGTGCAGGTTATTGATGCACTAATTGCTTGGTTATTGATGTGTCCCCTTTACATTTGTAGGGGGAGCTACTAGTCGATAAGCGTGTGAGCTTGCATGCTTGTGTGTGTGTGTGTGTGTGTGTGTGTGTGTGTGTGTGTGTGTGTGTGTGTGTGTGTGTGTGTGTGTGTGTGTGTGTGTGTGTGTGTGTGTGTGTGTGTGTGTGTGGTCGAGAGGGATGGAGGGAGGGAGGCGTAAAACACTGGATAGAGACTGCAATGAGCAGAACAGACCTAAGTTTCTGAGAGCTGCCTGCACTGACATAAAAACATGGCACTCTAATTTGGCAGCCATCAAAATGCCGCAAGTCACAATTCTGAATTAGGTCAAAGGCATTAACTAAGATTATGCTAAGCTAAATCAATGTGCGTTTAAGACATTGAAATAACACAACGTACACATACAAGCGTGAATGCAGTCATAATTATATTGATAGAAAATGACTCATCCAATTTACATCTATTAAACATCGTACTTAGTGAGTGTTGTTTATTATTTGCCACATTGACTCCTTTATGAAAAGTATTGCATTGCTAGCATTAGTGACATGATCGTTATGGTTGACAATGTTCATGCCTTACAATTGGCGCTGTGGCTGTCTTCCAGATGGCAATGTGCCTGGCAGCAACCATGAAGGTGGTGATCTTTGTTTACATTAAGAATTGTGTTCATTTTTAAATCATACATTATGGCCTTCATACCACATTGCTGATCAGTCCAGTAGACTATTTAATAAAACACCAAACAGCCAAAGGGAAACTCTTGCACACGACATAGTGCATTTTGTGCTGAAGGGGAAAGTCCCCCTAGGGGATGTAAGGATTCCTTGCGGCACTTCCTAGAATATGACTTTGCAATGTTCACTCCCTAGGCAACAACATGAATGAATTACAACCGCCGACATAGTCTAACAATGGCCCATATCTGAGCATGTTTGTTCTGCAAACCTTCACTGAAAAACTCCTTGGTGTTAATTTAACTTGTAGAATGTAAAATGGGTCCAACAGTCTCACAGTTAATTTAGCCTTCAGGACTTTTCTTGGTTTAATGTGGAGCTGATATAGGTGGACTTTAACACAGCTGCTTACCTGACTACTTAAGCAAGGGATTGCTGTAGGCATACTGGCAAATGTATTTCATTCAAATGTTCTGTGTGGTACACTGTACAAGTATTTACAAACCCTGTGGAACATCAAAAGGAGGGGAAATAGAGATGAACATCACCTGGCCAAAGCCCAACTCAACAAGGCAGTCAAAGTCAAAGTTGCTAAGTCCCTGTGCAAGAGCCGGCTCTGTTTGTCAACATTGTCTCAGGGACGCCGTGATCATTGCTCAGCACAAAACTCTTCACAGCCCAATGCCCACACAGCCTCTACCCACTGCTCATCACACAAGTGAAGGAATGGAGACATTCCTGTCTTACCTGGGACTCTCAGGTAGCGTGCAGACCAGCTGGCCCAGGCACTCAACCAGAATCTTGAACAACTTCCAAAACAAAGCCGCTACAACGTTAAGCACCTGGTACAGTACAGTCCAACTTTAAAAGTGTCCCACTCATTCTTCAACCCCCGGGCAGTTTGCCTGCCGGGCAAATCAGTCAGTATAGAAGATGAAGTCACCAAGTGCCAAGACTTTGTCCGGGAACATTAGAACACCTCCAAGCCAGGAGCCTATTTGTTCAACTCTGCACTGAACACTGAACACCAGAATTCCTGGAATTACTTTGCAATAAATGCTTGAAGTTGCCACCTTGATTTCCTGTTGGATCCTGAGCTTGGCCCAGACATGAGGCAGTACGTATGGTGGAGACATATCGCTGTGTGTCAGAACAGAAACCCTCTCTGTGTTTATCCGGGGAACTACACTACTCTATGTAAACTACTGATTACACCTACAGGCATGTCTATCAAACTACGCACATTGAGGATGACACTACACTGGTAGGCATAAAATACATAAGAATATTCATTGTGGAAAAACATTTCTACAGGTGGGTCAATTCATTTTTACCAAATTCAGATTCCAAAATGTATAATTCTGATAATTGTACATCAACCATTTAGCAGTCAAAAATCTGCTGTTTCAGATAGTCGTCTACCATGTATCAATAGAAAACCTTAATGACTGTGTTAACAGGTCTCTCGATTTAAACCACACACACACACACACACACACACACACACACACACACACACACACACACACACACACACACACACACACACACACACACACACACACACACACACACACACACACACACATTCCATTTGGAAATAAGTAGCATAGCAAAATAGTCAGTTTACAATCATTCTTTCTACCAGGCAAAGTTACAGGTTATGTTCAAGGCAATGACCTTTAATCAGCCCTGAGGGGCCTGAAAAGAAACACCTTGAAATGAAGGGGCGGTGAGTGAATAATAAATTGTTTTCGGTATGACTTTCGTTCTGTTATGGATGGTGGAACATGCATTACATTTTAAGCAAACAATCTGGATTCTATGCTCACACTTATTGGTCATTCTCCTCCTTATCTAAAGTAATAAGGATACAGACCCAAAAATCAATATGTTACAGACACGGTCCATGTAATTATGGAGTTAGTGTAATCCATAAGCACAATATTATACTTTCCCAAAACCGATCTCTTCCCATCATGATGTTGCCATGTCAAGGTGACCAGTGTGTCACTTTACAAGAGGGTAACAAGACAAATGTAATTGAGTGAGCTATTACCAATTTCCCTCGTAACATATTTCTAATCTAAAATTATTTGATAAAGCCACCAGCCAGACTGTCCTTCACTAAAGACTCTCCAAACCCTTGTTAAATGTAATCACATTACAGTCCTTTGCAAGGAGATGATTATTATGATCTATTTATCATTGAAGCCAGAGCAATTGGACTCTACTGCCATCTTTAAATTAAAGGCACGTTCCACCCCATCATCATGCTTTGAGTCCTTCCACACTTTAAACTCCCAAGGAAATATATCCTGGTCAGTCAGCTTGGTGTGAATTATGATGATTTGGAATGCAGAATATTGCTCACAACGCTAAAGGCATGCAAATTGATGCAATGTAAGGAAATAAGT
This sequence comes from Nannobrachium achirus, assembly GCF_963921795.1. Taxonomy (NCBI): domain Eukaryota; kingdom Metazoa; phylum Chordata; class Actinopteri; order Myctophiformes; family Myctophidae; genus Nannobrachium; species Nannobrachium achirus. Next base: position 33,485,110 of record NC_137826.1, read on the forward strand.
AGCTTTTTTGTTAACTTCTGTAATACCAAATCAATGATGGCCAGCTAATAGAGTGTGAATTAAAAATCCTCACTAACGCTCATTATAACATGACATGGCACCATTTCTGTCTATTCACGCTGTGTCTCAGAGCAGGGCTTTGGACCGCTCAGGTCTGTTCATTTGAAACAAGATACCAAACTTATTTTTTATTAATGCAAGAACAATGGCTTCTATTTCAGCATGCTAACTTTGCAGGAGGAGAAAGGCTGTAGTTTCTATTCGCTTGGAATCCCCATTGATGATATCATTGGTAGGCTGGTTTCTGAACTGTCCTGATAGCCCACCAATAACACATAATGAGTAGATGGAAATTGTGCCATCTTATATTGATCATTAGTGAGGCCAATTCTACTAGATAAGGTTGAAAATGGGAAAAGGGCTCCTTTAAACAATATTACACAATAACAATAATGATATAACATTGTATAAACCAGTGGTTCTCAACATAATGTAAGGCCTGACTTGTTGATGATGTGCATGGAAAATAGCTAATCTGTAGATCGGCTATTGGCTTGTGACTACCACATACAAGTATAATAGTATATAGCTTACAGTTCACTTGAACCCCATGAACTGAAATGAACTGAACATTAAGATCACATTATGCATGTGGGGGGAAAAGGCGAGAAATCCAAAATGTAATTGAACTTTGAAGGGAGACATCATAGCAGTCTAATATTGAATCAATAATTTATTCTAAAAGTATTAATAAGTATAGCTGTCAACTCTTCAGCGATGGAAGCTGAGGACGGACTAAAATGTGCCGTGTCCTGTTTTGCAAGCAGACTATTAAAATTTCATTCCAAGTAAATGATGCGTGCCTGGCCTGGTTACTATAGAAACAGACAAGATGCTAAGTGAGGAAACAGTGAGTGACTGCATGACATTCAGTCTGTGGACTAGTAGTCCCTTCGACAGCTCTAGCAAAGAACATGTCAAAAAATGCTGTACGCATACTGTCAACTCATTGATTCTGACTGCATGATTTGTTGTCACAAGAGAAAAGATACCTGTTGTACTCCTATCCTCCAAATTGAGCCATCTACAGGTGAGATATTATCTTATTGTAACTGACTCATTGCCGTTTAAGTACCGTTAGACTAACCACATTTTCCATGTCTCCTCTGAGATGCTCTGATAATCCCAAATTACAGCTTCTTATATACAATGCACCACACTGATGTCCAGCTTTAGCACTTGTTGGAATGCATGGATGGATCTAATGATTGCCTCAATATCCAAACACTTAATCAACAGCTGAGCCAACATTGCCCTCCCACCACCACCATGCAACAGGTTATGCAGTATTACATCATCATGGGACTAGTTTTGGCCAATTTAAAGCCTAATTTATTATTTAGTGACAAAATATCATGCCATGTGAAAGATGTGATGTCACACACGGCAGAAATAACATATTTTATTATAAATAAGTGTTGTGTCATGTGATGTGACACATCAACACCTTTCATGAGATGAAAATACATTGTTTCAGTCGAGCTGTACATCCAACATAGGCCTATTCATCACGAAAGTTTAAAATCAGGCTTGTCTATGGATCCTCCATACATTCAACTTGATAGGTCATAGGCCTATACCCTAAAATTTGCATTGAATACGATCAAATGAAACATGGCAAATATTAGAATTTGGGTAATTTTGATAAATGACAACTATACTGTATGTATTAGGTACAATGTAACCTGCTAATGTAATTATATTGTCTTATATGGGACTATATATCACCTACAGTATTTTGCATTAAGAAATCAAAACATAACAAATCCCACAACTAGGCTACCCAATTTGCTCTAGTTCCACTATGTCCAAATAGGCCATTAGTATTCTTGGTTTAAGGGACCCCAATTTAAACAAGCCCAACAGCTTTCTTGTGGTCTAAATCCTTCTAGTGTAACTTGTGTCAGTGAACTGTACTGTCCTATACCTTTTCCTATGCAGACTTCTAATAATGCAACTGCTTTCAAAACAACTCAACTGTTAGCCTATATATAGTAGCATATAGATTATATATAGACAGGCACATCAATGTTTAGGGAATCAAAGGCTACAGGCCTACATTCTGCTTTGATGGCCTGATGTGGCAGACGTCACAAATGCAGAATAAACTAGAGCGCTGTAAAATGTGACCACTGAGTGCCACTGCCAACATCCAGTGCGTCCCAACCTCGATCCCTCACCAAAGGAGGGAACGAAATAGATTGTGTGGATGTGATGGTAAATCTACAGAACAGCCTGGGAATTAACCAAAGTATTACCAATAGTGATAGCCTACATAAAATAGGCCATTAGTGTGGTGGTTCCAATTAATTTGCTGAAACTGTCATTTGAGCAAATGTCTTCCAATTTGATCTACAGTGATGAATGTCGTGGAATGCTGCGTTCATGATTAGTCAAAGAATGTAATGCAACACGGTGGTGGATACCAGATGAGGGAAACGGCTCACATTTTCTGCTTCACGAGATCAGATTGGAATAATTCAATTAAATTAAATTAGCCGATCCCTATAGTAAGCCGGCGGCAAATTATCAGAATGAAGCGCAGCATGCATTCATATGAACAGACATGAAGTGATTCCATTCCACATACATAGCCTACACCTTTTTGCAGGCTATATTTAGGCTACTCTGATGTGCTTTTATTGCAGCGCGTCGTCTTATCACTTATGCCATCACTCTCTCTCTCTCTCTCTCTCTCTCTCTCTCTCTCTCTCTCTCTCTCTCTCTCTCCCATATGGGTCTATAGCCCAGGCTGTCCTACATCACAACCTGTTAACATCGAAGAAACAGGATAGGCTCTATAGCCTATCTGCTTGCACACAAAATCATCATAATACCGAGGAAGTTGAGGAACATTATTATACTGTAGGTCTACAGTTCCTACCATCATTATAGACCTACTTTAGAGCATATTTTCCAAAGGGAACTTAGGCTAATTGATCCATCTGTCCACCTTACAGTTTAAACATTTCAAACAAACAGATAACCAGCTAAAACGGTTTGAATTGACAATTGCCATCATTTCATTACCTGAGCCAAAGACTTGTCAAAGAGCGCTTATTGTCGCGTAATCCGTCCGTAGGTTATAAGTGATATTTCTCCTGGTGATCTCCGTGTCTAACCCTCCGATCGCCACCTCCTCAGTTGTATTATCAAAATAACTTCAGCGGGGACACGGGGAGCAAATCCATTTAAAACGATTTATAACTTTCCCATCAAAATTATGCAATCCATTCGGCTTGGCAGCCATCCATATCGTTCAAAATAAAATAAAAATCTTTTACCATAAAAATATTTGCAGCCAATCGGTTGTGTCAGATTCGTTTATTATGATATCGTTGCAAAAATAAACGCGTTATTCCACTGGATATAAACCTATTGCATGCCATTTTCCAATTCTTGACGGATCGTTGCCAAGATATGCACTCTGGCACATATCATCCCTTCGGTCCAAGTTTATCAAGCGTTTCGTTTCTTATAAAGAAGGAAAGCGCACTCTAAGGACGCACTGACACCTCTAAGAACATTTTAAATGCAGATTGCTTTTTCTCGCTCTCTCGCAAAAATAAAGACCCTGGGTCTGAACGCGAAGCCCAACTGTAGCGTTTGCTGGGAGCAAGTGATGAGAAACTGTCGGTAGGTTACTTGCCCCCTCTCTCCAGTCCGCTCATCGGAGCGTGGGAGGAGGTGGGGCTCCCCGTCACCGCAGCACATAGAACAACTTCACTCGCATTCCTTACCCCCAGAAAAAACGCCTGAGAATGATATTTAAACCTTGTCATCATCCCATTCCCAGGTGCCTTAAAATGTAGGCTCACTGACTGACATGAGGTCAACAAGGGCTGTGGCAGCAGCACTTCTGAATCGTGTCTCTTTTTTTGCTGGATATTGTGCGAGACGGGTAAAAACTAGCCCCGAAACATGACGGTCGTATCACACGACTGCCATGGATGAGGTTCAGCCTGGTGTGGAGGAGTCTAGCCAATTTGCCACGTACGTTACAAAAACGTTCAGCTTTTTAAAAAAAAAGTGCTTACTGAAGGCTCAAATATGTCACAATATGTTACGCGCAAGCAGATTTACCCATATCTTCCGCATTGTTTACTAAAAAGCATTTTAATCCGATCGGCGGCCATTTTCTCGATTTTTTCTCAACTACGTGACACCATTGGTTGGGAGGTGTACCGCACTCTGATACGTAAAAACGTGTTTAGAAAATAGTAACCGATCGGATTAAAATGCGTTTTATTAAACAATACGGAAAATACGGGTAATTTTGCTTGAGCATAACATATTGTGACAGGCTGACAGCTACGAGTTTTCAGTTAGCACTTTATGTTTTAAATCTGAACGTTTGTGTAGACGTAGCCTACGTGGCAAATTGGCTAAACTGCTCAACACCAGGTTAAGGTCGATCCATGACGGTCTCAGGGCAACGGACAGTTTATATAGTGAGCCTATAATAATCAAGTTCAATACATCCTATGCATAATGTTTTGTATAAGCCTATATAAGCCCAACGAACGTAGACCTATAGAAAGTAAGCTGCAGAATTAGGACATTACTTAGTTTAGATTCAATTTATCATTATGGAATCTGGGATTGAGTCGGCTATCCTATGTGAGCGCTACTTACTCATTTGGCGCCACCCTCCGGCAATTACTGTGAGTGGGGAAATAATTTGGTTGTCTCAGCCATCTCGGGAAATTAGAGAATTGATTGTTAACGTTTGTTTGATGTTGGAGCGCATTTTAGGTTTGGTCTCTTGCCAGTGAAGAAATTGGCCTCTAATCCTAAAAAACTAAGGCAGCACCGTATTGTGATAGCTTGGCCAGACTATATGTAGGCCTACTAATGCAGCTAACTATTCTGCAGTATATCCCCACCTTGTTTTAACATGGGTGGATTGTTTAGCTGTGCTAGGCTAGTATTGTGAGCTTGTAGATTGATTGTCTATTTTCAAATGGCCACAATGTATAGTGGTTATTTAATGTAGGCTATGTTTTGTAAGAATCATCAAAATCTACAAAAGTTTTTGAAATAAATGTAGTGGAGTAGGCCTAGATGTAAAATAATTGGAAATTGGAAATACTCAAGTAAAGTACAAATATCTCAAACTTGTAGTTGTATTTAAAGGAGTAGTTCACCCCCAAAATGAAACATTTTCTATTGATTACTCACGCCATGGAGACTTGAGTTCAATAATATGTTTTGTTTTTTGTCGCATTCCCAAGACAAAAAATAGATTCTAGTATCTTACCCAGACGGTTTCCCCATCCAGTGCCATGCATTTGGTTCCCCATCCGGAATCAATTTATTATAATCTAGAGGCCTTCACAGGTCCCATTTTAACTACCCGAACCCAAATGGACCCGGGGAAAATGGAGCCGGACCCAAATGGCCCGTCTATTATTTGGAATTTGAGAACCGTTACCCGACTAGCCCCGAGAGTCGAGACGTGATGGATCCGGTCCGAACGGCCCCGCCTGTTTATAGAAAATTTTGAAAATTTAGCCATTGTTAATGATAATCCACTGTTAATTTGTATTTCCCAGTCAATCAATGCGGACAGGAACAATACATCCACGTTTTCTTTGGATCTGTAATCTTTCTTCTTAGCCATTGTTAATGATAATCCACTGTTAATTTATGTTGCTGCAGACAGAGCATATTGTTTTGTTTATCATTAAAACTAGTGCCATAGTTCCTGACAAGTCACGTGACGCAGCAAGGCAGCCAATAGCACTGACCGGAGGAGAAAAAATGGGGGTGATTGACAGATGTAACAGCCAATCGCCGGGTCAATTCGGGTATCATGGAACCGCTGTCCTAGCAGTCAGAGAACCAGAGACCCGGGGCAGGCGGTAACGGCCCCGCCCCGCACCGTGGTGAATGCTCATAAATGGCCCCGTTAACCGGCTCGGACCGGGTCGGATCCCGGGTAATTTCGGATCTCGGATCCGCCCAAAGATCTCTACTATAATCACATTTTTGTCTAAGGAATGCGACAAATTCAAAAAAATATTATTGAACTCAAGTCTCAATGGCATGAGTAATCAATAGAGAAATAAATAATTTTGGGGGTGAACTACTCCTTTAAGTACAGTAGGCTACTTAAGTGTAGGCCTACGTATAGTTACACCACTGCTTGCCAGTGAGGAAGCCTCCAATCCTTCAAAAAAATTAGGCCGCACCTTGTACCCTCCTTGGTTACTAACTTTAATCAGTGAAATCAGTTCTTCAAACTGCAGCAGTGTAGGTGTAGCCACTTGTGTGCATTGTTCACTGCTATAAATCAGCCTCGTCATTAGTCAGTGAACGAAGGCCACCATGCAGCAACCATTATCCTCATCCTTTCTTCCACCTGACACTGTTGTGATCATAATTGCTAAGCATTAGAAACAGACCAGAAGTAATATGTCAAAAGGAAGGTTTATAACAAAAGAGAAAGCCTTCTGTAATGTTCTCTGGAGAAAACATGATTTCCTGTCATTCCGTGGCCATTCTAAAGGAACAGTTTATCAGAGAGTTTCTTATGTGATCCTCGCTACCTCCTCCTGTCTCTCATTAGCTGCAAACTCACAGCTGTTGGGTTACCTCTCCAGGGCTCCCATTAAGGGCTGCCACTCAAACTCACGGTACCCCAGACCCAATCATGTTAGAGCTCCCGCCCACACACAGCCGCATACAAAGTTGCAGGCCTCCGTGCTATTAAAGAGTTCTGGTGATGATGAGCAACTAATATAGAGGACAAATAGGCAGGCTAATACAGAAGTTAGGCTATCTCTAAAAGGATGTATGGAACAACAGATCCTCTCTCTGGTTCCAGTCATAATCCATCAAATTCCCCCTTACTAAACAGGGATTGTTCTTATCTTAAACCAATTAAATAAAAGCTCCTCGGAGACATTTGAAATTACATTCATCCTCTCCAATATGGACCACTTTACTGTAGCTGTAATAGAAAATGTAATTCTACATTTTCAATTTCAAGTGTGGTGTTTGGGGAGCAGAAACTTTCAAGCGTCTAATATATCTTTCAAAAGCATAAGTGGTTGATTATGGTTATTTTTCTAAATTGAACACATAATTGCAGTTACAATTACTACCTGACAAATGAGTGCTGAGAGAATAGAATAATGGTGTACATAGCCTGACAAAAGACAGTTTCGAGTGAAACAAGAGTGTCCAATTTTGTTCACAAGGCAACATTATTATTATTCTAGCAAGGATGGAGCATATCAGTCTCTATCTATAACACAAGAAAAATAGTATACTGTACATTCATTATTCAAATTTTCAGGATATCTCATCATATCCTGATGTCTGTGTGTGGTCAAGTGCTACCATGTGCGAACTAGAAAAGCCAGGCCTGGTTGCCTATAGGGCTGTGTCAGTCATGGAGTGCAGCCGTCCAGACACAAGGAAGCTGCGAGGGGAAATAGAGTTTGTACAACAGATGGTGCAAGCAAGCACCCAGGACTTGGAGGGCTTTCTGGAGCAAAAGTTCACAAGTGACCAACTCGGGTATTGCAGCCTAGGGCCCAAAACCTGACCGGGCACAAGAAGGGGCTCGACCAAAGCACAGGCGTGTGCATGGCGGTAGTTCATGACGTAGACCAGTGGTTTTAAACCTTTTTCATATCAAGACCATTATTTATTCAGCAAACTGCATTCAGGAGTTCAATGGAATACACATTGGAGTCAAAGAGAGCCAGGTGGACCAGTTTATGAACAAACACTATTCTGAACAACCTTTGTGAAAACCATCACACATTATTCACACGTTATTTTCTGCTGTGTTTCTTTTCTATGTACACTGTATAAAAGGCGAGAACACTATGTTACCTTCATTATTTATATATATATAGTGAGTTCCGTCGTAGACAGTACAAAGGCAGGGCCCTTAGCCAATGGGGTGCGGAAAACCTGGGAGTGGTGTTAGCTGGAGTATTGGTTGAGCTTCACATGACAGTTAGCACGATGCAGAATATAGTCACGAGCGAGCCCACACTGTTTCGTAGGAACAGTATTTCTAGTCTTATTAAGGTATTTAAAGAGCACAAAGTATATTTCTGCATGTGCCTTAGTATCGCAAGACTATCAATCATTGACATCCTGACAACCAAATCTTGCGATACTGCTGAGCCAGAAACAATACATGGCGCCGTTTAGTTTGCACAAAAAGTGATTAGAAAACAACCTATGACATGTCTTCTTTTATATACCTGAAGCGATTAACTGATAAAGGATGCAATCGTTCAGAAATAGTGTTTGTTCACAAGCTGGTCCAGCCGGCTCTCATTGACTCCAATGTACGAATGTCAAGTTCAGTGAATTCCGGATCCAGTTTTGCCTCCCATGCGCATGAATTGTACCTGACTGGCCGGGACTGACCCTATCTTCATCTATCATATTGGCCCAAACCCGGAAGGAGGGGGGTATGTGCTGGGTGAGCAACATTCATTGACATGAGTGGGCAGGGGTTTTCTGTGCCTCCTCCAGATATAATATACCAGTACAAGCTGAATGGGTGCAAATGTTTGCTGTGCCCTTTGCAGAAGTAAAAGCGGTTTTGGAGGTGCACTCTACAGAGGCTCTTCAACATCACAGACATGTGGGTACGATTGAATGATAAATTCAATCATGACACACAAATACTTGAAGGCAACACACAGATAGGGTCAAAAACAGTTTCAAAATCCTGTTTGGCTGTCATTGCCACGTGATTCAGGAGACCATTTGGGCCTAATTTAATGTGTGGGGGGAAAGAGATCTAATTTCTGAAACTCGAAAAAAGTGTTCCTCAGAGCACAGGTCTCCGCCAGGCAGGTTATTGTGGCCTCCTGGTGGTGCTATAATAGGCCAATGTGAAAAGGGTGGCATATCTTCTTCTGCCTTTCACAGCATTCTGCCCTGGTATCCGGGTATTGGCCTGGCGGAGACAATGACAGTGACATTTGTGGTGCCCCCTATTTGTGAACTGAAATCGCCTTTGGCTCTACATTGTTTAGAGTTGTGTGATACAAATTTGGGGACGATTGGAGGAGCCAATCGAAGCCAATTGGAATGGAATTTGAAAAATATAGTCAGCCAGAAATGGGCGTACGGGGAGTTACAGCATGATACAGAGTCCAGTTATAGGTCAAAATGTGGAGCGGGCTGTTATAGCACCACCATGAGGCCAGTTTGAAAAAATTGGCCTCTTTCCTCCACCATGGCCTTATGGGAGTGTGCTTGCAAAGTTTAACGCCAATCTGTCCAGCAGAACACACACGCACGCACGCACGCACGCACGCACGCACGCACGCACGCACGCACGCACGCACGCACGCACACACACACACACACACACACACACACACACACACACAGTAAAGATGAAGTGTTGGCATTAAAATGTAGTACCAAGTACAAATATTTGAAAATAGCAGATCTACAAGCTCACAACGAGTCAATCACAAGTGTTTAATGCATGTTTTATAATATTATAATTTATGTCTGCAAAGTAACTAGTAACTAAAGTTCTCAAATAAATTGGGTGAGTTTTCTGCAGTCCTGGGGTGAGTTTTCCTAGTTGAGTTTTGTGTGGTCCTGGGGTGAGATTTCCTAACCTCGGGGTGACATTTCTGTGCCCTGGGATGAGATTTCTTATTTAAAAAAAGGGTGAGTTTGTTTTAGGTTGAGTTTTCTGGTATTCGTTCAGGCCTGGTGGAGATAATTACAAATATTACAGTATATTCTGAAAATTCATCTTGTTTTGTGCAAGCTAAGTGAAAGGTTCTTATACAACGGTGTGCTTTGTCTGTACTAGAAGGACACGCAGGCTGAGATACTGTCTCGTTTCATCTTTTGATTAGTTAGTTGAAAGCTTACAGTCCTGTTTGATTCCAACCCACATTTCCTGGTGGCCATATCTGAATGAGAGTTAAAACGGGAAAGGACCAGGCCAATGAATGAAGAGAGATGTGGTGTCTTCATCTCATGCACACATATCTGACCAGTACTTTGTTAACAGCAAATTCCATGAATGAAGTGGTTCAGGAAGTGTAGTGGTTCTGGTCTATCCCTGGCTCCTCCTGGCAAATGTCCTGAACCCCTGACTAAGCAGTGCCTTGTTTGGTTGTCTCTGATATGGGTTAATGTAGTGCATATTGTGAATCATGTTGGATACAACATGACTGCAAGACTGCATTGCAGACCCATGCCCAAACAACTGGTACTAGTACATTGATACTGTGTCAACATTTATATTTATGTTGGTTATAGTTCATTATTATTCAAATCCTGACCAGACTTTAGGGGCCCAATTTAGACAATTTATGGAGCAAGGTAACGTATGGTCTAAAGCATACATGGGCAACTGACGGCCCGAGGGCCACATGCGGCCCCCACCTTCACTTAATGCGCCCCTCAGGTTAATATCGTAATACTACATAATAGTATATTATTGATTTCAGCTGTTACCATTCTAAACATGCA